>NW_028324314.1:1520000-1841000 GCF_058129835.1 Hydra viridissima
TTTATTTTATATGATACATTGGACTGGCCATGGATATCTGAATCAATGGCAACGAACTTACCAACTAAAGTGTTGACAGGAGAGTTTTCCAAGATATCTAATTGATCTGGTGACTCCGATGTAAACTTTGGTGGGTTATCATTCTTGTACTTAACTTCAAACGGGGCAGAGAGAACCTTTAAGAATAAAAGTTTTGTAAAACTTTTTTGTTTGTAAAAGCAAATGGTAGCAGATTTTTTTTTTCACAAATAATAATTCCCACTAATTTACTATTTTAAGCACTATATCCATTGTTAATGAAAAAATATTTATCAGGAATTAGGCTAGAATTACACAGAGCAGGAACAAAAACGTGTGAACTGAACCATTTGCTAAATCTGAAAAAAAAAATTGCCTTTTTTCATTTTAAAAAGATTGTGTGAAATATTCAATACAAATAGTAACAGAAAAACATTTAAAAATATGTTTGGTTTGTTTACCTCCTGTCCAAAGTTACTTTTAAACTTCAGTTGCATGTTAGATCCATACAAGGATATAGACAAATTGCTAAAAACTGCACTTGCATTTTGAACAATCTGGTTGACATTACCGAGTAATAAAGCTTCACCATTGTTTACTAAAGATGCAGTGATCACCCAATTTTCATATAAAGGGACTGCTGGCAGGCTGATACAAAAGTGAAAAACTCTTATTACAAACTTATAAACACATTCACATAGTTAATGCATTAAACTAGGAAAACAAATAGGAAAACATTAGGTTAAAAGATTTGATACCTTGTTCCTGCATCCATGACCACCACCACTGGTGACTGTTTAAAGGGAAGTGTTTCAGTGACATCTGTGAGCTGGTTGGAAAGCTTCAAATAAAACAATCTTTTTGCAACTGTAAAAGACCCAGAATCAATCGTGGTGTTGGAATATTGTAGAGTACTGTTAGAGTCTTTCAAAAATCTGAAACAGAGCTTCACATTAGTTTCGTTTTTTTGAAACTTCAAGTCTGTAAACTGAACCACTCCGTTGCTGGCAACTTCACGCCTTACTGTTCCCTGCAATGTGTTTGAGTTCCTGCACAAATATGCTTCCGCATACCATACACTGTCCCATTTCACATATTCTGCCGGTCCAGGTGGTATTACGTTCCAAACCTCCACTTGCGGTTGTTGACCGCAAACAACAGTGTCGTTGCAGTTTGCTGGAGAAGTTTTAACGTTGTAGCTAAAATTGCGCTCCAAAACATTAAACGAATTTGTAACAAACTCATCAAAAACATAACTTGAGTTTGGAAAAACACCGATGCTTAGTCTGAGCTTGTAATTCAAACCACTTTTGCTGATGTTGAGAGATTTGAAGGCTCGCGACCCATTTGTAATATCGGCAACTCCAATTACCGTGTTGTTGGGGTATTGAGAGGTTGCAATGGAAGCTTTTATTGTCCACTGCTGTCCTTTCCAACTGAGGCTTTTCAATTCTTCTCCGGTATACTTATCAAAAATAAAGACTGCAGGTTGAACAGGGAAAGGGATAGATGCGCCAGATGCATTCATTGTAGCAATATAACGCACGCCAAGCATCCTCTCACGAATCAGATAGTTACCATGCTCTATTGAAAACGAAAGATTAACAGGATATGTAACCTTGTAGAAAATACGATAACCAGAACCGCTATGAGTTATTGCAAGATCAGAAAAAGCAGCGATCCCATTGTCAAAAGACACTGTAGTGTTTCCTATTAATTGTGCGTTGGGATCTCCGAAACCTTTCACTAAACTAGCAGTTATTTTCCACGGCAAAAGTTTAGTTCCAACATTTTCAACCCATCTGTTGGCATAGTCGTACAGCCTAAACTGTGGCTGGACTTTAAATGGCACTGTCTCGTTACTTCCAGAACTTGGTGAATTGATCAACATTAGTGTTTTAGGAATCAAATACTCAACGCTGATTTGATTGTTAGAAAGATCTTGCAGTACTTGCTGTTGTGAATATGTTAGGTTACCAGTGACCATTGCTAAAAATTACATTTTATTATTAAACCATGTTCAGAAACAAAACAACGTAACTTTCATTCAAAGATGCTGTGTTAAGAACTGTTTTCAAAAATTTAACTTTCTTAAAAAATCATAAAAGATTCTGTTGCAAAAATGTAAACAAGTTTTAAAAAAAAGAAAAGCAAATAGTTTTATGATTTGGTATTATAACAAACAATGTGGAAATCAGTTAAAAACTGTTTTTAAAAATTTAATAATTGAAAAAAAATTATAAAAGCTTTTGTTGCAAAAATGTAACCAAATTAAAAAAAAATTATGTAAAAATTATGTAATTATGTAACAAAAATGTAAACAAGTTTTAAAAAAAAGAAAAGCAAATAGTTTTATGACTTTTTTGGTATTATAACAAACAATGTGGAAATTTAATTTATTTTATCAAACTGTTTTAAAAGCTGATTGCATATAAATTACCTGCTTCTTCCATTGATATTGGTGGAGCAGCTACTGGCAATGGCTGCGGATGAACAACACTAATAGCATCCACACTAACATTAAGTGCCTGAGAAAGTTTTCCAGTTTGAGAGCTTTCTACAATAACTGCAGCCAATTGAGTGACCTCTTGAATTGCTGAAGCTGTAGAACAAAATAAGAGTAACACTTAAAATAAACTCAAACTTAAATAATTGAATAGCACTGCAATCTTAAAAGAAGTAACCTGTAGAATTGGCTGATGTAGAGTTGGTGGAATTTGGAGGGTTGCCAATCTCAAACTGAAAAACACATAAAAATGCATTAAGAAACATGCAATAAATAAACATACATTCGCTTTCATTTACCGACTACTTTTTTACTTTACTAACTATACAGATTTTGTTTACTGTTCCTACCTACAACAACATAAAAAGAAGTTGAACTTTATTTTGTTTGATGCTTCACATTGAATTATCTTTTTTTAGATTTAATCTTATCAAAAGGTTTGTAGTCTAAAACTTAATTGAAACCTAATTTTGTTGTCAGGCAAAAAAACAAAAAAGAAATAAAAAATCAAACAAACCGAGACATCAAGTGGTGTAGCAGTAGCCCTTCGCTTTCTCTTGGTCGCTGCAACAACACTCATGATTCTAATTTTTGATACATCAATTTTCAAAAGGTCAGCCAAATTTTGGATGAGATTTGTTTCAAAAAACTCTTGTAGGCCTACATCGCGCATAGGCGTAATACCCATGCTTAACTGAAAAGAAAAAGTTATCATTCTTTAATATAAAACATTTGCAATAAAAAACTAAGTTGCTCAAATATATTTGTTTGGACATTTTATGAGAATAAGTATTAGAAGTATTAATAGTAAAGTTACTATTCAACTATTTAAAGACGGTTTCTTTTTGTTTTATGTTAACTAAGATGTAGTTATTTAAAATTTATGAAGATAAAGTTTATAAAAATAATTAAAATGTATAAATATCATTAGAATTTACATAAATTAAAATTTATGCATGTAATTAACATTTATGCAAATAACTACTATTTATGCAGTAATTAAAACTGGTAACAATCTGGAAAAAGAAAGCAACAGAGAAAACAACTTACTTGAATAACTGGTGCCATATTTATATCTAAAGAGTTATTTCCCCTTAATACCACCCATAAAAGATGCGTATCAGTGTCAAACCAATTGCTGCCATGATTATCTGTGAGAGTAGGAACATATTTAAGAGGATTAGAGGGATCCTTTGGCATGGTAACATACTTTTGATTTTGATAGAATGCATTGTTTGGGTTGACTAAAACACCTGCCAAAAAAATTAAATGCAATTCTAAAAAAAGTTGAAAAGCAAAAACAATAAAATAGTATCATCTTTAGTATATGATTTCAATGAAGTATATAAATTGATTAAATTCAATTTTCCTAATTCATTCTCCTAATGGCAAAATCAGAGAATCTTTAGAGAAAATTGCCGAAACCTTATCTGAGTTTTTACAATAAATAATAACAAAATCAATGAAAAACTAATACTTTATGGAGAAATTCTATTATCTAGCAATTATCTTTTCATCATATTGCTAGATGATTAATGCTATATATTTTTTTGGTGGCATGCAGCCATAAGCATGTGAATGTTATGAAAGCCTTCATCATCAAACATGATGTGCTTTAGGTCCTCAAGATAATATATAATGGTTGAACCAATTTACTTGATCAATAAAAAAATATTTTTTAAAGGTCTCAAAGCTCAGTTATTTAACTTTTTTTTTTTTTCCTAAAGGTTGTTTCTTGTACATCGGTTTGATATAAAATTTAAAAAGTATACGGCTGTTTTTCAAATTATTTTTTTATCTTGAGCCATAATTGCTTGTCATGTGGTTGCATTCATAAATTGATCAAAAATAATTATTTCTGTCTTTTACTTTTTTTTCCTTACCACTTTTAGCCTTTCAGAAACATTCCACCCAATTTTTCAAAGCATTTCTTTTTACCTTTATTTATATGAGATCTATTACTCTTAGTAATAATTGCAAATTATAAAAATTATAAAATTAGAGCGCTCTTTTCAATTTTAAGATTTTTCATAAATAGGACTATTGTTTTTTTAACATGTTGGCTATGAATGACAACTACACTTTCTCACAAGTATATTTTTACAATTCGGTGAATATAGAAACTCCACATCATTGGTTTCAAAAACTAAGATTAAAAGTATGATTCCATTTTCTCACTGTATTTTAAGAAAGACTACTGCCAGGTCTTCCATAGCCAATGTGTTAAATCCTTGAAAACTAATCAAGATTTATTAAAGTAAAAAATCAAAAACTTTTTATCTGTTCTGTTAACAACACGCACATAAAGTGGTTGATGCAATATGATTGGATTTTTGAGCATTATACACATGAAACTATTTTAAAAAAAGAAAATATCCCAACCTGATGCGGCTTCTTCAGTTAAGTAAATGACTATAGTGAATAACATTTAAACAAGAATGTTTTAATTCTTTTTTTCAGACCTTCAAATTTTTAAAACTATGAAAATGTTGTAGCTATTGCTACTTAGGTTTTAACGTTTGATCTAACATATATATAAGATATATTTTAATGCTTGATATCTATTTTAATGTGAGTTACAGTAAGAAAAAAAGTACTTCAATATTTTTTTATAAAAAAGATTTAAAAAAGGTGCAAACTTTGTTTATGTTTTATGAATACATACTTCTATGTTATTAATGTTTTAGGCAACAACAAAAAAATAATTACTATTATGATACACATTTACCATTTAACTATATTAACATATATATTTATTTATCATGACTGCCTTTAATTTTTAATTTTTTAATAACTTCATTTATCATTTTTCATTCACATTCTTTGAACACCTTTCAGTCTTTTTTCTATCTAGATAATACCAAATGTGCTTGATAATATTTAAAACTGGGCTTAGAGGGAGCCATTGTTTGAAGCACACCTCCTTTAAAGTTTAACAGTCTTAGAAATGTGCTTTCGAACATTACATTGCTGTAAGATAAACTTATCCTCAATTAATTTAAGTCCTGAAGACACAGCATGATTCATTAAAATTTGTCTATACTTTTGCCCTGTCAATTTTGCCTCTAATTTCACCAAATCACTAAACCTTTCACCAGAAATATAACCCCAAACTAATATACTAACACCACCAACTTTATAGCAGCTTTTAAGCATGGTTTGATAAGTACTTTATTAGTTGTCTGCTTAAAAAACAACATCAATTGCTATCAATTGTTTCTGAATATTTAAAACTTGACTTTGTCAGTGCACAGCACCTTTTTCAACTTTTCCAATTTTCCTTCGCAAAATTTATTTTTAGCATTTTTGATACACAAAAATATCAAAGATTTTCTGACTGTTGAAGAATGTACTATTATACCTTTTACCTTTTTTAGGTCTTCAGCATCTTTTACATTGACTTTTTTACAATTGCACAAAGGAGTAACTTTTAAAAATTGCTCATCACATCTACTTAGAGCAACCAGACTCTTTTTATCCACAGACTCTTTTTATCTACTTTTATCTACTTATCCACAGACTCTTTTTATCTACTTTTATCTACTTATCCACAGACTCTTTTTATCTACTTTTATCTACTTATCCACAGACTCTTTTTATCTACTTTTATCTACTTATCCACAGACTCTTTTTATCTACTTTTATCTACTTATCCACAGACTCTTTTTATCTACTTTTATCTACTTATCCACAGACTCTTTTTATCTACTTTTATCTACTTATCCACAGACTCTTTTTATCTACTTTTATCTACTTATCCACAGACTCTTTTTATCTACTTTTATCTACTTATCCACAGACTCTTTTTATCTACTTAGAGCAACCAGACTCTTTTTATTATCCACATTGTTTCAGTGAACTTTTTAATGACTTTTTTGTTTTACAGTGAACTTTTTAATGACTTATTTTTGACTACAGCTTACAGTTGGTGTAAAACAAAAATTTCTACTTTATGAAAAAATTGGTTTCAGTCAACTTTTTAATCAGTTTCGACTTTTAAAAACAACGTTGTTGCTATAAAGCAATAATTTTTATTTAATAAAGAAATTCTCAGCACTTCATTTAAATAAATTGCTGTTTTTTTTTTCAATAAAAAAACAAGAACTAATTTTAAAACATTCAACAAATAAAAAAATTGACTTTTTGTTAAATTAGAAAAAAAAAAAAAAAAAAAAAAACTAATTAAATATCTTCTACGAACTGTTGTTTATATAATATTAAAGCTATGTATAATAAGTTGATACTGTTATTAAGCATATATGCAATTTTATGTATTATACTGTAATTATACAATAGTTACATATTTTAGTAAGCCAACCTCAACTTTTATTTAACTTTTATCAGCTATTATAATAGTATTTTAACATCTACATTTTTTTTCTCTTTACTTTGTGATTGTAATTTCTGCTTTATTTTCTTTGTTTATTTGATTTTACTTCATCTAATAGATTATAATAATTAGATGAATTAAAATTGAACAAAGAAAATGTTCTTGATATAGCAAAACCATGTGCTATTATACGCCAAACAAATTTTCTTAATGGTCTTTAGAATTTTGATAACGAGTAGTATTTACTTTGATTACTAGTGGCATTTATAGCCGTCATGATTTAGCTTTTTTTTTAATTCGAACGGTTATTTCTTTGACTTTTTCAGTTATCAGTTGTTTTTTTAAATAAAAAGAACAAAAAAAAATTTTTAGGAAGCAGATAGTGAAAGAAAATTCTCATTTCTACTGCAACAATAAAAATGAGCATATAGCTTGGCATATAGTATTATATACCGCCTAGTTTTTTATTTACCGCCTAGTTTATTATATACCGCCTAGTTTTTTTGTTTACTCTCTTAAAGTTCTATTTTTTTCTTAGCATCTAAAAAATAAATTGTCAACATTGCATATTTAAGTTGATAATTTGTTACATTTATATTGAATTTACATTTTTTTTTTTTTTTTTAAACATATTTATATTAATTTGATATCATTTCTATATTATAATTTTGATATTGTTTATATACTTTTGTAGTATTATTTTTATGATTTTTGGCGTTAGTGCACTTTTGCAACTCCCCCCCCCCCCCCTTTTTTTTTTAAATTTATTTATTGAGGATTACAAAATATCGCTTTTTAAAATGAAGAATATTTTTAACTTTAAATTAAGTAAATAAACAAATTCTCATACTAAAATCCTTACTGAAGAAAATTGAACTTTTTTTTTATAGTGATTATTTTATGGCATTAATGTAATTTACAAAAGTATATTTAGCAAAAAAAGCTGTAAGACTAAAATTACGTGCCACTTCCTTTTGCAGAGTGCTGTACATCTAAATTACCAACAACTCTTAAAATATCAGAATTATTTATCAAATTAATTTAACTTTTATTGATATTGACATTTATTATTAATTTTTTTGGTAGCAATAGTCAACTTTATAAGAGTTAATCTCTCATGTTTATCTGTGCATAACAAAAATGTTTAATTAACATTTATTTTATATCTAACAACAAAAAGATCATAACAGTGCTACCATGAGTTTGATCCCTCAAGTCTTAGAACAAATGACTATCAAGAAAATTAACTTAAAAGGTTAAATTTTCTTTACCCATAAGTATTTTTTTTTTCAAAAAAAAGAACAAATACAAAAGAAAGCTGACTGAAAAAAGAGGTTTCTTGTGATTTAAAAAAGAGGTCTCTAACTTCTGACTTAAATCTATTGATGTTAAAAGTGAAACTTTAAAATAAGCTTTTATTATTACATTAAGTACCATTATATTTGCTTGTCCTGCCTCTCTAACAATAGTTTTCTTATTTAATATTGGTCAGCTAATAAGAACCAAACTAAATTTTGATTAAAACTATTTTTTGCTAAATCATTTTAAAGACCTATTATTTAAAAAAGCAATAAGGATTTATTAAGCCAGTGCTTGAGAAATGAGAAAGTGAGAATGTTTTGAAATGAAAACTATTAACCTTTTAACATAAAATAAAGATGGTTGCCAATCAATAATTTCAAGCTGATAAATACTACTATGCTATAAACTTCTTGAGTAGTAGGTACTTAAAGAGTAATTCATTTTGGATTTTCAGGTTTTTTAGAACTTTATTCATAAACATCGATATAATTTTTATTAGCATTATATTGCTTAATCTTAGAAACAAAAAGGAATTTTTTAAGTTGATTGTTCATTTTCATCAACTTTTATCTACATAAAAGATCAGTATCATATAAATTACCTCCCACAGTGACATCAAGTCGCTGACGTTTCGCATAGTATATTTTGACAATAATCACATCCTTAAGTCCACTGTTTAGTAACTGTAGTCTGGTGGTTATTGGATTGTATGAAGTAAAATGTAATTCATATACTTTTGCTGTCGCAACAATTGCATTGAAAGTTGATAATCTTTGCTGGCATGTATAGCCATGACACCACCCATGGTCTTGGGGACCATTAATTAAATCAATAAAGCCATCAGTAGCTAATGCAACCTGCAATTAAGACATAAATGCAAACTTTAAAAACCCATAAAATAAAACAACTTTGTTAACGCCTAAAGTCAATTTAAGGCCCATAAAACTTTTTATTTAAATTCATAAAAATAAAACATTTTTGTTCAAAATTAAAAAGAAATTTTAAATCAATTCTTTCAAAACTAAATGCAACTACATTAAAAAATATAATAATTTGCCACAAAGCAAGGCCTTTTACACACCGGCGAGAGTCTTCGCTTCTCAGTATCAGCATCTAAACTTTCTATTATAAACATTTTGTAAACAGTTTTTCTACAAAAATATGCTCCCCATTCAACTATAAATATGCAATTATCACGATAGATTCCTTTGTTAGGAAAAAGTTGGTTAGCATCATAACGTGATCCATTATCTGGATTTGTTAGTAGAGTTTTCGGAATGCGATAGTTACCTAAAAAGATAAAATTACTTACAGACATCACAATATTTGTTATACAATGTCACTTATTTAACAAGTTCTTTATATATAAAGGCTTCTCTAACCAAATTGCAACTGGTTAATGAAATCTTTGTATTTAAAGAACTCTTAATATTCAACTCATCTACATGGTTTTTTTAAACATTCAATTTATAATTCATTTCAAATAAGAAATATACAAATAAAGTAACATCATAAGCATTATCCTCTACATAAAAAAAGATATGTTAAGAGCCCTTAAGAGAAATGAATTTATAATAAAAAATAAATGTTTAAAGAGCCCTTAAGAGAAATGAATAAGTTTAAAGAGCCTTTAAAAGAATTCTCAAAAATTTTTATAGAAGAAAAGAAATTTAAAAGATTAGCAATATAAGACAACAGTTTCAAAAATAGAAACAAAAAATTTTTTTAACAAATGTTGTTAACAAACATTGGAATAAATTTATATTACAAACCTAAACCAAACACTCGATCGCCATCCCACTGATATTCTGATTTTGAAATCATCGAATCCAAGGGGCTGCCAAAGAAAGTACCATCAAGATCAGTCACAAGTGCTTTCCGACGAGCATCACAGTCCATATCGACGCAATCTGATGGATTGATCCACTGGGTTGATGGTGTGTCATGGAAAATCTGAAAGATTTTCAAAAATTAAAAAATAGGAACTAAGCAGACATAACTAGTTAATTATTAAATCAATGCTTACATAATATACATTTACTTTCTAAAAATAATAGATTATGATAAAGCAAAATATCTTCAAAGAGAAAATCTCAGAAAAAAACAAACAAAAAACCAGGTTGACTTGATGGTTTCAAACATTTTTTTATCAAATATTTTCTAAATTATGTATTTAAATGCTGGGGTATGACATTCCATGGACAGCATTCAATATGATCAAAGTTATGAGTTCACAAAATTATTTTCTGGAAAACAACTTAAAACCTTTCTTAGATGTAGTTAAATGAAATAATTAACTTTCAATAATTCTGCAAGCTTAAATTTTTTAGTATGGTTTTGTGGATAACCCTACAAATTATTAGTTATATATTAGTTTATGCCTTTTGTTACATATATTTTTGTTATTTTTTAATTTACTATTATCTTTATTACCCTCAATAAAGCTTTAAATAACTTTCTAACTTACTATTTTGCCAGTACCTTACTAAAGCTAATGAAGTGAAGGTGAAGAAAGGAGTTGAACTGGTGCAGCATTTAATAGAATACTGAGTTTAATAGAATTTGGGTAAAAGTTTTGCACATAGTATAAAATTACCACAAATGTCATTAGCCATCCAAAAGTGATTCTTTATAAAACTTCATGCTTATACTTTACATAAGCAGAGTTATTTCATACTTTTTTTAAAGCTATAATTAATTTCTTGAGTAACTCAGGATCAAATTAAATTAATAGCAATTTTTATTCCAGATGTAAAGAAAAACTAAAGGCTTTTAAATGTATAAAAAGTAAGATTTATGGTTGACATGAAAACACATCAAATCTTTGTTAAAGACATAAATGATATAAAACAAAGCAAAGAAAGAAAGTGAGGAGTTAATTTCTAGAACAAATTATTTTGTTAAAAGACTAAGATCAACTTTGTTGAAACACAGTGAAAATTTGAAAAAAAAAAAAATTACAAAAAAAAAAGGAAGGACAAAAACTAAGATATGGTATCAACCGACATAAAAATGGTATCTCCTGAATATGATTTACCATTCTCATATTCTCCAACAAACTTATCACCATGATATAGAACACTTCTTTACAAGAACATTTCATCGATTAACAAAATTAAATCTAAGCTTATTTTTTGTTCATTTAAAAATTATTTTTAAGCTTTAACTAGTTTTGTACTACCTTGAGTTAATGCCTTTAAATACGAAAAATGAAGAAAGAGGAAATTCAAGTTGTAAGCTTATCTAGAGATATTATTGGTATTACCATAATATTGGTAATATTGTGGTAATACCAGTAATATCTCTAGATGAACTTAATATTGGTTAACACACATCAAAACAAAAGTATACTCACTATTTTCTACCTATATGGTATAATTTTTATTTTACACTAAATATTTTGTACTTTATATTAAACAGTTTATAATTTATACTAAACAAAGATATCAAAATGATTACCTAAAATACACATCAAATGAGTACCTGACTATTGAATTCAACATTAACCAATGTTGAATTTTTTAATTCAGTGGGATGAATAATATCACCATAAAAACTATTTGTTCTCCATATAAAGTCTCGTTTTGATGTACCACAAGTAGATTGAAATGAAATAAAAGATACATTTTCAATTTGCATGATTCCTTTAATAGCAGGATATGTCATAGGATCTTCAAATGGTTTTGGAGGACCAGGTGATGAGGTTTTCGAGAATATAGAAGCATATATTCCTGTATTGCCACCTTTTAATGAAAAGTTAATTAAAAGAAATATTCAAAAATTCACAAATAAAGCATTAACCTTTACATTTGTGTCGTTATAGACTTCGACTAAAATTCTACTAGTCAAAAGTCTAAGTAAGTCAACATTGAAAATTCAAATAGTCAATTTAATCGACTATGGGTTTCTTATCAATTGACTAAAAGTCGATTTATTTGGGTAATCATCCTAACATCCTTATTTCTATTTTTTCATTGGAGTTAATTTTTTCAACCTTTAACATTGTTATGATGTTGACCAATGAGTAAAAAGATATCTTTATAAGTAGTTTATCTTGTAAAGATAAATTATTTATAAAGATTGAGCCATGCATAAGAATATCAGTCATAGCTGTTTTTTCAATTCAACCAAAATATCGGACCATTAAACCTTATTTGCTGAATCACATTAACTTAACTCTTAGCTTACTGTATGTAGCACCACTTCGTTGATGTTTCCTTTTTCTTATCATAGTAACCAGTTGATGCTTTTTAAGAAAAAAAAATTAAGTAATGTGTTATGGTACTCAGTTAAGAATGCAAAAAAAATTTATAAATCTTTTTATCTGCCCTCATCTATCTACGCCACTGTTTTTATTAATGAAATATTTTTCTTTAATTGTTGTGAAAAATGATATAAAATGCCCATCTACATTTTTTTTCTTTACTTTGTAATTGTAATTTCCATTTTATTTTGTTTGTTTATTTGATTTAAATTCATCTAATAGATTAGATGAATTAAAATTGAAAAAAGAAAATGCTCTTGATATAAAAACAGCATGTGTTTTTATAACAGTATTACATACAACCTAGTTTTTTTGTTTACTCCCTTAAAGTTCTATTTCTTTCATAGCATCTAAAAACTAAATTGTCGGGCAACATTAAAGTTCATGATTAAAATAAAATTTTTATTCAAATATATCGACAAAATCGAGTTTTAGTTGATTTTAAAAATGTATTAGTTGATTTTGGTCGACTTTGAAAGATAAATCAATCAATTTAATTGACAGTTGAATAATTTCAAAGTTGTAACAACACTACTTTACACCTAATATCATAAGAAAACCTCAATTAGAGAGCCTTTATGACCAAAATAGCATCAAAATACCTCCTGGAACTCGAGGCGATCTTCTTTCTGGATAAAATGTTGAGTGATATGGAATCACATCATCTTCATTACAACCAAAATTTGTTGTTCTTCCAATCAAGAGTGAGTTTTGTACTTTCACAAAGTTGTTTAATGATAAGTGTAAAACAGGATCAGGGCCAAATACATTCAAACTTAAACCAATCTGCAAGTATTACAATCATTCACTTATACGTGTTTAAATATTATCTACAAACTTTTTCAAAGAAAATAAGGGAAGTAAATGAAGAGACAGACAATCACTTTTACACATGCATTATATGATAGCTGTCCTAACGAATTAAAAATAGCAAAAAATTATAAGTAAAAAAGAATAAACAAGATAAGCAACAAATAAAATAAAGAAAATAAACATCTTACCTTATTATCAGCAATAATACAATTTTTAACAACAATCGGCTGATTAGGCCATGAAAAAACTCCATAGTCAAAGTTTTTCCAGATTAAAAAATCTTCAATCTTCCAGCAATAGGTTGTTGGTCCCATAAAATGAATTCCATGAAGAGTAGAGTGGATCTAAAAATTTGAACCATTGAATATCAATCATTGTAACTATATCTTATTTAAAAAAGAGTCAAGAAATGACATTTTTCCATCATCATGTGCGAATTTAGAAAAATTAATGTTAGTAAATAAGTAGTGATTTTAGAACAATATGGAAGATTAGAACTATATTGATTTTTAAATCACTACTAGTTTAGTCATCATACATTGTGAGATAAAATCATTACCTCATTACTGTGTATGCGAACAATTGCTTTATTATCATTGCAATCCACACCATTAGTAATCAAACCATTCTTCTCACTTCCAGCAATACAATTTCCATACATGGTATAATTGTCTGCATCTTGAACCTGAATTGCTCCTGGCCATTTCATGTCAAACTGGTATGTCTTAACCTAAAAATTAATTTCATATAAAAATAAAAATATAAAGGCTATTACTACCATTGCCAAATAACAACATTAAAAAAGCATTTTCTATAAAATTAGCGTAAAGGAAAAATTACAAAAGCATACTTTGCAGAAAAACGTATATGTACAAGAATTAAACAAAAGTTGAATCATCAAGATATCAAGCTCAATTGTTAAATTGTGGGCATAGACAAGAACTGTGTGTAATTACAGATGTTGACTTAGCATTATAAAGATTCAAATACACGATTGTTTAAACATTCATTTGGATGCAGATTTTATTTTAGAATAAAATTTATGAAAAACATTGAAACAAGAAAAATTATGATTAAGACCTTCTCTAAAATTCATGAAAAATTAAATCTAAGCAAAACAAACATGGAAAATAAGGAATATGAATCTAGGTTGTTTCCCCCTCCCCCAAGTGTAGATTTTGAAATATTTCTCATAATTTCATTCAAACAAATCTTGTAAGTTCTTTTATCAATGATTGAAAATTATTGAAAAATAAATATTATAAGAAAGAAATTCACCATAAAAGTTCCTTCAGCAAGTGACAAGGTCACAAGGTTTTTTATGATGCTGTTATTTCTTCCTTGCAAATCGATTCCAGGTCCGACAGTGTGATGGATAACATTGTCTGATATGATCAAATTATTTGTCCCATAAACTCCGATTCCCATGTTGTAGCCGTCATGGAATGAAGATCCTTTAACAAATGATGGATTTTCCGCTGTTACATCATCAATATTCAAAAATGCTAAAGAATATCTAGAAGAAAAAATGCAAAATTAAAAAACAAATTTTAAATGCTTCTGCAAATATTTTAATAACAGATATTTTTGAAACATCTTTGTCTTTTTAAAAAGACACTCACCTAGGATCATAGGAATCTGTATACCCAAGTTGACCGCAACTTTTAAACTCTACTTCTGATATGCTTGCTTTACCGATTGATGTCACGCCATCTTGTGTATACCTACCAACCAAAACTCGACCGCCAAACCCATCGTTTGTTACTGATCCCACAGGATAGTTTGCGCCTTCAATTACAATGTTTCTTGATAATAATCCCACTTTGGCACTCATGCTAAAATTTCGACCGCGAATATAATGCACTGAGGCAGAATGAAGGTATTGAGAGGTTGAATTCACTTTGAACCTTTTACCATTTTCATACACTCCCACAATTGTAAACTTCTCTGCTTGACGAGGCTCAAATGTTGATGTCGTGACCACTATTTCATCTCCAACTACCCAGTCTGTTTCATCTACAACACGCAAAAACTGAGCGTTTTTTTCCATGCTCTCACTTAAACTGGTCCAGTGCACTTTATGAGGATTTCCATACATCCACAAGGTACCAAAGACTCCTAGAGCTTTTGAGCCGAGATTAGGCCCATTAGGCAATGGCAGATCTTGTGTTTTTTGATCGCCTCTTAAACTTATAAGAACAGAATGATTGGCTGGAAACGGACGATCTGGACGGCCAATTATTAATTTACCTTGATCTGAAATAATGATGATGTTTGCACGGATTACATGATCTCGTTGCATATCTAACTCAAGGGTTCCATATATGTACAAGCGGTCCATGATGGGAATGTATGCTTTTTGATCAACAACCACATATTGGTATTTACGAATCATCACTGTGTCTCCATCTTTTGGTAAAACACCATTGTAGCCTCCGTACTCTTGCGTTACTCCGCTCCATGTTTGAATATTGCTCCAATTCATAGCAGTTCCTGGAGCTCCGGTTACTTGAGGAGGAAGTGTTGGCACAATACATTTGTTAAAATAACACCTATAAACCTGGAAACCAATGTGCTTAGTTGGAGGCGCGTTAGGATCATTAGTAGCCTCACTTTCAATAAGATATGTAAGACCTTTAGAACTGTTATCGTAAAACCAACTTCCATGATCAAAATTAGCAGCAACAGGAAATGTGTTTGTATTGTTTTTGAGAACATTTGTTGTTATAAAATAATCAGGCTCTTGCATAAACACATGAGATAGATAGATGTAGTTGTTTGGCTGAAGTTCATAAATGTCCATTGTGTAGGAAATATTAGTGAACTGAGTTGAATTTACAAATGAAAGCATATACTTTTCACCAACTTCCAACAAAACTGTGTAACCCTCAGGATGACTTACAGATTTTTTACGCCAATGGACAACAGCTACATTACTAGTGCCAACAGAACGCTTTTTTCGAGCTTGGTAACCAACTTGTCTAGTAAAAAGTGCATCTTTTTCATTTATGGATGATGGTTGAAGCTGATTGAAAGCAACACGAGCAAACTTTCCACTTGAGCATATGGCTCCAGGAACACCAAAAGATACAGAGTCATCTAAAGTGCATCGTCCAGAGTCCAAAATATTGGTATAAGGAATCACACCTCCACCAGCAAATCCTGATAAACTTCCATCAAGGTCATTCAACCATGATGCTGATTCAAATGGAAAAGAGACTTTATTTGTCACATTGTTAAAATAAACTCCATTATAACGAGAAATAGCACCACCATCAAATACCTTGCAGTGTGCACATGTTCCTAATGCAACACAATTTCTATCAAAATTTACAAACTTTACATTGCTAACAGTAAGACGATGGGAAAATGGAAGCTTTATACCATTGAGGGTACATAGAGAATCATTAAGTCGATCTTGTGCTTTTTGAAGGTCAGACAATTGAGAGTGACCAATAATTAAGGAATTATTTACCATGGGATAACCCCAAGGAACATTTCGAGAGGATGAATCTGCCCATTCAATGCCTGAGTCTCCATTATCAAGAATAACAAAGTTTTGAAATCTTGAAATAAAAAAATTTCTTTTAAAAAAAAAATAAGAAAATAAAAAAATGAAAAAAATAGAAAAGTTGGAGATTGCGGTGATTGCAAACAAGGTCTTATTGCCATTAATGCAGTTGAATGAAGAGGCTGTATCTTTTGAATAAAGCGATAAATTTTATATTACAAATAATTAAAGTTTTATGCTTAAAAGAGCTTAATTATTAAAAATTTTAAAGTATAAAAAATGGTTAAAAAAAAGATGAAACTTATACAAATACCAATGCAAAATAAAAAACAATTTTATAAAACTACCTTATTGCTCCACATTCTACACACTCTGCTCCTTTCTCATTGTGCCATGTAAGAAAATCAACAAAATTTGCTGGTTCATGACTTTCGTCATTGCACCCTCCTGTTTTACTCGGATGATAAATAGGGAATATCCACAAACCAAAGCGGCCCATGGTGTGGGCGCTATTGTTTTTGAACTCAAGCATTGGAACTTTTCTTTAAAGAACATAGATTCATAGTGATAAATTAAAATATAAATGGTTTTACAAAAACTTTTATACAAAAAAAAAATTAATTTAAATAAAAAAAACAATTTAATGGATGTAAATTTACTAAAAAGTAATGTTTGTGGAAATTTATAGTACACAATAACAACTACAATACAATAATAACTAAATTTATTGCACTATCTCTACACTAAATTCTGAGACAAAACGTATAGCAGAGATACTACTATCAGCTTATTGTAATAGCTCTGCAATAATTTTTTTGCAAGAAGTAAAAAAAATAAGTTTAATTGAAGTTTAATTAAATGAAAATAAGTGTAATTAGATGAACAAATCTTGCAAAAAATTTAGGGTATTTTATCTTTAAAATTTTTTATACAGCTATTCATGAAATTTTAAACGAGTGCAGAATTTTTATCAAGTATGTTTGGTTTTTGTTTAATAAAAAAAAGCTGTAAAATGATATCAAATTAGTTTTTTTTATTTATTAAAGGAAAAGTAATTAGCTTTAAAATAAATATGAACATATTATAAAAATTCTAATATTTAGTTAGAAAAAAACAATTACAAAAAATCATATAGGAAAAATAAGAAGCACAAAAGATTAAACGAGTTGAAGCATTCGAACAAAAATTGAAAAAAAAAAGCAAAATTAATATTTAAAGTGTCCTCCTTTGCTTTTATAGCAAAGATAAACTCGTTTATGCATTGATTCAACTAATTTCATGCACATCACGCGAGGTACCTTCGGCCAGTACTCATTCAAATGTTGTTTCAAATGCTGAGTTGATTGAACTTCATGGTATGTCAGTTGATTGTTGATCCATGACCAAATATTTTCAATTGGGTTGAGATCTGGTGATCTAGGACACCACAGCATCACATTGAACTTTTTTTTCAAAAAATATTCTTTGATTGAGTGAGCTGTGTGAGCTAAAGCCCCGTCTTGTTGAAAGATGAATTGCTTGCTTTTGCCATACAAGTGTCTGATTGTTGGAACTAAACACGTTTCCAATGTGTTCTTGTAGGTGTATTAAATAATTTGGGATTTGTACAGCTCACAGAAGCCTATAGCTTTGTGAGAAAAGCATCCCCAGATGCCAACCGAACCTCCACCACCTTGTCAACGATGTTGCAAAAACTTGTCTGAATATTTCTCAGTTGCAAATCTTTTGACATAGATTCTCCCTTGTGGTTTACGACTTGAAAATTAGCTTCTCCAAATAACTTTTGCCCACTGTTCTACAGACCAGTCCAGCCTTTCTTTGGACCACACTCGTCGTTTACGTTTATCCGCGATTGAAAGAATAGGTTTGCTAGCAGTTGTTTACGTTCCAATACCTTTGTCCAACAATGTTCGTCTCACGAGCTCTCTGAGACGAACATTGTTGGACAAAGGTATTATTAAGGTATTATTTTTTGACTCATTGAAGATTTGTGCTAGCTTTTTGTAGCTGGGTCAGGGGTTTTCTCTGCTCATTCTGAATATATCACTTTTGTCACAGTTGCTGAGTTTGGATGGTCTCCTTGTACGCGGCATGTCAGAGACATCCTTGATAAGTTCCCAGGTTTTGATGGTTTTTCAAACGCAAGATTTAGAAACGTGAAGTAATTTGCCTATATGAACGTTTGTGTGATTTTTTGTCCTCGCCATACCAATAACTTGCCACTTGATCTCAATAGAAACTGATTTTTGATCCATTTGCACGCAATTGAAATTAATTTGAATTTTACAATATTTCAAGTTGATTTTTAATGAATTAAAGCTGCCTGATGATGTTGTGATGAATTTTTAATTGTAAACTACTCATTCTGACTTTATTTGAAAATAAAAAAAAAAATTTCGCACTGGATTTATCAATTAATTAGCAAATAATTAATCCTAAATAAAATCGTTTAAACTTTTTTGACACCTCTTAATTTGTATCACCTGCCTTTTAATGAAATTTCTGAGTAAACAGTGATGAGTCGAAGCCCACTTTTTTTTATTCTATTAACAAATAACCTATTTACCAAATTGGATTAAAAAGTATTTTGATATCTATTTTCGTTAGATTTTTATTCAAGAAAAACCGACGGTTAGATCTTAAAATTCTGTAATCGTTTAAACTTTCGTGAATAGCTGTACAAAATTATTTAAAAATTTGGTATTTGGTAACTTAAAAGACTTATGTAAAAAAAAAAAAATCTCACAACCTTGGGCAAACTGTACTTGTAAAAGAGGGACCATCTGGATGTTCAAACATTTGATACCAGAATCCTAAATGACTTCCACCAGCAGCAGCGTTGTGAGAAACTGTGTTGTTAGCATTAGTTACCCAGTATGCTGCTGGAGTCACATCAACATTCAATGTCGAACTTGACGGCTTTACAAATATAGCAAGGTTGTAGCGAATTATATTTCCTGTTTCTATTCCATCTTCCATAAAGTAAGCATTACCTAAGTAAGTATGGAGTTTTTCAAGTGTTAACTTTATTACTTTTCATAACTTAAAGATTTAAAAAAAACAAAGAAGAAGAAAATGAAAAGATGTTCTAAATATCATTATCAGTTTTACTTTAAAATTCGTTAAAACTTATTTACTTTCAATTTTTATAAATTGAAACTAATCATATAGATAGTTTGTATAAATATTTTCTATTATGAATTAAAAATAATACCAAGAATATCATATATAACATTCCTTTCCACCACTAAATTATTTACACCATGCATGGTTACAGCTCGATTGAAGCTTCGATGAATGGCACAACCTTTTACATAAGAGCCATGCACATCACCCTCCAAATGGAAATGAATAGGATATCGACCTAAACGGAAAGCTTGACCTGCATGGGTAACCTCAATGTAATGAAAATGGGCAACTGCTTTTCCTTGACTCATCTGATTTGAATGTACCATGATTTGTACTCCAAACTGATCGCTGCCTTTCTCTTCACCATATCTACCATCAAAACACCTTTGTGTAGCAAACTGGCCTGGATCGAACTCAGCAGGACAGTTTTGGATTACATCATTCCACTCATCGTTTACTGAACCACGAACAATAACATTTCTGGATAGTAAACCAACTTCAGCTCGTGTTTCTATATACCTCCCTTCAATTGTTTGCGCAATTGAAATATGCATGTACAGCAGAGGAGGGCTGAAGTCAACAAACCTACCATTAACTGCTGTTATTATAAGAACTTCATTTTCTCTGATACTTCTTCCTGTGGCTGCAATAACAATTTCATCTCCTACTTGCCAATCAGGAACTTCAAAAACAAGTTCCATTCTAGTAGCTCCAGGATACAGAGTGTGAGCAATCCGTGACCACGTATTCATAACATGCTTTCCATACAAGCCAAGGTAACCTTCACGCAAACTCAATGACTTTGCCCCATAAACAGGCAGCTCTTCAGATCTAACATGCCCATGAAGCTCAATTACAGCATTATGTTGAAACGGTTGGTCTGCAGAACCAACTAAAAACGTACCGTTTTCAACTATTAAAATATTTTCAGCATGCAACTCTATGTCTTTCTCGTCAAAAATTAGCGTGGCATTTTTTATTAACAACACTTTCAGCACTGGAGTACTTTGATCAAGCAACATTGTTTGACCGTTTTGTATAACAACATAATCACCTGAAAAAAAACAAAAAAATATAACTGCACGCATGAAGAAAAGATAGCACACATTTGGATAACGATTTGGAGATAAATAATGTTAGGAATGTCTTTTATCAAAGTGTAAAATATTTTCATGAAACACAACCATAAATACCTAATACACCAAAATATTTTCCTTAAAAAAAAAAAAAAAAAAAAAAAAAACTAAACAAAGATACTTTTATTTTAAATCAATTACATATCTCACCTTCAACTGGTGGATCATTTCCTCCCCATGTAAATCTTGAGCTCCAAACATCTATATATGAAAAACTAACATTCCCCACTAAAGATAAGCCACTTTTAGCGTTAAAAACCTCTACTAAAGCGTTTTGTACAGTTCTACTTGAAGCTCCAGTACGACAAACAATTTCAGAACTTGATATATTACTTATTGGACAACTAACACCAGCAATGGTTACCTGGGAAGTCAAATCAAAGCTAACACCAGAAATGGTCAAAAAGACGCCTCCACCAGTTCCTCCTCTACTTGGTGAAATACTGGTCAAAGAGGAAGTAAGAGATGCTCTATAAACATACTTTTGACCATAAGTAGCATTAGTGTTTTGATTGTTTGTCACTAAAATACTACATTCAGTAATGGTAGCAAAAGAGTAAGTATAAGGAGGGATTCTGCAGGTTAGCTGTTGCGTTGATATAAAGCTAATTTGAGTGCAAGAATTGTTACATATAAAGACCTTACTTGTATTGCTGTAACCATTTCCTAAGATATCAACAAAATGTCCACCTCCATAACCACTCTCTAAAACACTTACATTTGTAATCTCTAGTAAATATGCAAACTGAAGGGTATTTGATAATCCGAGTTGAGGCACCAACACCTGAACAGACACGGGACCAGCAGCATGCATTGGTAAAACAAGTTTTACAAGTCCGGAATTTACAGCTGTCACCTTAAAACTATCAACTCCCACAAAAGCAGTTAAGCTATCTAACAACGTAGTTTTAAAAGTAACATTAAGTGTTAGTTCATCATCCCCCTTTCCAAAGCTAGGTACAAAACTATTTAATGTGGGAGTTGACAATAAAGAGTAAACAAAAGACCCGCTAACAAGTAAAATTCCTCTGCAATACAAATAAACTTTTACAGTTCCAGCAGAATGTGGAGGAGATACTACAGTGAGCTCATCAATGGATTTGTTTCGAATAGTTGCAACAGCTGTGTCAAACTTAACAACCAAATCTGCACAAAAACCATTCCCTTTTATTACAGCAACTGTATATCCATTTATGCTGCCGTTGTTTGGCATAATGCTATTAAATGTGGGAATACTGGTAATGTTAAGACTTGCTGAATTTAATGAGTTGCCGTAAGCTAAATGTGACACACCCACAATATGAACACCTGCAGGTAAACTGACAGTACATGTTATTGCTTGCATGTCATTTTGAGTGGTCAAACTAATAATATTACATTTGGAGGGTCCAATCTGCACAGTAACACTAGACACATCGCCAAACTTTTTCCCAGAGATTTGAATAGTTGCATTAGAGTTTTGAATAACTTTAGGATCAACAGAAAGTATTTCTGGAGTAGCACTTAGCTGATAAACAAAATTTAGAGTGGGCTTGTTAAAACATTGATCTGCTTGCTCCGCATCATCACAAACTGAAATCATTGCATTTGATATTGATCCAGAAGATATTAAAGGAGGCATGGTACACAAATATGTAAAAAATGATTGAGACAAAAAGCTACAATTCAATAAATTGTTGTAATTAATATAAATGTGGGTGGTTGGTAAGTCTAAATTGAAACCATTGATAAGAACTTTAGTACCACCAGCAACTGACCCAAAACCTGGTGCTATACTTTCCAGTTCAGGGAAGCAAAAAATTGATTGGTCTTCTTCCTTCATAATTTCGACATGTGCAAACCCCTTACCTTCAACATAAACCACAATTGGTAGCATGACAGCTGTTGGTAGAGTTTCATCCAGATTCATGCTGCAAAAAATCTCTGTTTGAGATGCATTTTTAATCACGCACACTAAATTTCCAAAAGTTACATTAATTTGTTCAATAGTATCACTGAAACCTGTTCCTGCAATCCTAATTGTTTTACAGGATTCATATTCAATTCTTTGAACTATTGGAGTTAGTTCCACATCAAAAGAAAATGTTGAGGGATTTTCTCTACGCTTTCGCACATTCCCGGAAGATAGTGGGACATCAACACCTTAAATTTAAACAAATCATTTAAATATCGTTTAAAAATCAATTAAAATTAAAGAAAACTTTATCATAAAACTAAATTTAACCTTTAACTGATAATGATAAATCAGCCTGAATCTGCAATAACTTTGAAACTACAACCATTTCTTGGAATTCTGCATCATTATTTTTGATATACTTTCCGCTTGAAACTATAAATGTTCCATTAGTTGAAAAAGTCACTGTGTAACTTCCTGTATTGCTAGGTGGACAAAATTGCTCTTTAGAGCTAGGATTTTCAGCAGAGTATCGTATAACAGAAATCATGTAATTTGAGTCAGGATTTGAACCCCATGAGTACTAAATATGCAATATTTTATTTACCTCAAGAAAGGTACTTTTAAATAAATAAACAAACATAAGTACAAGAATAATCACCTTAAATCCCAAGGCATAACAACAAACAGGTTTATACTTTTGTACAAACTTTGTATTTTGCTATACCTTGGCATTTAGATTCTCTAGACTCTTGGGATCTAGACTCTTACTTAACAAACTATTACTATTTACAGGCGATTCTTAAAAAGGCTAAAGAGTTTAAGAAAAGTTCAAGAAAAATTCAAAAAGAGTTCAAAACTTAAAGAATATTTAAGTGTTCACAAAGAAAATTTAATGAATATTTAAGTCAGGATTCAAAAAAAAAAAAAGAAAAGTGAGCACAGGGCTCGAAACAAAATTCCATCTCCAGTCAAATGGTGTGCAACTGTGCAACTAAAATGTTAGCATTAACTTAACATTAACTGAACATTAACTTAATTACCTTTACATTGATAATAAGAAAATATAATTACATATCAGCAAATTAATAAAATATCTTCACATGTTAAGGTATTACCATAAGGTATAAAGATATTACTAGATGATATTACAACTTAGTGCTATATTATTTTGGGACAACTTGAACTTTATAATGTTTTAACTATTGAATTACAAACAAACCATAATTGAGTCTCCTTCATTGATATATATAGTATTCTTGCTCCAGGCAGTACCAGTTCCAAATTCTAAAAAATACATATTTTTGTCTATTAAATTTCATATATACATATAAAACAATAAAAACAAAAATTATCTGACATTTTAATTAAAAGTAAATTTTAAATTATGCTGAGACTTTTTTTTAAAAAAAAAAACTTACCTCCTCTGCCAGAGTTGTCGACATAAAATGTATTTGAGGCAGGAGATGTAATGCAAGTGATTTTGTTGTCTGTGCAACTTTGCACAGCACAAGTTTTATTTTGGAAAAGAACTTTAACATCAGAAGCATTTTCCCCAAATCCTTGCCCATTCAATGTGATTAGTGTTCCACCAAAATAGGATCCAGTTGTAGGGGTAAAACCAGAGAGCTTTAGGTTAACAACCAATCTCTGCAATACAGAACCAGCACCAGGCACAAATACTCTAAGTTCAACTGACAAATTCAGTGGAGGAGGACGGCATTTTATAATGGTTGATGACAACGATATTATTTCACAGCTACGATTATTGATTGTAACCAAAGTATTCTCTCCATTTTCAGCTTTTAAGTTCGATCCGTTCAATATGATTATATCATCATATATATGAAGAGGTGAAACACTGCTGATTTTTGGATTCAATGAAGAGTTGAATGTAAATGAGCCTCCAATAGCTTTATTTCCATTAACGATAAGCTAAAATTAAAACTATGTATGTTAAAAAAAAATTATTGCCATTTTGATCCTTTAATTATAAGGACTTATTTAAGAAAATAACCAAACCTGCTAAAAAATTTGATAACGGGGGATGAAGTTTTGCAATCAAAATTAGGTTAAGTATTATTACATGTAACTAATTCTAAATATTCTGGGACTTGAACTGTTCAAAAAAAAGCCAATAACACTTTCTAAGTGTGAAACTACAAATTATTTTTAAAATATTTTGTTGTTTATGTTTATTAAACATAATAAACATCAACTTTTTGAAAGAATCTAATTTAGCTGCTTTATTTGCTCAATAAATCTTTTTTAAACTTTTTTGCAAACCAGGAAATGTTGTGTTAGAAGATTTAGAAACACACAATAGTCAAAATTTTGGCTTTTGTAAAAGATATATCATTGAAATTTTCATTCAGCTAACAGCAGCTAACTACTGTTAAGGCATAATTGATGAGTCATTTCAATTTATGGGAAAGATTTGCCGCCATTTCACCTGAATTTCAGTTATATGAAATAAGAATCTGTTGGGGCATAATTTAGAGGCAATTAATCAAACTTGGCAAATTATTTTTGATTGATTATATTGAGAACTGCATAATCAGAAAAGGAACAACTTAACAACAATAGAGCTCAAATACTAGCTACTGTTAAGGCATCTTTAATTGGTCATCAAATAGTCAGAATAACTCCTAAGTGAGGATAACATTTTGGTGATCAATTAAAATATTAATTGGTTACATGTTAGTGTAATAATAATTATCAGTTCGCACATATAAGAAGACTCATTCAAATTAAATTTACAAGGAAGAAATTGCATAGTTTGGGAAAAAATAAATAAACATGCATTTCACTATTTCTTTCTTTAGTTTCAATAGTTATATAATGATTCTGAAACACTGATAATTATTACCAAAAAGGGTAAATATAAATTACAGCATTCGTAACACTATAAATGATCAACAAAATCTGCATCTCAGTAAAAATTGCAAATCTTTTATTTTCTATAGCTAAAGTTACATAGAAGAGAGATTCGTTTGCTTTTTGAAGTTGTACTTTTTTATACAATGTTCAATAACTTGTATGCAACTTTATTTGGTTGATGTCTCAGAAAAATAAATATAATTGTTTTTTTAAACTTCTCCCCACAAAAACCAAATAAAAATCAATTTTATGTCATCAACCAGCACATTAAATTTTGTAATGATGAATTATTAAATAAATAAAATAATATAAGGAAGTGAAGTTAAACACATGGTGTGTACATAATGCACATGATCTTATATAACATGAAGTATTTTGAAATTTGTTGACCAAAATACATACAACTACTGAATAAGATATTTATCACAAAAAGTTGTGGTAATAAAATTTACAAAACATTCTCTAGTTCTTAATTGATAAATGCCGTCCTTTAACTGCAGTAATGAAGGAAAATGAATAAAATTAACAAAGCTAGAACTTCAATTTAATATAAATCTTCTGTTTGATGTTTCTAATCATTTGTAAAACTTTATATAGTTTAAGGAATTTTTAATATTTTGAAAGGGACTTGAATATCTAAACTAGCCAATAAGAATTCTTTACAAAGTTTAAATATAATGTAATTTATGTGTGTATATAATATAAAGCACTTGTGCTTTTAAACAAGAATAAGATATTAGTAGTGAGACAAAAATGAAAACATATTCACAAAGCTCTGCCAGAAAAATTTCAAAGATGCTGCAGCAAAATAGATTACATAAAAAAAAAAACCATATTAACATGGGTCATAAATACTGATAAAATCTTGTCACTACTTGAAGAAGGACAAAATGTAAAATCTTAAAAGGTTAGTTATGTGGATGGAAGAAAATGAAGAAACATCACTTTCAAAACAAATTCTGGGGAATCAAGTTGGGAAAATAGTAACTAATTAAAAAATAAAGTTAAGTAGGAACAAATGCCACTACAAAAATAAAACATCCTATGGAGCTAGGTGTTATAAGATCACTGAGAGCACAATATTGTAAAAATATGGCTAGAATTAAAATCATTAGAATAGTGAATAATAAAGCCCCATCAGAAAGGTTTATCTAGATTGGAATACAAATTTTGGTGTCTGTTGGGAACCCAGTATCCATCAAAACAATTGTAAACCACTTTTGCAAAGTAGGAATATTTACTGCAAATCGATAAATAACTACAGCTGACAAAAATGACCCATCTAACGATTTGGATTATGAAATTGATGCTTTGTGAAAAAAGTAACAAAATCTTTTACTAGAATTTATCAACACAAAATTGTTGAACTGATTTGAAACAGTTGAAAAGTTAAAACAGTTTTCAACAGCAAAAACATTACTAACAAAAATGTTTTCGCTGTCAAAATCTACTTCAGCACTAAAATTGGAAGAAAATTAATTAGAGAGACTTTAGAAAACTCAACTACTGATTGCAGTACAAATGGGGAAGAAGTTTGAAGATTGAAAGAAGATTTTAAAAAAAATTTAAAAAAAGCTAATAAACAGAACAAAACAGAAAAAAACAGAAGCTAATGAACTTTTTTTAATTGAAACACTGTAAAAGTTGTAAAAAACAGTCTTCACTTTGTTTGTCTAAGATATGGTTTTAACAGTCTTAAACATTTAAACATTTAAAAAAAAAACATTTAAAAAAAACAGAAGCTAATGAACTTTTTTAATTCAAACACTTTTTTCCTTGTTTCCTTGTTTCCCCAAATAATGATTTTTATACACCTTATGAAAAAAATCTTTGGTCCCTTGCAAGTTCAAAACAACTGGCTTTTACTGTATATATAAATTATTTATTTAGATTTACATCAATTACATCTAAATTATAAATATTATACTTTTCTCTATGTATTTAAGTACCTACATTCAGAGTAACAGGACCATCTACTTCTGCTTTTTCTGTTACACAAGTAATTGAATACATTGAAACACTGGTAACAAAGCAGTTATAAGATCCCAACTTTACTGTTACACCAATAACACTATTTCCAAAACCTGATCCTTTAATAGTGATTGGTAAACCACCTGTTGATGCTCCTTGGTCAGGTAGAATTTTATCAACTGAAAGTTGATACCTGAAAGTAAGAAATTAAAAAGAATAATACAACAACAATAACAAGATTTGTTGTTCTTTTAAAAAAAACATAAAAAATAAGATAAATATTTCATATTTTGTAATTACAAAACACAATATTCAATTAAAAAAAAAAAAACAATAGACGTAGCATAAAATAGCTTACAACCTAATATTTTATTTCAGTACAAAAATTGAAAAGATATCCACTTAAACACTTACTGAAACACAATATTATTCATAGACTGACATTTTCCAATACCATCCACAAAAACATCAACATTTTGAAAGCCAGCTTGAAGTTCACCTTAAGTTATTAAAAAAAAGTTTCTTAATTCTAATAGTAAAGAGGTGATATCCATTCTAAATAAAGTGCTGTAGGATTGTCTGTTGCAATATTCTTAAAAAACCACTTTTATTTACAAACTTCATTGTTTTATTTTCTATCATGTTATTAATGATCAGTTTACTCTATGCAGAAGGTATATATTGTCTGAGCATTAAAAAAAAGCCAACTTTTTGATAAACAAAAAAATCAATGACGATAGTTTGTAATAGTGTAATAATTTTGTAGAAGAGAAAAACTTACCAACAGTACACATTACATTTGTAGCAGTTTGACTTGTAACAATACACTCAACTCCACCAATAAACACTTTCGTTTTGTTTACACACCCATTACAACTTATAGTAACATTTGTCCCATTTCGTCCCACTGATGGTGTTATTGCAAAACATTGGGGTGTAAATGCTGCAGAGTAATTATATCCACAGTTTCCACGTATTTTACACTTTGATACAATTCCATTAATTGATACAACAACCTGAAAACAAAGAAAAATAACACTTTTTAAAGCAATTTTAACCCTAAACCCTTTTGCACAAAACAGCATGTACAACACAATTTCTTAAAAGCCTTTAGCCACTTTACTTGAGGAGTTGGCTCAGCAAGCTGAAGAAACTCTCCTGGTAGTGGACCAAATAATATTCCACCATCTTGAATAGTTGTAACACTACTCAAAACACCTTGGCCATGAACATTATCTATTAATAGCTGCAACGGTTCTTTATCTCCTCCCCCGGAAAACCATTCAACTCTCCATTCATAGCGTGAACAATTGGCAGAACCAGTTACAACAAACACAGTTTTGGGTATATTGTCTTCCAGTGTTTTTTTTAAGCTGATTGCATCCACATTGAGAGGAATGTCTAAAAACATTCAATGATAATAGCTATCACAAAATTTCGCAGCAAAATATTTATCATAGCAAAACTCAAAGCATTAAAAAAGTAATAAAATAATTAATATATCATAACATAATTTAGATAAAATAATGATGATTTTGACAATCTTGATGATGATGATGAAATGATGATGAAATGATGATGATGATGATGATGATGATGATGATGATGATGATGATGATGATGATGATGATGATGATGATGATGATGATGATGATGATGATGATGATGATGAACAACAACAACAACCACAGAAAACAAAACAATCATAACATTAAAGACAAATTTTACATGAAAATAAATAAAACTATAAAATCATTACCATTAGTTAAAACAACTGTTCCGTCATCTAGTTTGTATGCAATTTTGAAAGTACCAGATAGCGGTGGAGAAGAAGATTGATATTTATATGCTGGAATTGGTTTTCCATCACTAATTGCTTGAAAAGCAAATGAGTTGTTCCCACAGTTATTGACAAACATTGAAACAGCCCATTTTCTCACTGCTGGGTTTCCAGTGGTATTGATTCCAGTTTTGTTATCAATCTTTAATGTATCAACCCACATCCCAGGAGCGCTATCAACACTATCAACTAAAGAGATAGAAATAGTTCTAGTTATAGATTTTTTAGAATTTCAGTAATAAAAATAGTACACTAAAGTAAAGAAAATTTTAAAATTAATGCGATGAGAAAAATCTTTAAAAATGGACTAGATATTGAAATGATTGAAAGATTTTTTATTGGTTCTGCTTTGGAATTTCTTTCAAAATAATAGTACTTTGTTACTTTAGCACATTACTCACCAACTCTCAGCATGTTTGCAATCCACACTTCATCCACAAAAATTGGAATTGATGCATCTTGAGAAGGATCACGAACAAGTTGTATAGAAATCACATATACAGGAGAATATTTAACATACCAACTTTCAGCTGTTATGGAGTCTTTCATGTTCATAAAAGCCATTCCTCTATTGTCAACATTAAATTGGTAATTCTTTGTCATTACAGCTGTTGTACCATCAGTTTTTTGATAAGAGAATTGTAAATTAATAGTGCTTGCAAACGCACCACGAACAAAGAAGTACAGCTACAAAATATACTAAACCGCATTAAAATGTTATCATCCAAATACAACAAGATCCAAATCACCAAAAAAATACAAAGAAATTACTTAGGTTTAAAAGTAAGTTTTTATCATTTAAATTAACTGAAATGAAACATAAAACTAAGAACTAAATATGAATATTGAATATTGCAAATAAATATGAAATCTTAAAAACTTGTAGAGATTTAATATTTCACGCATAATATTAACATATCTAGATGTTCTAAATTTATGCTTACATATTGATGTGTAAATATATTGATTGATGACTTTTTAGTACCATCATCAGCTACAGTTTGATCAGCATAAAATATTATTAACTCTTTAGAAAGTTGAAGCATGCGACGACCACAAAAAGGACGCTGGTTTTCTATACGCACGCCATATTCTTGACTTCCAGTTATCTTATCAAACTCATACCCTTCAGAGTAAAACACGTTTGCTCCTGAAAAATCAACAATATATTCTGCTTTACAAAAAACAACAAAAATGCTAACAAAAGAAAGTGTCAGAGCACACATGCAAATAATTTCTATGTTAACAAATAAGAATTATGGTAAAAATATCATCATATCAAGAATATTAGGAGTTTTATAACTCTTTGTTTAAACATTAAAACTATGTTTATGTGCTATTTAGTGTTCTAATTATAAGTATTTGCTCCTAATAAAAATATAAAACTTTTATTTTCTAATAAACTTTTAATTTCTAAAAAAATTTCCAGTTGATAGCATTTGGAAAAAAAAAATCATATCTCCCTATTTTATATCATTCAATAAATTTTATTAATTTTGGTATGCAGATGGAAAATGAAAAAAACTTACAGGATTGGTTATTAATAAAAGGCAAAATAATTCCCCCAGTTTAATATTCAAACTGTAATAAAATTTAAATTTTTAGAATGTTTCCGATTGTGCATAACTGTGGATGATTGCCTTTAAGATTAATAATATTAACTAAATTCAAAAAAATTATTATACCATTAGTTGAGAAAAAAGAGCAATTTTCTGAGAAGATGTCTGCTTTTAAAATATTTTCAATATCTGTGAAAGATTTATTTACTGAGAATGACCTAGTGATGCGGTTTTCAACTGCCAACAAAATTTGGCTGCTTGCATTTAGTTTGCTAACATCAATTATCTAGAAAAACATACTTTACAAGTCATAAAACAGTCTAAAAACTATTGATAATATTTTTAACATACCTATAATAACAATAGCAATAACAATAATATAAACGTCATTAATAATATTACAGACATCCCTTTTTATACTTTAGTATTTCATTGGTATATAAGTCTGAAGTAAAACTTAACTGGCTTACTTATAATCATCTCTGTTTCTTATAAACATGTAAAAAATCAATTAATACATCATTAAGATATCATCATAATTTAATGCATTACATGCAATAAAGCGTAAACTAAATAAATGTTACATGATTTTTTATAATGTATCATAATTTATCATAATAATTGGTTTTCTTTTTCCAATAATTTATCTTAATTAGCAACTGATTTTCTTTTAGCAATAATCACTGTTCAAACATACCATCTGACAAAAGACTATAATGTATGAACAAGCCCACCATAGCCAAAAAGAAGGTACACCAGTGTTGATGGTATAGGTATATTATATTTAACACCAGTTTTTTTACAGTAATTTCTAATTATTGCTAGTTATCATTTCACTGTTTCACAAACTTTCATTGTCTTTCTTACTGCACGATTTTTAAGGTTATTTGCAGTCTTTTCTAATAAAATTGTTTTAAATGCATTTTCTTTGGGATCTTTGCAAAAATTTGCTTATTCTTAATTTATGCTCATCTATTTTTAACAAAACGTCAGAAAAAATACTGAAGAAAAAAAGCTAAAAATATAAAAACGCAGAATTGACTAAATGTATAACTCCTAAAAAAGTATTTCAAATATAGTAAATGTATTTGAAATACTGCACATCACTGCTAGCATCAAGTACTCATAGCAATACTAAAAATGTGTTTACCTGTATTTCTGGTTTGTAATCAGAATATATTGCTAAATTTTGAATTTCATTGAAGACATCATCTACATCAGCATTACTTAGATTAGTTTTGTATCCTAGTAACCCAACCTCCAGCTGATATTCACCACCATAATCTGCTAAATAAGCTTTGAAAAAATATTCTCGATCACTTCTCAGGAACATCTTTGCAGATTTTTGCTCTGGATACCTGAAGTAAGTGGTGCCTGTCCAAGCATTGCACCAAGCAACTTTTACCTAAAGAGATAAAAGTATTCATACAAGTAGAATCTTGATATAGTGAACTGTCATATGTAACAAACATGTTGATGTAACAAACTAAACTCTGCTCTACTCGCTTTACTCTTATGTAACATTCTTTATAAAAACTTTGATATAATGAAAAAAATCAATTTAAGTTTACCATTTTTGTGGTTGACATATTTGAAGGAGAGTCACTGATTTCTAAAAGGCTTAAATCATCAGCATTTATTATAATATGGTAAAACCCATCCTGTGGTGGTCGCAAAAACCCTGTAACTCTTGCTGCAATAGCGTTGTATCGTGATGGTAGATAATTAATTCTGCTATAAATCTGCAGTTCTGAATAAGATGTGTTTTTGACAACTGGAACTGGATATGTTTGGTTATATTTGTTTTTTACATCTGCCACATTATAACTTACACCTGGCCAGATTTCAGCATCATAGCCACGCCCACCTTAACAAAAATATAATTAGGATAATAATATTGACAAGGTACCTATCAAAAAATAAAATAAGATTAACATTCTCTACAAGCAAAAGCTGTCTTTACAAATTTCTCATACATTTACACTGCATAGTTTTCCAAAAATATCCTTCAAAAATCATAACAAAAAACCACTTATACATTTTGATGATTGCTTTTTTTTTTTACTGGTAAAAATTAACTCCATAATGTCATTGGATGTTATAGCACTTAACACAACAGAATTACATGAAGCCATATCCCTTTTTGGCTCTTTCTGACTACATTGTTAGATATACATCATAAGTGGTAAACAATATTGTTAAAAAATCAAACAACTATCAGATGCTTTAGCGCAAGTCTTAAAATAATCTTGGTTTACATTACTTTTCTTATTGTGTTATTTCTAAGAGAAAAAAGAAGGAAAATATCACCTGGGAATATATCACCAGTTTGGTATGTTCCATTGAGTGGCCCTGTTTGGCATTTTATTACTGTATCATTAACTGACAACACTGTGCAATCAACTCCGTGAACTTTAACTTTCACATTATCTTCGATATTTCCAAAGAATCTTCCAGTGATTGTGATAACAGTTCCTCCTTCTGTACTGCCACTTCTTGGCAATATAGTTTCAATTTCTTGATTAAAAAAAAGTAAATAAATCTAACAATATTATATCATACTATTTTAAAATCATTTAAAGACGATAAATAAAAAGTTAAACTTTTAGTTATGAAGTTTTCCTAAAAATATTTCACTTCTAATGGTGCATTCCCAGGACAAGAAAACTCTTTAAAAATCCTATAGAACTTCTACAATCTTTTGAGACTCTATAGAAGTTTTTAAGATTCATATAACTTTGTATACACTTTTTAAACATTACAGACCTTTTTTATCCTGGGGTGTAACAGAAGAGCTGCACACTTAGTTTTTGAGGGTTAATTTAAAAAAATAAGAAATACAAGTTTTTAGGTTCTTTTAAATTTCCTTTTTAAAAAATATTTGATAATTACTAATTTATAGCTAGACCAATATTATATATCACAAATAGAACTTTTAAAATACAAATAATCAGGTTTTTTCCTCATATAAAAAACTTTCTCCACATTTTCTTTAGTTTTTTTTAAAAAAAGAATTCTAAAAAATGGTTAACCTGCAAAAGTTTGATAGTTGTAAATATAATCATTTTGATCAACCATTATTGAAGATTTTTCACGTGTTGAGCGACCAGCTGAATTGCTTACGATGAAAGAAGATCTCCAGGAACCTTAACAAAAAGCAAAAAAGAAAACATCAAACAAAGATCTTTTCAGTTCTTAAAAAGCTTTCAGTAATTTTAGAATAGACTCTTTAGCAGTAATGTGCATACTAGAAAGGTTGTAGTGAATTAAACCTGCATGATAACTTACTGCATGCACTTTAAAACATTTTATTGCTTTTTATGACACCATAAAAACTGTGAAAAACACAGCACAAAAACCCAAACAAGTTCCTATTAAAGCAACTGCAATGGTTGTCACTTTCTAAAAACCATGCTTTTGTGCAGTTTAAATTTTAAGGCACTGTTTTTTAATACTTTTCTTTCCAAAACATTGTTTATGAAGTTTTGTATTTACTTTGTGTGTTTTGCATTCACATTTTAAATTTGTACCCATATCTGTTAAAAGAATTGCTAATGAGCTTTACAGCCTGCCATGAAGCTCTACAACATCGCCATTTTTAAACTTTTAAATCTTATTAAAGAAATTTAAAATATAGGCATTATTTTAACCCAAAATAGGAAAATCATTTTAAATAAAATTTTGTCTTAAATTTTTCATCAAAAAATAAAACCACTTGATTGCTTGGTGTCAACTAAACTGAAGAGTTTTTAAACTGAAATTTTAATCTATTATTTTTCAAACTACTAAAAATGGTGATACTATAAAGACGACCTACAATTTTATTTTCAAGTTTCAGTTTATTTCATTTTTTTTTTGATTTACACCTACTCCATCAAACTTTCATTTCAATCAAAAACTTTATCTAAAGCATATTTGAATTGACTAATTATTAAAAAGTATTTATGTTGATTGAAAATAGAGTAGATTCAAATAAATGTATGCAATAAAATGATTGTCATAATTGGTATAGATCTAAATTTAATATCAGAAAAGTTGTTGGTTGAAACCTAAATTATGTAGTTTCTATGACTTTAGAAATTGCAAAAGTAGGTCTTAATACCAGGAAGCAGATAATCTACCATGTGTATCCATTTGAATCTGAAGAAAAGAACCAATGTCAGCCATTATAGCACATTTAATAATTCAATTTACCTCCCACTATTAGTCAGCAAAAACAGTTCTTATCATTACAAGAAAATTTTGTTCTTTTTGTATGATATTTACCATTTTTTTCCATTTAAATAATATTTCTTACCCAGAAAACTTAAAACCTACATGTTCTTGCTGCAGTGTTGAAGAGATAGTGTTAAATTAATTTAAACATTTTATTCATGTACTCAACATCAAAGTGATTCTAAATTATGATTCTGTCCCATCAAAGTTAGTTAAGAAGCAAAAAAACATGATTCTTTTTATGTCCCATTATTATGGGACATAAAAAGAATCATGTTTTTTTGCTTTATTATTTAACAATATGCAATTAAATTATAATTATGTAATAAAATTTTAATTATGCAATGAAAAAAGGTGAATCTTTTTGGTAAAGTTAAGCAAATGCTTTGAAGCAAGAAATTAAGAAAAAAGAATAACAAAACAAAAAAAAAAAAAAAAAAAAGAGCAAAAGCAATAAAAACAATTCTGATGAAGGTATAGTAAATTATGTAGTGTTCCAATACTAAGTAAATTATGTAGTGTTTCAAGCAATTATGCAATTATGACAATTATGCTAAACTTGCAGTGATTTACACCAGACTGTTATTTTGATATTCTATTTTTAAAGTCCTGTTTTATAACCTATTTTAACTCAGAAGTAGCTCACAGTTAACCAAATAATTGAATAAATGAGACAACTTTTGTTACAAGTTTTTGTGAAACTAACAGCAAGAAATGAAAACTAATTTGAGAATTTTAGTAGGAAAGAAAAGAAATGAAAACTAATTTGAGAATTTTTGTAGGAAAAAAAAGAAAGTACTTAGAAACACTTAGAGGTAGAAAAGAAATTCAAAAGTTTTTTGATTTTGTCCTATAATTACTAATATTAACAATATGCAATGAAAAAAACTTCTTTAGAAGAGTTTTTGAGCTTACCAACAGTCTTTATTTTTGGTGAACACATCACCCAGCCATCATTCCACCAATAAAACGGAGTCAGGTCAATAACACCAATGCTAAATAACAAAATAACAACATTAAAAAAATTTTCTTTGAAATAAAAATGATGAGTTTTTATGAATAAGACTATTTTTACCTTTCCTAAAAATAATATCAAAGTAAAAAAAAACAAACAAAAAATATATACAGCTCATTGGTTTCAGGATCGAAGGGTTCACAAATGTCATTCCCGACAAACATTCTTAACAAGAAAAAAAAAAAATTTCAGGAAAAAAGCACAAACGCTTACATAGTAGGTTGGTATATACAGAGTCTGTATTAAAGAAGTACTTAAATATTTTTCTCAATAATCTCTTTCTTGACTAAAAATTAATCAAGACCTAAAAAACTAGAATAAAAAAATACTTTGAAATTTCATAGTTGTTAGGATCAAAATCTGCAGATAATCTGCTGATTTGTTTTGTAAAAATTTGACCTTCTAGACGCACTGTTTCACCTAAAATCAGAAAATTAGTATTCATTTTACTAAACTATAAGTTACAAGTGGATTTTTTGTTTAATAAGCAACAAAACTAAATTACTCAACTAGTACAAATAGTTAATAGATATTTTATATTTTTAATTGATAAGCAAATTTCTTTCAGAGTGATAATGTAAACTTTTTTAAAGAATAACCAATTTAAATATAGAGTTTGTTTCATAAAATGGTATCACCAATTTTATGTTTATTATAGAGATTTTTTTTTTTTTAATAATGGTATCTACATTTTTTTTCACTAACTTTATTTATTGAAATAAACTTAACCATATTTATGCTATATTATGTAAAAGCACTATGGATACAGTGATCAATTTAAAATCAAATGAAATGGGAAAGAAACAGTATGGACATACAATTATTTATGTTTATATTTTTTGTGATTTACTTTAACATATTTAACTATATTTACATTACATTATGTAAAAACACTATGAATGTGCAGTGATTGATGTAAAATTAAACTAAATGGAAAAAAAAAGATAACTTATTTATGTTATATTATTTAAAAACAATATAGACAAACAGTGATCAATACAAAATGGAATGAAATAAGAAAGAAAAAATGATACCAGGTAAACCAGCTGATGGTGTAACTTTTTTTAATTTTGGAGTGCACCCATCTCGACGCTGAAATACATGCAATAATAAAAGAGGAATAAAATATTGCAGCAAAATTATATAACAACTTTTATTAAAAACCAAAATTTTCACTGAAATTAACTTTTCATATAGATAAATGTATATAAAAAATATAATTCTTACGTAGTAATTAATTTTTGGTGAAGAAACTACCACTCCATTTATAAGTACAGTGAGGAAGTAATCAAATGTAGATTCATCATCAGAAATTTTTCTTAAAAACATGTTTATTATAGAGAATGTTGGACAACAATCATCATCAGTGTTATATTATCATCATTATCATCATCAAAAATTCAAAAGTTAAATATTCTTTTAATTAGCTGGACCTAGTAAAGTTTCATAAAATTATTTACCTTGTTTCACAATTTAAAATTTCATGGCTTGAGGCTGTAATCACAATATCACAGTAATTTACCACATAAGAAACCGTATTTGTTAACATCACAACAACTGAATTATTTGATTGATCAGGGAATTCTAAAATGTAAAAAAAATCATTTTCATTATTCATAAAAATTTTCATTATTCAAACAATAACATGATTATATACTTACTTAGACAAGCACTTTGAATTAACATAAACAGCAGCATAATTATGATATTAATTTGGCAGACTGGTTTTGGTTAAATGACAATGTAACAGATTACCATAACTAACTCCAAAAGGTTACATTTAATTGAGTCATATTTTGATATTTTTATTTACTTGAACTAACTAATTCAGATTTGAAAGTTTTATTCAAATTACTCTCATTTTGCTTTTACACAGACCTTTAAAAGACAGCAATCAACAATCCTTTAACATCTTAGCAATTTTCTGTCCAGCAGATTTAAATCTGGGCTTTCAGAAAACTAGTCTTCAGCTTTATTGAACCTTCGGTGTCAGAGTTTACAACCATTGTTGGGAGCTAGAGCAGAATCTTGCTGAAAGATCTGATCAAAATTGTATATGGTCTCATAAAGAGGCTTGACGGTCTTGGCCAAAATGATATTTTGGTATGAACTTGCCTACATTCATCTTGAGCACAAAAATGTAGCTCAGTAACCTCTTTATATGAGATATCTCACCAAACCATCACAGATGCTGAAAGATGACCTCTCTGAACTCAGTTGACTTGAACCTCCTCTCGAGAGCCATATACAACAAATCAATTTATTTATTAAATTTATCTTTAATGTTTTTCATTGAAGAGATAAAAAAAAAAAAAAATGCCATACATGTTGTATTGTACCAGTAAATCAATGTTAAAATACTCTAATAAGCTAATATCGAGTGCTTTTTCGCCAAACCCCCATCATTTACATTTGATAGACCTTTTCATAAAATACTCTAATAAGCTAATATCGAGTGCTTTTTCGCCAAACCCCCATCATTTACATTTGATAGACCTTTTCATAAATATCTGCGACGGAGAATGGAGATTTTTCAAAGCGAGGCAGTGTTTGTAACAATCAAAACAAACTTATCTTTTACCAAAAATTTTGTAGGGTTTAGAGGTGATAAGTGGTGATGTTTTCTCTATTTAGTTTCTAGAATTTAATTTTCATTTACTATGTTATTGTCTAAGGATAACCCTCCATTTCTGGATTCTTTCTTTTTCTTGAGAGGCACTTTATGTATAGTATTAATGTTGTTGGCATTAATAATGATGTTGATAAAGAGGAATTTACTTCATTTAGCGGCGGTAACAATAATGTTGATGCAGACGAATCGTCATCGAAATTTTGAAGTTGAGGCCTGCATATTTTCTTTAAAAATTGACTGACACTTGGTGGTTTTCTAGATGTATCTGCCACTGAAAAGTTATTCCATGAGTGCAATATCGGCCTAGCACCTTTTATAAGTCTTATCCGTGTACCACCAGGGGTTCTATGGATCACTTCTTGTAAGAAATGCTTTTGACATAATCGAGTAGATTTTGTTATTTTGAAATTATCTTTATTTTCTTGTCTTTATCAAGTTGCACCAAATATTCTTATCTCCAGTTTCGGCTGGAAATGTGAAAAAACTAATATTTTTTGGAACTCTAATTCCATCTACAAAATCATAGCTATATGAAAAACATTCATAAGAAGCACATTGCAACCCAGATGATATTGCCATTTTTAAATATCGTTGATTTGTTTTGATTGTTACAAACACTGCCTCGTTTTCACGGATGCTTTATGAAAAGGTCTATTGATAACGCGCGACATGCTCCGTGTAAAATACTTATTAACTTGGACTTAATAATTTGAATGAGAAGACTTCCTCAGAATTCTGCTACTCACGGCTTAGATTACTGCAGGTTTTTATGCAGTTCGTGGCCGACCACTTTCTTTACTGATCTTCAATACCTTTAGTATTTATGTACAGATTTACAGTGTGATACACAAAGTGGCGACTGACACCCTGAGATTTTAAAATGTTAAAAATATCTTCTGGCGTTTTCCCAATTTTATCTATTTCAGCTTCAGCGATAAGATGTTCTTTATCACTTAACTTTGTTTATTGCTTTAAATGTTCAAATTATAAAAATACTAATCTGGAGTGGTGATTACCAAAACACTATCTTTAGGGGTTTCCCCAAATTGTTAAGATTTCAAGATTCACCGAATTTGTGTAACACTATTAATGGTAGATCTAGGTATATGATGATTGCAATTGTTAGTCCATTTAAGTAAAAAAAATTTTAACACACACATCTCTAATTCCCTACCCTCATTGACCAAATTCAAATGCCTTTTGTAACAATAGATGTAACTTTTTCTAATAGGATTACTGGGAAGCTGAATGAGTTTTTTGGTGTAAGCCAACAAAATTACAAGTAAAGAAAGATATAAGTAAAGATAAAATTTCACAAGGCATGGAAAAGGCACAAGACAAAAAAAAAACATTAGACAAAATGAGAAATAAGCATGATGTAACTAAAGGCGAAGCAGCAAGTTAGAAAGGAAAAGGGTTAAAAACTTAGAAATTAAAAGAGAAATTAGATGGTTTAGTCATTGCTAAGGATGATGGAAGTAAAGAATATCACTGAGTGTTAAAAAATTTAAAAACCTGAAGCAAACCCTCTTTTAGTTGCAAGAAATATCAGCAAACACTTGGCTGAGCGCAATACTATGTGAAATCTTCAAAGACAAAAAAGCATTTAAAAAACTGCTGAATGGACTTAACAAAGAACCATTTAAAAGGCTGAAAAGAAACTGAAAAACTTTCTTCGAAAGCAGAAATGTAAAAATAACCTGTAAAGACTTAGAAGGAAAAATTGCAACGTTTCTAAAGAATCATAAGTGATTGATAATGTTTGTTTAATACATTGATTACATGAGCTACATACGAGTATATATATGCTACATACGAGTATATATAAAAATTTTAACAATCCGTTTCTTGATTAAACTGAAGGTCTCGGAATTAATAAAATTAGTTTAATGATTTCCTAGAAAAGACTAAAGATACTTGATGCAACTTGCAAATTTTTCGTTGGGCAGGGAATTTAAAAGATTTATGATTAAGGACTCAAATGGCTTCATATCATACCATATTTATGGTATTTTGTCATATAATATTGAGATAGGGCAAACTCATTCATAAAGGTGTAGTATTATTTTACATTCTTTGCTTTAAAAGCTCCCATCCATGGCATCCTTGTCAACCTTGGCAAAGAACCTTCATTAGGCTTTAAAGCTATTAATGATATGATACAGAATTTTAAATCTTGTGCTAAATAAGAAAAAGGTGCAAAAATTGTTCAGAAACAACACGCGACATTTGGATGAATTTGTACACTTGTTGATAAAGGTTAAGCTGTAATCATCTCTTCATCAAGCACTAAAACACTGAAACCTACCAACAAACCTACCTTACAAATATTGAAAGCTACCAAGAGTGGAAAACTAAAATTTTAGATTGTAGTTGACGAGAAGATAAAGAAAAATCAAGGTTTCATTGAAGCTGCTTTTTTATTGTTAATTTGGTTTTACTATTTTATACGTTTCACTACACAATGTTTACGTTTGACCAGGAGGCGAGTTGGGCGGACATTTTTTAAATCTTTACCAAGTGTAGCAAGTGTAACTGAAAATTGTGATTAAAATAAATGATGCATAAATTCACGCTAATGAAGTTCAAGACTTCAGGTTGTAATGGGATACAAAAGAAATGCCTTTTTTTACTAACAACGCATCGAACATTCTTAAAATAATTTAAAAAAAAAATGCAAATAATACCTTTGCCGTAAATTTTCATAGTAGTACCGCCTGCAAAGCTTCCACAATTGGGTTGAATTGAGTTAACGTATGGTGTTCCTGTAAGGAAAGTGTTGAATTTAAATAGATACCACTTCGAGAAACTTATTACTCATCCTCTAATCTTAATATATGTTAATATATGTTAATATATGTTAAGCTTAGAAGAGAAATGATAGATATCTTACTCAAAGACTATATTAACTAGTTTACTAGTTTTTTTTTTTTTTTTTGCTTTATTTTCGTAAACTTGTTAACTTTTCTAAACTTCGAAGAGTGGTTAATCAATGTTGATGCTTGTTTGACTAAATTTTTTTTCTTTTTTCTTTTATTTAATTTCCCGTTCCAAAAAGGGGATTGATTTGTTCTTGCAAACAACAAATTCAAAAAAACGGTACCTACCAATAACCAGAGATCCTTGGACAAGAAAGAGAAGGAAGCAGATATAAGTTTCCAAGGTTTTCATCATCGCTTTTTCATTTGATTCTATTCTTATATTTATTCTTCTAGACGCCTTCAAAAAACGTGCTTACAGACTATCCATCTCATTGATTCGAAATGAGCGGTTCAACTAAAAATACTTAACGTTCATTAAACATTATTCAACTATATCTTTCGTCTCATTAAAAAGCTGACGCAAACTTTTCTCCGACATTCAATCAATGTTTCTCGATTCAAGCTAATTTGATCCATGAAAATGTATTCAAGCGAAAATAAACGAAATATCTTTTTCACTGTCAATACTAAATATTTAATGAATGCACTTGCAGTTAACGAAGTTGATGAAGTCTGAGTTTCTTACGTAACAAAATAATTAAATTGCTTATGAAGACAATTATTAAAAATTAAAATAAAACCTTCTAACTTAAAAATCAACGTTTGGCTAAAAGTTCAAGAAAATTCTAAATGATTTAAGTGTTGCAGATGATAAAATGCCCTTTTAAGTAATAAAGATTTTATAAAAAATAAAATTATGTACGAGTAGAGAACGCAAGAAACAGAGGCAAAAGAGATCACGCAGGCTAAACAGATGAAAAGACGAAAGTCGATCTTTATTTTTTGCAGATTAGATACACTCTTTATCAAATTTTTTTTTTTTTTTTTAATCGCAGATAAATTTTTTAAATGATGGTATAAAAAAACTTTTTTTTTCAAGTTTTAAACCAAAACTTGTGTTGTATGTTAAACGTGTTTTTTCAACCTTGTTAAATTTTTTTTTTTTTAATTGAAACTGTTACATTATTAATATATTAACAGTATTAAATAACTTAACAAGAAAATCTCTAAATAAATTCTAAATAATACTAAAAAAAAAAGAAACATCAATATAAATTTTTAAAAGCAATTTTTGATTCTCAAAAAATCCCGTAAAAGTTTTTAGAAATGAGAAATTTGGAAATTGGTTAAAAAAATATTTTTTTAAAAAAAAAGAGAGAACGTAATTTTTGAAAGCTTCGCATTGGTAAATAAAAAACATTTTTATAATATCATTTTTACTAATATATATATATATATATATATATGTATATAATTATTTAATGATAAAGCTATAAAAAGCTCAAACCGAAATTTCATTTCTAATAACAATAGATACATTTTTATTACATTCAGAGATGTATGTATCTATTAGTAAAAGATATACAAAAGAGATGTTCAAGACATTAAATATTAAATAATAAATCGATTGGCGATTTGAGGTGAATATTTATTTACCAAATTTAAAAATTTATATTTAAGTATGTACCAGATATTTATTCTTACTAGCATTTTTAGTAGATGAAAGGTGTTTGGTTTAAATGTTCATTAATGGCTTTTGCATTCAGTTTAAACTCCACCTTTAATTTTCCACATACAAAAATAAAATGGATATAAAACAGTTATTCAAAATAAACCAATAGTTAAATAATATAAGCATTATATAAATAGTTAAATGATCTAAGCATTAATCTTTAGTGAATGAACTTTAGTATCTAAAAATGTAATGCATTGTATATATGTTAGAAACACATATAAACACACATTTTTTTGTTAAAAAATATCTATACACACACTGTCCTCAAATTTAAGGAAGTTCTAACGTAAAATATTTGTTCAGACAACAAAATGTTTAAAATAACAGCCTTAACTTTATTAGATAAATTATTTTCTTTTAAATGTTGAATATAGTATTTTTTTTTTTTCTCATTTGTATCCACTCTTTTAACCAAATTTTTTTGTATGAATAGAAAAAATGCCGTTTTCTAAAAATTGTTACATTTCAAAAGGGAAACAGAATTTTTAAAGTTATACCGTTAAGTTATCGAACAGCGCTGAAATTAAATCAAAAAATTGACCATTTTGAATCTGGGTTTTGATTTAATGAAGAAGCAATAGTTTTATAGTTAGTTATTTATATTGCACAAAACACAGCAAATGTTGCTTAGTAGAACTTGTAGTAAAATTGTGGCTGAAAACGATAGAATAACACGCAATAAGTATTAGAGTGTGTTAAAACAAAAAATCTTTGATGGTTATCGTGCTGGAACTACACGAAATGAATTGTGTAAAATGTATAAAATGTCAAAGCGGGTTATAAGTTGGTTAGTTGATAAACCTAAAAAAACCAAAGTCGAAACTGAACGACTAAATGAAAACACTCCTCATACTGATCTTAGAATTATTACGAACGTGAAAACGAATCGATTTGCTAAAGATATAATTTGTAAGCATTGGCGTTTGATTATTTCGGTTTTTATAGAAAAATAAAGAATAAGGTAAAAACTTCTATATCAGTCAAATTTTTGGCCGGATGATATTATTATTATTATCATTATTATTATTATTATTATTACTATTATTATTATTATTATTATTATTATTATTATTATTAATATTATTATTATTATTGTTATTATTATTATTATTATTATTATTATTATTATTATTATTATTATTATTATTGTTGTTATTATTATTATTATTATTACTATTATTATTATTATTATTATTGTTATTATTATTATTGTTATTATTATTATTATTATTATTATTTTTATTATTATCATTATTACTATTTAAATAGTAATAATAATAATTATAATAATAATAATAATAATAGTAATAGTAATAATAATAATAATAATTATAATAATAATAATAATAATAGTAATAGTAATAATAATAATAATAATAATAATAATAATAATAATAACAATAATAATAATAATAATAATAATAATAATAATAATAATAATAATAATAATAATAATAATAATAATAATAATAATAGTAATGATAATAATAGTAATAGTAATAATAATAATAATAATAAAAACAAGCAGAACCATTTAAGCCTGGTGGCAATTACTGTAATTTGTGCTTGACCGAAAAGTAGGGTAACCTGTTGTACCTCTGACCACTTTTTGTTTCCGGGCGTTTTTTTGCTCCACGGTTGAATCAATTTATACCATTCAAAGTTTATGTTATTCTCTTATATTTTGCGCAAAAATTATACTTTTGATTTTTTTCTTATTCAACCAAAAAGTATCATTTTTGAGCGTTTTTAAAAAAGTACTCAAATAGTCAATGGTACAACATGTACGTTGTACCTTTGACCGAGGCGTGTTGTTCCTTTGACCGTAATGTTATTAACAAGTTCTCATGAATATTTGGACTTTTAATAAGTAATCATGACATATTACAGCTTTGCTATGTGTTATAAAGAAATTTCTAGCCAACCACATGTCAATAAAAGCTTACATAAAACCATTTTGTAAGAAATTAAAGACATTGCCGCAGCAAGTTATAACCAAAAAACATTTTTTGATGGTCTAAAGTAAAATTTTGTTTCTTGTCGCTTTTATATTACAATCCCAAGTAAAACGTTTCGTTGTAATTCAATTTATTAATTTTGCTTTGAAAAATAACTACTAACTGCAGCATTACATAAGTCTCCCTTGGTTTGGATTTTTTGATAGATCTTGTTTTGTATCTAGTCTTGTACAAAGGGCCATTCATTGTCCTTGTACTTAGGGCCGTGTTTTAAAGTAACATCTACGGTCATAATCCTTATGATTTTGTTTTTTTGTAGTAAATAAAAGAAAATGACATCAATTATCAATACTATTTCGATTTAGTGACATTTTTTTGAGTTGGATGCTATTTACATGGGACGGTTAGGGTTAAGATTGGAAACTTCAAATGTGATTGAATTGTACAAAATGCTTTTAATTAAGTTGTTACTATCTTTTAGATAATTTAAGAGCAAAAATATATTTCTATAACTTGCTATACTAGCTGGTGGCCTAGGTACAATTAGAAATGAACTCATTGTACCTAAGGTTACCGATTTTAAAACCCTTTTACTTGGCGGAGTTTTATATTTTAAGTAATTATGTCGATATCAATAGGAAGTTTTTTGTATGATATGATCATACAAAAAATCTGGCCCTAAGTAGATTAATATCCCCTAAATAGGTTTTTAACTTAGAAACCTCTTAAAACCCAACCAAAACTATTTTTAGTTGTCAGATTCATTTAGATTTGAACATAATGCTTTTTAGAGGAAATCTTTTAATGCAGACAATGAAAAATACGAAATTAAAATATATTATATTAAATAACATTACTGTACAGTAAAAGATGTCAGATCAACATCAAACATAAGATACTGACGTCTAGATGATCCATGACCAACACTTGGTGATGGAACTTTCATTATAATATCTTCAAGTTCTACATCATAAATATTGTCATCTTCTCGTATAAATTTATTGTCCCCTGATTTCTTAAGATACTTAACTTTGTAAACTAAACCAACAACTTCAATAACTTCTGCCACATAATGTCTAGAGTATTTCTTTCCACTTAACTTGACAAGTAAGAAATTTCCTGAAACAATTTCACTATTTTCTGATTCATTGTCAAGTATATTTATTCCAAAATCAATTTCATCAAAGCTTTCATTATTTAAACTTGTGTCAGAATGTTGATTAAAAATAATCTGTTTTGCCATGGATTTTATTTGTCTTGAAAAAGGTTTTTGACATTGTTCATTATTAGATTTTGAATGTAAAATAACTTTCATTTCAGGTGTATCAGTTAAAATGCGTGATTTTCCCTTACGCCTTTTTGAAATAACTGCCTTTCTTAATTTGGCTTTTGGGTGAGGTCGTATTATTTCAGGTGAAACAATTTCCAATGTTGATGGTAAATTGCCAGAAGTGGTTTCAACCTCATTGCTATCATTAGAAATGCAAGTTTCAGTATCCACTATTGGCCTATCAGTAACAGTTGCAGCTAAGAAGTCAATTTCAGTAAAAATATTTTCATTAAAGGGAAAAAACCCAGTACATTTAAAACTGTTAACAATATTATTCGGTACAAAAACATGAGGATAAGCTTGACCAACAAGGTAAGATATATCATAAATTGTAACTGGTTTACCAGCATTTCCTGGTGATATCATCCAATTATTCATGGCATTATTATAAAATATTTTAAATGGACCAAAAACACCACGATCAAGGGGTTGCATTTTGTGGGTTGTGTGAGGATGAAATGTCATTAAAATTATGCCCGATCTTTTAGCTAATTCAATAATAGAAATGTTAACATGACTTTCATGGTTATCCATTAATAAAAGAACTGGTTTTTCTACCGAAGGTCGTACATTACTAATAAAATGCTCAAGAAATTGCAGAAAAATGACTTCATTTGACCATCCAGATTTATTAGCTGCTCCTACACTTCCAGGAGGAGCACCATTCAACATGTAGTCCTTAAATTTTGCACGCGGAAATACAAGTAATGGTGGAATGCTACTTCCAGTAGCATTAATGGCTGCAATCATTGTTACATTATTGCCTCATTCTGCACTAGTCATACTTCCTATTTGCTTTTTGCCCTTTGGGGCTAGGATTTTTGGCGGTACATGAACTGTGGTAATTCCTGTTTCATCACAATTCCAAATATTTGATGGCTCAAAATGATAACGTTCTAAAACATTTCTATAATTTTTAAACACAATTCTTACAGTTTCTTTATTGAATGCAGAAGATCTACCAAGACTTGTTGGCTGCAGTTTACGTAGGGATAACTTATCATTATATCTTTTCCAAAAATCTCGTAGCCATTGTTCACCAGCACATTTATTCTTTATCCATGAAGCTTCAATTTTTTTATGGTTTGCTAAAGCATACTCATATGCAAAGAATCTGATTTGCTTTAATGTGAGCCCATAATGCATATTTGCAGCATCTGCCAAGTATTTTACCAAAATTAATTCTTCTTTTGTTGAGAATACTTTTTTTGGTTTTTTATGTAAATACAAATACTGGGTTCTTCCATATTTTTTAAACTGCTTTAACTGATATATCAAAGTTGATTTTTTAATGTTGCAATGTCTTGCTGCTTTATTTAGACTCATTTTTTGTTCAAGAACAAAATTCACTGCATCAAACATATCCTTCTCGCAAATCTTCTTACGAAAAACACCAACCTTACTCCTTGGCATTTTAAGATTAAAACATATTAACAGAAATGATTATATATTTATTTGCTCTTACTTCCTTATTGCTGTACAGAAATCAAGTACAACTATATAATCAACTTAATTATCAATTTGCTACAGCTGCCAACTAACTTGATTATTAAAACTGATTATCAAGCATTATAAGTACATAAAAATATACATTCCAATAATGGATTGTGTGTCAAGTGTAAAATTTACTCTTATTTATCAATAAATTAAATAAAACAATGCATAAGATATAGAAATATATAAAAATATAATTTGTTAATATCATTTTATCACTTATATTATATTTAAATCTTTCAAAATACCAGCAAGAAAGTAATAGTACGCCTTTCGCTGATTTTTACTTGCAAGAGCACAGCTGTCTGATAAATTTGATGAAAAATTTTATAAAAGTGTCCTCTTTAAGTACGCAAAAAATTAAAGCGCAGTACAAACCAGTCAAAGGTACAACGTCCTACGCTGGTCAAGGTACACGAGATGGGTTTCTTCAACAATTATCATCTCAAACCCCATTTAGGGTTAGAAATAATTATTTAAACTTTTCCATAATAAAAAAAAGATGTTGGTTAATGTAAGTAATATCATACATTAGCCAAACCATTATTTATGACAGTTTTGTTATCAAAATAAGATAAACATAAATATTTACTTTTTAAGAGCTAAAACTAATAATTTCTTGTGGATCAACACAATCTTCCCCAACCATGATATTTTAAGGTAAAAAGAATCGTCATGGACTAATATTTCAAATGGCACTTCAATTTTTTGCAAAATGATAATAGTCGGCCAATATGACAGAGTGACTAAAGGTACAACGTGGTCAAAGGTACAACAGGTTCCCCTACTACATTTTTACTTCGAAACTAGACTTGCTCAATAAACGAAGCGAGCTAACAGCAAAGTGCCGCCATGTAAATAAATTTTTAATAAAAAACCTTAATGCCATCATAACAGACACTCCGTAGCACTTTTTTCGTATTTTTTGTCGTTACGTCTTTCCACGGTTTATAACATCTGATGAGCGCTATTGTGTGAAACTTTAAGTAATGTAATATAAACCAAACTAATTATTTAGTTTATATAATAATAGTAATAATAATAATAATAATAATAATAATAATAATAATAATAATAATAATAATAATAATAATAATAATAATAATAATAATAATAATAATAATAATAATAATAATAATATATTCGCCCTACTTATTCTACGCTGTATTGAGCACTCTTACTGGAAATATTAACATAATTTCTTCACTACTATATATATATATATATATATATATATATATATATATATATATATATATATATATATATATATATATATATATATATATATATATATATATATATATCATGGCCTACTTAAATACACGGCCTTCTTTCTTGCTTAAATCGGAAAAAAATAGAAGGCCAGTTTAAAAAACGTATATTCTGTAGGATGGACAAACTTTCTTAACATATTTTAATTATTGCGCTATAAATTTTAAATAAGTAAATCCGGCATAGGATAAAAACTTAAGCGTTTTCTAAATCTTCACATCAACTAAACCTCACATAGTTGATTATAGCTTCTTTTTATAAATAGATAGTAATTATGGTTAATAAATGCTGTGTTGTTGGTTGTACCTCCAATTATCTAGGTGGTGAACTAGTTCCAGTTTTCAGTTTTCCAAAAGATGATGATTTAAGAAAGTTATGGATTAGATTTGTAAATAGAAATTTCTGGACTGTCACAAAATCATCTGTGATCTGTTTAAAACACTCTGAGAAAAAATTAGTACATAAAGGAGCATCAGAAAAACGATTTCGTTTGCTGTATAACCTAAAGCCTGTTCCTACAATATACCCTGCTAGCATAGCAACTACTTCTCTTCCAGTTATATCTGGACCAAGAAAATCACCAGCTAAAAGAATATTTCAAGAAGATGAATATCAGAAATTTTTATCAAAGGATATTAATAAAGATGTTGATTCCCTTTCAGCTGCTGATTCACCAGCAGGATATTTATTTTCAAAATTTGATGATTGTGTTGTGTTCCATAGAATTATTCAAAATGAACTACACATACCTGAAGTTCCTGAGTCTATTCGTATCGACAAAAATTTACATGTCCAACTTTTTTATAAAAATCTTCCAGTTTCCTTACCATCATGGTTCAGAGTAACCCACCAATGTATGTTAAAAAGAAGGAGTATGCTGGAAAATCTCAATTCACATTTTAGTACAGAAAAAGAAAAGTTGTCTTCTATTCTTGAAGAACTCAAAAGTCACCAAATAAAAAAAAAACAAATTTATTCTTCAAATGTTCTTCAATTTGCATTAATGTTGCGGTACACTTCACTGCAAACTTATCATTTACTGCTGAAGGAATTCCCACTCCCATCTATATCTTTGTTAGGCAAGCTTAAATCAGGTGAAATAGATTCTATGAAAGTTTTGAAGTTGCTACATGAAAATGGGAGCTTATCAAAAGATCTTATAATAATTTTTGATGAAATGTATTTGCAACAATGTGCTGAATATTCTGGTGGCAATGTTATTGGGATTAGTGAGAAAAATGAATGTTATAGAAGCATTGTCTCTTTCATGGTAGTTGGTTTGAAAGAAAATATCTCCTGTGTTGTCAAAGCAATTCCAATTGTAAAATTGAACAGTGACTGGTTAAAGTCTGAAATTCTTAACCTGATTCAATTTTTAATAAAAAATAATTTTAATGTTCGAGGTGTTGTTTGTGACAATCACGCTTCAAATGTTTCTTCTTTTACAAAATTACTTGATACGCATGGTGAAAAAAAAGATGGTTTGTTTATTAATGTACTATCACAAAAAGTTTACTTATTCTTTGACACAGTGCATCTGATTAAAAATATTCGAAACAACTTACTTAATAAAAAAAGATTAATTTTTCCAGAATTTAATTTTTCAGCTTTCAAAGATGAAATTCATGTTCAATCAGGAGAAATATCATGGAAAATATTTCATGATTTATTAGAAAAGGACAGTCTGTTGGATGCAAGTTTAAAAAAAGCACCAAATATAAATAACAAAGTTGTCCATCCTGGAAAATGGAAGCAAAATGTCAGTGTTGCCTTAGGTATCTTCCATGAAACTACAGCAGCAGCAATAATTTCATATTTTCCTGACCGTTTAGATATTGCATCATTCTTAACTCTATTCAATAAATGGTGGACAATTACAAATTCAAAAAATCAGTTTTCTAATAATTTTCTTGGTAATGCTGCTATTATAAATGATAAAAAACCTGAGTTTTTTCGAGCTTTTGCTGACTGGTTAAACAAATGGAAAAACACAAAAATTCCAAATTTTGAGAAATATACATTATCTCCCCAAACATCATCAGCACTGCAAAGAACTTTATTATGTCATGCTTCATTAATTGAAGATCTGCTGGAAGATAAGTACAAATTTATATTGACTGCTTGTTTTCAAAGTGATCCCTTAGAAAGAAGATATGGACAATACCGTCAAATGAGCGGTGGCAGATTCCTTGTCAGTTTGAAAGATGTCATTTATAGTGAGAGTATAATCCAAATAAAAAGTTTGATAAAAGAAGGAATTGACATTTTTGAAAATGATATCAATGCTGATAAAGATAAAGAACATGTTAGATCCTCGATGGAGCAGATTAAAGAAAGAGATTTTGATTGTGTGACTTTATCGGATGATTCTCGTGAAGTTGCCAGTTATATTGCTGGTTTTATTGCCAAAAAATTGATTAAGAAGTTTGGAGTATGTTGCAAATTGCTTTGTACTCAAAATTGTCAACAGCAGTTAAATGATTATAATTATTTAAATATATTGTCCAGAGGTGGGCTAACAACTCCATCAGTACTGCTTTTAGAATATGTCTGTGACAGTTTTGCTATGCTAGATCACATTTTTGATGTTATTTATCAGTCTCAAATGCAACACCGTAAAGCAGCAAAGTTAGTTCTTGGCAGTAGAGAAGGCTATCAACCATTTTTATGTTCAAACCATCAAAGTCATGGAAAAGAAATTATACACACTGTTATTTCAAATATTTATTTTAATAACACCAGAAAGAGAGTCGGGGATTCAATTGTTGCAGATAACATAGTTGCATTTAAAAAAAGACAGAGAGAAAAATGAAAATATTTTGTTTCACTTTTAATCAGTTTGTTATACTTTTGAAGCTTATTTTTGAGAATTTGTGTATTTTTATTTCATGCACAGAACTTGACAGTCCCAAAATTTCTATTGCCAAATATAACTCATATCTTTCTCAAATCATTGTAGTTTGGAAAACAAAAAACTGAGACTACTTTACAACAGAAATAATTAGAAGTGCAACCATTATCTTATACTAAAAAGAAGCCATAATTAAGTATTCACAATTAAGTTTATTGAAGTTTAGCAGTTAAGATTTAGCTAGCTAACGTAAAATTTTTTTTCCTGTGCCAGATATACATACTGAAAATTTATAGCGCGATAATTAAAATTAATTTGAGAAAGTATGTCCATCCGGCCGAATATACGATTTTTAAACTGGCCTTCTATTTTTTTTCGATTTAAGCAATAAAGAAGACCGTGTATTTAAGTAGGCCATGTATATATATATATATATATATATATATATATATATATATATATATATATATATATATATATATATATATATATATATATATATATATATATATATATATATATATATATATATATATATATATATATATATATATATATATATATATATATATATATATAATCTAAAAGTATTTTTCTTCGCAAAATTTAAATGTTACAATTTTATTCACATCAATTTGAATAACTGTTTTTAGTGAAAACCATGCGGGATTTTTTTGTTGTTTTTTCATTTGCTTTTTCTTCGTTTTCTTCTTTTTTATTTTCTTCCTTTTTATTTTCTTCTTCTTTATTTTCTTCATTTTTCTTTTCTTCATTTTTCTTTTCTTCATTTTTCTTTTCTTCGTTTTTCTTTTCTTCATTTTTCTTTTCTTCTTTCTCGACGCTATTATCATCGTGAGCAGGGACATTCTCATTGTTGATAACAAATGGAAATCGTGGAAGCATGTGTGGATAACCAAGACCAGAGCTACTATGCAAATAATTGTCACAGTGGCAACCGTTCCAGCAGTGGTAAAAATAACTTTCAGTATAGCCTGATGGACTATGGTTGATTAGGCGAGGCAACAAAGGACAAACAGGTCCAAGTTCATCGCTATGTTCGTAGCAGCCGTGAGTTAATTCAAGAATGTTGTTGTTATGCAAAACATGATGAGGATTGCATGAGTCTGAACACAGTTCAAAATTTTCGAAACGATTTTCAAACTGATTTGCACGAGGGTATTCACTAGCGACATGTTTATAGCCACAATTACAACAGTGATTGTTTGTGTCTTCCCAGGATCCAAAACCATGAATGTGTACATGATTGTTATGTAATGGATAAGAGCAATGAAAATGGTGATAACTATCATAATATTGATGATGACATGGATGATGGAATTGATTAGGATAAAAAACCGTATCTGAATCTCTTTCTACTGGATAGCTACGGAAATGACTGTACCCAATTGGAGCAACACCCATATCACCCAAATGAAACCATCGTTTGAAAAGTTCACTTGATGCGTTTATTTTGTAGACATTTTCAATTTCTGAGTCGGCATTACTGAACTTATTGGTTTTATCTTTCAATCTTTTCGTAGGCAAAGAATCCATACTCTGTAGAAATATTAACAGAAAAACAATATTGTACCCAGGCCTCATCTCCCTGAAGTATAAACATTTTGAATAAATAATTCCTTCAAATTAAAAACAAATTCTTCTTTTAAATTATAGGAAATAACTTTTAATCTTCGTTTATATAATTTAACAATATGTCTATTAATCTTGTGATGTAGCATAGGAAAAGATCGGCATCATAATGTTTTCTTATAATATTTTTTGATTTTTAATTCGATTTGCTTAACACATTTTAGAAATAAGAAGTTTAAACAAAGCAAAATTGAATCTCAAATTAAAATTTTAAATGGTTATCAGTAAAAACCAATGATATATATTAACTAGATATCTAACTCGTGCTTCCGCAGTGAAGCAAAATTTTTGCCAGCCCTGGAAGCCATTTCTAATTCGGTCAAAATGCTTATCTACCTATATGACATTTTAAAAGTTAACATTAAAATAGTGAATTCATGAGCTGCGTATGGTTGTTCCAAAAGATACATGAAAGGAGTTGACATTTTTTCACAGATTTCCAGTTCTTAACTAAGAATTTTGCAAAAAGTAGACAATCGCATTTAAACGTGAGAAGTTTACTACATTAAAGCACTCGGTTCTTTGTAGCAATTATTTTTTTTTACTTATTTAAGTCATTATTAAAACGAGTTTTCGAAGTATCTTTAATTTATTGAGAAATTTAGATGCTCTCAACATGCATTTTTTACTTTTATTTCGCTTGTCGGATATAGCTCTTGCCCTTATTACAAATAAGGGCAAGAGCTAAATATCACAAATATCTTATTAAAAATGGCGGATTAAATTTGTAAACAAAAAAAGCGGCTTCACTCTTCGTCCAATAAAATCCCCCAAGTTAGACATCAAGTATATATAATATATTATTGTCAATACCAACTTACGTCTTACGTTTTTATTTTTCGGCATTGCTGCCGAGTTTATTTGTGGCTTTTTTTAGGTGTCGCTGCCAAATTTAAATTGCGTAATTTTATCAACGATTTCACAAAAAAAATATTGCTTAAACGATCATTATAGCCATTTTAAAATTTCATGCCAACTAATTCAAATATAAAGTATTTTTTTGATTAAAAAGAATTTCAACATACATTTATATTTTTTGATGCTTTCTTCTTTCGGTTTCATTTTTTCAATTTTTTGCAAAACAAGAAATATAAAGATACGTAAAATAAGCATAATCGATACAAACACAAAACAAATGCGAAAAATGTAATAAAAAATTCCAAAATTAGTTGAAACTTTCTTAGTAAAAAAAAGCTAAAACTTTCTTACAGCCAGAAATCTTTATTTCTTGATACGAAAAAAAAAAAAAAAAAAAGTTTAGAGAAAAAAGAATGCGGAATGAGCTAAAAGATGAGTTTCTTTAGTTTCGGAGTTTCGTTCTTTGCTTGTTTAAAAAAAAAAAAAGTGAGTCGAAAACCTTTTTGAATTTTTCATTTTTAAAGAATGTTCTAAGAATAGAAAAAGGATTTAGGATTCCCAAAGGATTTAGGATTCTTTTTTTCAATTTCAGAAATAACAAACGCAAAGCAGGATCTTAAACCAGACAGGCAATTAAAAACCACACCTACAATACAAGAAAAAGATAAGAAAAAGCGGAATTCACGAATCAATAAAAAAGCAGCTACGACTCATAAGTCAGCATTTGTTACAGTTAACATTTTATATGATTTACATTTATATATATATATATATATATATATATATATATATATATATATATATATATATATATATATATATATATATATATATATATATATATAATATATTATATAAAATTACTTTTATATAATATATTATATATATATATATATAATATATTATATAAAAGAACAGCACACACTTTTTTCTAGAACGGTAAATTCACCACAAGAAACATTATTTCAATATTAATCTTTTACAAATTTAATTAAATAGACTAGGTTATGAATAAAATGTCAGTAAAAACGTAGAAAACTTAAAAATACTTAAATAATAGATAATCGGTATTCTTTGATCACCATCGGATCAAGCTGCTGCATGTAAAAAAGATGAGTTTTTAAGATGACACAAGTCTTTGCATTTCGATCATACATAGACACATTTATACAATTAACTCCAGCTCATTTAAGCGAATAAACTAAGTTTTTTATTTCCCAGACCTCTAACCCGTCTAATTATAGGTAGTTTTCTTTTACCAGCATTTTTTGGTTTTTCTTTCAAAACTTATGATTCTTTTAAATAATCAATGTTTTGTGGTTGATTAAATCATTATCTTCTCATAAATATTAATCTTACAGGCTGCATGAATTTCAACTGTCTTTAAATTCTTAATCTTAAAACGTCTTCTCTCTATAGTAATATTATTCATATAGAAACCACACCTTTGATTTGGAAATAGCAGGTACAAAAAAAAAATTCTTTTTTTAAAAAGAAAAAACTGTTTATTGACATCAATTATTTATAATTATCATCCGTTTAGATAAAACAAAATTATATATTCATATTTACTTATAAATAGTAACAAAAATACACCGCAAATTATTTTTATTTAAACTTTTAGTATAAAATTAGTAGCAAAATTGAAATAAAGAATAAAAACCATTCCAACAAATCACATAAAAAAAAAAAAATAAATAAAAAAAAAAATAAAAACCATAAAAAAATATGCAATCAAAATTATTTTGAAGAAAATCTATTTTATAACGAAATTAGTATTAAAAAACCTTATAAATCACGTGACACTATTGGCCATGAACTGTCTCACCTCTAATTTGGCAAATACGTGACACTATTTGACATTAACTGTCTCATCTCTAATTTGGCAAACACTTCAAAAAAACTGAACATAGTTTAAATATACAAAAAGGTTCTCCTAACTAATAAAATGTTTAAAGAATTTGCATTTCTTTAAACTTCTGGAGATATTGTCGGCTCTTGATGATCCCCATAACCTTGTTGCAATGAATAATTTATCGAATCAGTCAACGTTGTTCCTTTGGGTTTGCGCTTACCAACTTTCTCCTTGTGGACGCGGTCGTGCTGTTCAGCTAAATACTTCTCACGTTTTATTTTTAATTCCAAAGCTATAATAAAAATCGTTCAAAATTACAAGCAGTTCATTAAAAAAAAAAGCATACAAAAATGAAATAAAACCCAAAAAAAGATATATCTGCTCACATTTTGGAACATCTGGAATAATATACGCAATTGATTCTTTAACTGTCAGCACGAATGCTTGAAAAGCAATTACAAAGGCAAGACGAGCTGTTAAAACAACCCAATAGTCGCGGCTATATCTATACGGTGCAGTGTCTTCGTGGAAACCTGGGTATCTAAACATCCGAAGATATCATCATTTAAAGATGAATTGTAATTATTTAAATATCTAATAAATTTGACAACAAAATTCACTTAAGAAAAAAAAACTTGGATACTTCATTATAGAAAACCTGCAGAAAAAAATCGTTTTTAAAGTTTTTAAAGACTCTTTTTGCTTCACCTGCAGAACTCCTGTGGCTTTAACCCATTTTTCATTGGATTTTCTGGTCTGGAATCATTTGAAAAATCAGCCACTTTAAACTTTGACATGGACCAGTCTGTGAAACCATCTAAATTGCCATCAGATGACTTGTAATAAATCCATACTAAACGAGGTATGAGTTCTGAGGTAAATGCGAGCACAAATGCATTCACAACGGTAGAAAACTAAAAACACAATCATAATCAGCTGCAATATTTGAAATAATCATCAACAGGAAGAGCAGACATAGTCACCTAAAACTGAAACCGACAAAATCTATTTTTAAAGTTTCAAGACTTGTTAAAAAAAACATTTTATTTATTGTGTATTTGTCTAAATACATTTGGATATTTATAGAATGATTTTCAATTTCGGAAGCAAAGCAAGTAAAGTAACGATTAAAAAAAGGACAAAAAAAAAAAAAAAAATTGCCATGTCACTTTTCTCTTTTATTCATTTTATAAAGAAAATCCTCCTTTCCCTTATACCAAAAGAGTTGACCAAAAAATTGGAATCCAACTCAAGTGAACAATTCAAAATTAAGATTAAAAAAATTTGGTAACCTAAGAGGCTTAATATGGTTCATGAATAATTTTGCCAACTATCTGGGTATATGGTAACTGTCTGGATGCTAGGGGTCTAATGCTACACACTATGAAACACAAAAATAAGAATTTTAAGATTAAATTTTGTTAAATTTGGTTAAAAAAAATACAAAGAAAAATGCTTTGGAACAAACAGCAAAATTAAAATGCAAAAAATTTGATAAAAAATCAGAGCCAAGATCCTCCTCTTCATCCCAAAAGTCCTGGGATCATGTAACAGTTGGTCAAAATTACCATAGTTCATAGGGTTGCAAAAATGCCTTAGGGCTTATAAATCATTGTAATTCAGCTGAGATTCAACTCTTCACAGCTAATGTAACAGCTTGCTGTAAATTAGCAGTTCTTGAAGCAAAGATTTCAAGATTTGTGGTATCTCATGAGCATAGGAGTGTTTAATGTGAATCTAATTCATTGGTTGCTTTAGCACAGGAGATTTGCCTCAAATGCCTGTTTTAAGACTAACTAAAACCTTGAATTCTATTCTTAGCATATTCATTATAATGTATTGTGAATATGGTAGGTGTGGCTTTTTTCTTGACAATTCTTAATACAGTAGCCAACATTGTTGCAATATTGTCAGGTTCTGTATTAGCAACTGTTTTATAGTCAGAAATATTTTCTCTGCGACCAACTTATGGATATGGAAAGAGTGTAAAGAAAGACTGGCTATGGAAAAACACATCATTTACTTTTTTGTTAAGGCATAAAAGCTCCTTCTAGAAGCCACTGAAAAAACTTTGCTGTAGCCTTTTGCATTTTGTTTTGATTGTTACCTTCTTGCATAAAATGATTCATAGTCTCTTTTTACAGTAGCTTTCTCTTTTAAAAGGGCTGAATTGTTGGGCAATGTATAAGTTATTTACACATACTCAAATGTTTAAGTTGTATAAGGAACATTTAGAGGAATTATTCCTATGTAGATTTAGAAACTGTCATTGAATATCTTTGAGTAAGACTCACATCTAACACTTATGGTCAGATGCTATAATTGAAATATTGGGAAAAGTTCTAGTTTTCCTCTGGAGTAATGCAACCACAAAAACACGAGATGGGTTCTTTTTCAAATTGGTCTGTCAGGGGATGTCTGACTGTGACATTGTTATTCTTTACTCTATTATCTATAGGAGGTAGGTCTTAAAAGGGATTATATAGATTTTTGTGAGAAAGATATGCCTAAAATAACAGTAAATACAAACCATTACTTCTCCTAAATCCTAAGAAAATGACTAAAAAAAATCAAAAATTTTTGAACCACTCTATGGGTAATAACATTTTTAAAATGATGATTACTAATAATAGTTATATTTAAGAGCAACTTGGATCATAAAATAATGCAATTTGCTCTTAAATATAACTATTTATGAATAATTATCAAAGGACCTAATCACCTTTGGTGATTAGAACACTCTTAATCAATTAGTCATGGTTTTTGAAAAGAAAGCTTCAAAGCACACTGGCACTGTTAAAATTATATCATTTTTGTTAATGAGAATACAATAATTTCAGCTGTCAATTCAATCATTTTTTAGGTAAGAACACCTAATTTACATTAAAGAAGAGAAAAATTAGCCCTGTGCATTTTTATCAGGCAGCACATTGAATATCATCATTAAATCTCATCTTTCCTGCCCAGTAGTCTTTTGAAAATACTTAAGCTTATCATAATAGCAATTTAAAGCAACAGTGTGTGGTAGTAGTTTTTTTTCTTTTGTCTTAGATATTTTGTGTGCCATTTTTTGTTTGTAGTAATAAAAACACAGCCAACTTCTTTTTGATAAGTTAAGGGACATCTTCCATAAAAAAAGTAAAAAGTTGTTTGCAAAATAGACGTAATCCCAATGTATAAAAAATGATTTTAAGAAATCTATATAGAAATTAAAATTTATGCCTTTGTATCATCATAATTCAAGATTACTTATAAACATTTCATAGCTTATAAACTATATAAAAAGGAGGAGATATGTATAGATTTCATTCATAGTAAGGTGGTAATAGAAGAATACTGTTAGAAAAAGTCATTCTTTGCTGTCATTTTCCTCATTACACAAATCTTTTGCTTTTTAACAAAAACAAAAGTTACATTTAAACCTTACTAACACACAAGTTAACTACACTAAAAACCTTAACAACTCTGCAAGGAAGGAGAAGGAGAATAAGCACAATATTTTACTGTCACTGAGAAAAACAAACAAAATAATCCCCCTCAAAGTGACACGGTTTTTATGTAATGTGACTATACTTATCTTTTTCTTGAAAGATTTAAACTAAACCTGTTCTTCCATTATAACTTCCATTACTCATAACAAAATTTTGGATCACCTTTTAAGGGGACAACTATTAGCAGACTGGTGAAGAAATATCAACAAACTGGTAAAACTAAAAGGTCTGTTGGAAAACTACTAAAAGAGAAGATTGCTACATTCTTAGAGCTGTGAAAAAAGGTTGTCATATCATTTGTCATAAAGTGTAATTAGATTTAAACATTAAAAATATCTCCAAGTAGATGACATCTTGTCAAGTGAAAGCATCAGATGAATTTTTCGAAATTTCAGTGAAAGAAATTGGAAAAAAAAAAGATTTCAATGGTGTAAAGAGCAATTACATTTAACATTAGAACAGTGGGCAAAAGTTATCTGGAGTGATGTTTTCTTTTACAATGGTTGATCTCACTGTTGGAAAAGAATTGAGGAAAGTCTTAACCCTCAGACTTGCAAGATAACTGACAAAAAGATTAATGTTTGGGGATGTTTTAGCACACACACAGCTGGAAAACTACATGGGTGAGTGGAGTAATTGACCAGCATCATGATCATAAGATCTTAATTAGTCAACATAGAACTTGTATAGAACTTTTTTCTTATGGTAATTACATATTTTAAAAGGATAACTATCCCAAACACACAGCACAACTGAATAAAAGTACCCAAATTGATACCAGGTATGCTTTGGCAAGCACAGTCTCTCTGATTTAAACTCAATAGAAAACGTTTTGTCTATATTGGCCAACAGATGAGGACAAACTATTTAAAAGTCTTTTCAACAAGACATGTAAATAGCATGCCTTTGAGATGTACAAAAGTCATACAAAGCAATGGATGGTTAGTTAATTACTGAAGTTGCTAAAAACTAAAACTTCTAAAATAATTTAAAATTCTTAACACCTTCTATTTTTTAATCTTCTATTACTGACTTATGTTAAATTAGGTTAAACTGTGTTTATATATATAAGTAAGAAATATAGCAAATTTTATATTAAAAAAAAAAACAAAAAACAATAACTTGGCATTACCATTGTTAAAGTAGCTAAGATTCCATACCATGCACCGATATCTTCTGCTGGATTTGCATGAGTACGGCGGAAATTATGTATAAAATTTACAGCATCTAATCTTATCTCAATAATATTGTTTAAAAGAGCTACTAACGGAGCTAATGGAAAAGCAGCTACAAACATTGTGACAAACCCATATTGAAGCACTAAACAAATTGCAAACAACTACAAGATATACACAATGACTATAATTACTAAAAAGAAAAGTCCAATAAAAAGAGCTACAATGATGGTAAAAAAAACTATAAACAATAACATGATGTTAGAACCATGGTTTTAATTTAAACAAGAACCCACCTGTTTCTAAGTATTCAAACAAAAACTCACCTATTTCTAAGTATTGCCAGAACAAAGAAAATTTAGTCTGCATTTCACCTTCGAAGTCTGTAACCCACTGTGGTTCATCACTGGCTGTGTAAGAAGTAAGTTTTGCATACCTCCAATTACGATACTTGTTCTTTAAGAAGCTTTTGTTAAAAAAATTAAAAAATGATAAATTAATTATGAGTAACAAACAATAAGTCAAGAAATTTTAAAGACATAACATTTTTAATTCTCTAGTATATTACAGCATAAAATGTTTTCTAACAAATTGATATAAAAAGAAAGTTTCTCAAAAATGATTACGGAATTAAAATTTCCATAGTATTTCCAATTATTTGCTGCCCAACCATGATGATCACCAGCTGTATGGTCAACTCCAGGAAACATCCTTGAACAGAGCAACCATCAAAACGAAATCTCTTGTTAGTAAATCTCTTATAATTTCCAGGACTACCTACAAAAAATTCACTCTTGAAAAAAGCAACATAAAAGATTGAAGCATAGGTGTTAACAAACTGAAACCAAAACATTTTTATGGTGAAACTATCCTCGTAATCTGTGGATGTTCGCGGGTTTTCCCAATTAGTTAACTTAATAGCAATTTTCTGATATACAAACTTTAAGACATTTATAGCAATCAAGTTTATGCAGGCAGCACATGCTGATACAACCATCTTTGAGCGACTTCGAATGGTTTCATTTTGCTGACCAATAAGTAAAATATAAAATGCAGCCCGAAAGATAATCACACCAACTACAGCACTGAGAACTAAAACCATGAAAAATAAAACCACACCAAAAGCACCAAAAAGACGAGAAAATCTTTGAGAAGTTGGCATATAAGGTTCCATTTTCAAAGTAACAGGATTCTTTTTAAGCCGGGTAACTTTTGCAAGGTATTCAGGTCTAGGACGCTCTTCTTCTTCTTCAAAATCCATTGTATGCCATTCATATGCCAGGGAAACCTCTTTGCGTTTCCAGAATTCTAAGTATATAGTAGCCCAAATCGACATGAATAAAGCAAAAAACAGGGTAGAATCATTATCAAAGAAATGGGTTATCTTAGAATAAATGCAGCCTTGATCCTTTAGCAAATAATATGAACAGAGTTTATCACACAAAGGACACATGTAAAACTTATATGTTCCATCAGTCTCATTCTTTGGATTACACACTTCCTTAATAGTAGGAGAACCAAAAGATGAACCAACACCATACAAAAAACAAATGAATCCCACTATCGCAGCTGGAACAAGAAAACTTGTGTAAAAACCAAGCCATGCAAAATAAAGTGCTACTTTTTCCCCAAAGTAACTTCGAATTGCTGAGATAGGTTGGTATTTGAAAATCCGTCTCATGCATGCCCAGTCTTCTTGTAAGTATTGCCTATCATTTACAGGGGTATCTTTAGCACTTGCTTTAACTGGTCCACTGTGCAATGGATATATATCAAGAAAAATACCATTAGCTTGAAGGTTATCTATACCCAAATCCAGTTCATTGTTACCATACTTGGCTTTTTCAAGAATAGAATAAACAATTCTTCCTCGCTCAATGCTTGAGAAGAACCTGTCTGGTTTATCACTGTAAATAAACTCAGAAAGTTGATCTTTATCAAAAACTTTCACAAAGAAATTTTTTTCATCACGTGTATGTCGATCTTTAATTACAAAAGGATCAATACTTTCAATAAATCTGTACAAATTTCCTTGGTACCATTCCTTTATGCTAATATCATATTCCTTAATAGGCATTTTCATTTTTAAGTCTTCTGCAACATCACATAAAACATCGAATGGAGCATGCACTTTGATAAACCGAATAAGATCTTCCTTCTAAAGAAATAGTTTATTTATTTTTTAAATACCTTACCAATAAGCCCTTAAGTAAAAACTACAAACAAACATTTATTTATTGTACAGTAGAATTATATTTCAAAATGACATCATGACAAAAGAAGAAACCTTTAAATATTTTTAAATACATATTTGTAAATAAGAAATATTTTTTCCTTGTAACAACCAACACAACTCACTATGTGTATATTTCAACCTTAGACATATATATTTATATTTATATATATATATATTATTCAATATAGCCTTAGACATATATATTTAAATATATTCAGCCTACATTAACTTTGCTGTTTAATATTTTATAGACAAATTTACTTTTTAACTTAAAGATAAATTCTTGAAATGCCTTAAATAATGTTAAACTTTAAAAACTTTTCATTTTCAAAAAACTTTGTCAAACTTCAAGAAATAAGAAATGCAAAGAAGTGAGGATGAAATTGTTAACTTGCATCATAAATAGTTTTTAGAAATTATACCTTTTTATTTTCACTGAAAGTGCCATATTCTTCCTTGTTCTAAAAATAAAAACATAAACAGAGAATTCTTCAAAAATGAACAAAATATACTCATTAAGTATAATGAAAAATGATTTACTTAAAATTTTTTTTAGCTATTAGCCTAAATTGTTAGATGTTTTCTTTTACAATATGTTATATTGAAGTTTTATCTACAACAAATGATTGCCTCAATCTGACTACCAACATTCATTTTTAGGCAGTCAGAAAAGTTGAAAATGAAGGGCCACACGGAATAAATTACTAAATTATCAACTATTGTACTTATTATAACCAATAAGTTTAACCATTTGATTTATAATCTATAACATTCAGATTGGAGCACATTTCAATTAAATAAAAAACAGCAGAAAACATCCTTAATAATAAAATTTTCTTAATTGATTTCATAATTGGATTCAGAAAGTAACTTTTGGTAACAGCGATGAACTTTTATTTGAGTTATGTGCATAAACAATTTTTTGTCATACTCAAACAACTTACCACTATTCATTTATCTGCAACTGAACTGAAATCTTAATAAATCTTCAATATATATATATATATATATATATATATATATATATATATATATATATATATATATATATATATATATATATATATATATATATATATATATATATATGCTCTGAAAATATAGTTTCGGATAGAACTAATCTGGGAATTGTAAAAATTGTTTAATGGTCAAATATTAGTTGATTTTCTCAAATGGTTAAAAAATAGTTGATCAAGCAATTGCCTATCTAGTCTGAACATTCACAAATTAGCTATATATAATTCTAGAGGTTAATGATACAAGTGCCTATGCTATGTTTGGGTCAATACTGGAAAGACTGATTGTGTAAAGAGTGATAGAAGTCTCCTCAGAAAAAAGGATGTCATGGAAGAGAAACTAGAAGAAACGTCTAATATCTACAGCAAATTAGAAAAACAACTGAACTTTGCAAAATAGTACTATGTAAAGATTTGAGCTTTGGATAAATACTCTATTTACTGATGAAAGTATATACAACATTTTTTGAAGTGACAGCCATGGAAAATGAGGATTGCAAAAAAGAAATCTAAAGAACCTGATTCCCACGATCAAATATGAAGTTGGTGATGCAATACTTTGGGAATCAACAGCAGTAATTAAGATTAGAGAATTGATAAATTACAGGTATACTAGAGAATTGCCAATACATGCTGATTTTGTAAGTAAATTATTGGGGTAATTTTTTTTTTTAAGGTATATTAAAATGCATAAATCAAGTACTAATTGTTTTGATTATCAAAATAATGCAGACTTTAGTGGCAAGGGTTTTAAATGTAAATATAGTAAATCTTTATATATACACAGTATAGATTTTTGTCTACCTTTTTACATATACAACTTTTGTTGGAGTGATTTAGACTATTGTGACTGATTGTACATGTACATATGCACACACAAACACACACACACACACACACACACACACACACACACATGCACACACACACACATATACTCTTACGGCATCAAAGTGTAATACATTAAGTTTACAACAGTACAAGAAATCTTACAACATTTTTGGCAGATATAGTTTCTTCAATCTCTAGTCCTTCTAAAATTATATTATCCAAGTATGTTTTTCTCCAATCAGCTTTTTTTTTTGCTGTCAGTTCATCGTCATCTTCATCAATTTCATAAGCTAAAATATAATCTATTTTTCTTTCGCCATCTTCAAAGTACAAGTCTTTTGTTGAATCGTCTCTTTTTTTTACTGACAATTCCATGCTTGTCAGAAGACCTGATTTATCGTCGGACATTTTGGAATCAATTTAAAATCCACAAAATTGTATATATTCTTATTTCAATGATAAAATACAACAGTTTGTTTACTTATGTTACAACGTAGAATGCCGCCCTTAAAAAACATAAATCAATAAGTATTATTACGTACTATGGGTTCCTTTTATTCTACCTTATTATCTCCAGTTTTTAACAAATAACCTAAATCAATGAAGCGTAAAACAGTAGATTGTTTTCTTTAAAAACAACCCGGACATATTGTTTACTTCTGTTGTCATCCTTTTTGTTTGCAATGACCAAGAGAAGGAGATCTACTGACTATTACTTTTATGTACCTTCCCAGTTGTGAATGAACCATTCAATCATTTCAATTTCTCGGTTTACGTTGAACTATAATAATACATCTACGCTTCAATAGACTGTTATGGGCGCAGAAATTACGAAACCATTAATCTAAGGCTTGGTTTCAATTTTTTTTTATTCCATCGAAGGACAGAACGGTGCATAGGAACATGCTCAAAGATCTTGCAACACATCCCCAGAAATCTTTTTTTTTTTGATTTTCATCGGAAAACGTTTCCTTATTCAAAAAACGTGAAAGACAACTTTTTTTAGTGGGGGCCTGGGGAGAAATCACATGTTGTAGGGGAGTACCCAGGAATTTTGTTTTTCAAGATAAGTAACTAAGAGGCAAGGGGCATACTCAAATTTCTAGCATATTGATACTGGTATCGAATGAGGATGACTTGCAAAAAAATTAGGGTAATTGGAGCTAAACCAACCCCGCCCCGACCTCTTACTGCCCCCTTCCTAGAACTACGTCTCCTTTAATCATAATTTTTTTTATTATTATTCTATTATAAACTCAATCAAAATTGATCGATAAATTCCAAATTTTATCAAAAAATCTCTTTTTTTTAAGATTTATAATCATGCAAAGCTTAAAATGACCTCTAATTACCCCCTGAAATAACTTTAAATGGTCTTATGATTTGATGTAATTTGAAATCTGTCGATGAATTTTGATGAAGTTTAATATGAAATAAAAAAGCAGGAAAATTGACAAATTTTTTTTTAAAGCATTTTAATAAGTTTAATATAATATAATATAAATCAAATGCTGTTTTCTTGTTTTACCAATGAGTCTAATGGTTGAAAATATAGTCCATGGTTGTTTTGGAAAGTTATTACGCTCCACATAGGTCAAAGATATAAAGGAGTTCTCTACTAGCTATAGAAATCTAAGGGCTGGAATTCCTTTGAAGGTGCACATAGTTGAGCAACATATTATCGAATTCATCGACATGAAAGGTGGAGTCTTCGGTATGATAATAATTTTTGAATTTGATAAAAAAAAAATTTTTAATATTAGTAATTAAATACTCTACTTCAACAGTTGAATCGTAAAATTTGCATAAATTACGACGAATATTTATTAAACAAACTTGTGTTTCTTTTGTACTACTTATACTCTATAGGCTTAGGTTACTGGACCGAACAAGCTCTCGAATCCGTTCATCAGGATTTCAATCAGTTTTAGCGAATGAGAAAAGTTGGAGAGCACAGTCCAAACTATATAGAGGCGCTAAAAAACGCTGTTGTTGCTTACAACTACAAGCACTTTTAAAGTAGCTTTCCATTTGCAGGAATGTAGTTTATAAACAGTAACATGTTAAAACTCCTTATGAACAAACCGTTAATGATTTTGTTTCAGAAATAACTCGAACAATTTTTTTCAGGGAATTCGAACATTGTCATGAGATACAAGGCCTTATTAATTTCCTATAGCGAGATAGCTAAAGGCTCAACTTGTGATCTAAAATTTTAATATTTAGAAACATTGCTGTTAATTCGTTAAAGTAAATTATTCGAGCATCTAAAAATTTTAACATGACATCTTAAACTGTTGTTAGCTTACGTTTCTCAGAATTGCAAATTTCTTTCAATATTTTTACTCGAAAACGTTTACGCAAAAGCGGTTTGCGTAAAAAGCGAAATACGCAGAAGAATCAAGCATATTTCAAAACATAAGAAAATAATTCGCGAAGCCTAATCTAATAAAATAAGGTAGAAGGCGATATTTTAAAATCAAGTCATCAAATAATCAAATAAACATAATTTGGGATTCTTATTTTTATTTAAAATGCTGTTATTGTTTTACCTTTTTTTTTTTTCTTTCGTTGTTATTGAATTATTGTCGTTATTACTATTATTCTGGTTATATTATTATTCTTGTTATTCTTCTTCTTATTATTGTTATTGTTGTTGTTATTATTATTATTATTATTATTATTATTATTATTATTATTATTATTATTATTATTATTATTATTATTATTACTACTATTATTATTATTAATATTATTATAATTATTATTATTGTTATTATTATTATTATCATTATTATTATTAATTTATATTATTTTATATTATTGTTATTGTTGTTGTTGTTGTGTTTGTTGTTGTTGTTAATATTATTATTATTATTATTATTATTTTTATTATTATTATTATTATTATTATTATTATTATTATTATTATTATTATTATTATTATTATTATTATTATTATTATTATTATTATTGTTACATTGTTATTTTTGCTTTTCTACATTAGCCTCCTTAAGATAGCTACATAAATATAACACTAATGTTTTTATATGTTTAAATTTATTAGCAATTTTCAATGAATATATAACAAATGTAATACATTTATAATCTATTTATTACAATTATGCATTTCAATTTTGAACATTTTAATTTTTATGCAATTTAAAACTGAACTCTTTTTATCTTTGTTAGATGGATGATACGTAAGGTTAAAAAAAAGAGTTTATGAGTAGCAGAAAAAGATTTATATTTATGTTGATTCTGCATTAATCTGGTTATGAGTTGGTTTGATGCTAAGACACTCTCCAAGTATGCAAAGACTGCTCTAAAACAAGCTCAAAAAAATATTGACAAAGTACTAGATATAAAAGATGATGTAGCCACAGACACCGCAACTTCGTATCCAAGTATGTCTATTATATAAAAGTGGGTGACTACTTCTGTTATTTAGGTTTTTGATTAGTAAAGGTTTTTCATTAATGCTGCTGTATATAACAAAAACAAAACAAAAAAAAGCTAAAAAAAAAGTGATAGCATTTGAAAGTGTAAGCTCACGTAGAGTAAACTTAAAATAATTCTGAACTTTTTGCATTAATATTATATAATTATTATTATCAATATTATTATTATTATTATTATTATTATTATTATTATTATTATTATTATTATTATTATTATTATTATTATTATTATTATTTTTGAAAGTTGTTGGTTTGTTATTTGTTCTCAAAATTTTCTCAATCAATAAAGTAAATTTTAGAAAGAGCAAAAGCTTCTTTGGATAACTATGAAAAAGTGCAGTATTACACTATATTAAGACTAATTTTTTATTTAATGTCTTTTTACTATAATACCAGGTATTTTCTTTTCATACAATGTTATTTGTAACTGTTAACAGCACATTTAGTTTCTTTAGCTTTGATTCCACATATCTTTTGTCCCTTATAAAGTCAATATCTTTTTTTGTATATTTTTAAAAATTGATTACTTCTATATGACTATTATTGCTATATAAGAGTAATTGATATTTAAGTAGAAAACAAAACATGACTTAATGTTTATCATTAAAAGCTTTAGATAAACATCATTTTATACTTTATTCAATTATCAAATGGTCAATCTCTCTCAAGTTAAATTATAAAAATTACATCAATCAATCACATTTTCTTAGTTACATGTGAAAACCAAAAAAAAATAAAAAAAAAACAACACAGAACTCCAAAAAAATTTGACAACTCTAAAACTAATCCCCTTTGTAATAGTCTATGGGCTTTAAAGGCCACAGAAGTAAGTTTGCATTGGCCTCACTCACCCTCTCAATAGACCTGAATTTCCAAGTGTCTAGGGATACCACCAATTATATACAATCAGATATTGGATTTTCCAGACTAGAATCCTTGTTTCTGCAATTTAAATTTACACATAACTCTTTAAAATCTGTCAACAAAGGCATACAGTTGCAACTATATTTAAAGTTAATTTAATGATCATTAAGATTTGATTTCAAAAATGTTTTTTCTTTATAACCATTCTTCAAGTATCAGTTTTAGTCAATGCAAGTAGCAATTTTAGTCAATTATATAAATACTGTTTCATATTTCATGAACTTTCTTAAAGCTTTTATGATGAGTTTTTTTTCTTAACTCTGTAGTTTAAGTTTTGAAAGTAAGTCTTTTATCTAAAAAAAATTAATTTAGTACATATATAACTTTCCTCGATCAATTGTAATACCATTAAGCAGCATCCTTATCATGTTTTGTCTTGTTAAGTTTTTGTTTTTATTCATGTTGTTTTTATTGATTGTTCTTTGTTTTCCTAAAATTAATCCATTTAAATTAAATAATAAGATTTTCACAGTAATTAATTGAAATGACATTTTTGGACATTCTTATTCTCTCTCAACAAACTTATAGTTTGGTTTCACAAATAACTTCTCATTATTTTCTTCACAAAAAAAAGTGTAGAAAACAATGAGAACTTATTTGTGATATCAAACTATAACTTAAAGTATACATAGCAATCATTTAATGGTTGTTTTTTCAGCCTCTTTTCTACACAAAAAAAGCATAGAACAGAGTCTGAGAAAAATCAATGACCATTAATTGATTGCTATATTTTAAAATTAAATTTGATTATTTTTAAGTCATCAATTATTTATACGCATAAGTTTAATGCTGCTTTTAAAAATTTCATCGCAATCTCAATTATAAATTGTTGTTATGATGTAAAAATGGCAAATATTTCAGAGCTTTATAAGTTAAAGTTTAATTCGTTTTTAAATTATTTGCTTTAAGTTTAAATTAAAACTACAAATCATCAAAATCTAAAGACATGTAATTCGTTTTTTTTTTATCTATTCAATAATTCCAATGCTAACTTTTGGGTTTCTCTTCATAAATGTTCGAATGAATGAGTTACGAAACTCAGCTGTACACAAACAGTAAAGAATTGGTGCAGCAAGTGCATCTAGGAATGTTAGACATTTTAAAAAAAATTCAATGTACTCTTTTTCTTTAGAAATAAAGTATTCATGTTTGAAGCATTTTTTTTGACAAATGTTAATAAGAATGTAGTATATTATAGTTGGTGACCAAAGTATGGTATACGCCATTGTTAGAGTTATGCTTAGCTTTATAATTCTTCTTTGGAAATGCTTATTCAGTATTGATAGTTGTCGGGTCATTACAAATTTTAAACCTTTATTGTATCCTTTTGAATTTATTCTTGATTGTAGTTCAATAGTTTTTATTCGGCCAATCAGAATCTTATAAATCAAAATGATTGCTATGTATGGGAGACCACAGTTAATTGTCAGCATCAAAGTTGACCATAGGGTTGATATTCTATAACTGCAATTGTTTTTTTCTTTGTAAAAAGAACTTGTGTTATTTGTTATTTCTGATATATTCTTTGTGTTGAAGAATGGTAAAAGAGAGAGCAACAGTAAGTATAACCAATAGAGTGAAAGAACTAACCAAACTTTGGTCTTGGTTATACAAACTTTGTACTTCATTACAATGAGTGTAGCTAGAAGTCTGTCTATAGCAATAAACAACACACTGTATACAGCTCCATAAAATGTTAGTACGCTTGTAAATTGGGATCCATCACAAAAGAATTTATTTAATTTCAAATGAGATACATTGGCTTTTTTACCTGTGTATAGTGGTATTGTAACTAAACCTTGTATAAAATGGATACTTAACAAGTTCACTATAAGATACATTGAGGGTCTTTTTGATAATGACTTTGATTTGAATATTGACCAAAAGCTTGCAACATTGAGAGATATTGAAATAGCCGCAAAAATGTTAAGAAGTATTATTGCTACAATTGTAAAAGTATCCATATGTATTGCTACAAGTATGGTTTTGTTCTCTATAAATAATACTATCTATCACTCAAACAAGCTATATAATAAAAAAAAAATTTACCATCTGTTTTGATTGTTTGCTTTGTTACAATGTTGTTAAATTTTATCTAATTGTTTGAAAAGTAAGTTATTTACTTTATTTTTAAATAATAGTTAACATTTAGTAATATTTAATTTATTATCTATGTAAATTTTCTAAAGTTTGTTTTGTATCATTTAATTTTATTTACTTTACTATTTTTAAATTAATTTTGGCTGATATTTAAAATGAATACAAATAAAAAATTTAACTTTCTTTTTGCTGGCATTAAAAAGCAGAGTTGAAAATTTTTTTTCTTTATGCTTACATAAAAATTCATATGTATCTATTTACATACATATTTTAGTATAAGTATAAACAAACCATTATTCTGTTAGAGTTTACATGCATATATAAATTTTTGTTACATAAGCAGTATACTTTTGTAATAATAATTCTGAAGGTATATATTTAAGGTGTATTTATATATATATATATATATATATATATATATATATATATATATATATATATATATATATATATATATATATATATATATATATATATATATATATATATGTATATATATATATATGTGTGTGTGTGTGTGTGTGTGTGTGTATGTATATATATGTATATATGTATAAATATATGTATATATATGTATATATATATGTATGTTATTATATATATATGTATATATATATATATACTTGTTTTATTTATTTTTTAATATTTGTTTTAGATCCTCATACTTCAACTCCAAACAGTTCTGCAATTATTCACTCTCGTTCTGGAGTTTCTGGATCAACTCTTGCCAGTGATGACACATTTTTTGATTCTTTTTTTGAAAATTCAGAAACACAAACAAAAAATAAAAACCAATCAGCTGTGACCAAATTCAATAACAAGACTGAAAAAGTTGGCAATGAAGCTGAAAGCTCAAACAATAGCTCCATTTTTTTTAAAAATAATTCTTCCAATAAAGAATCATTACAAACAGGTTGGGATGATTTTTCTGATGTGGATATAAAGATACCTTCTTCAAAAAAACCTTTAAAAAATCCAGTAACACATTCAGAAACAGCAGTAAGTAACATAGTTGAACATAAATTACAACATGAAAAAATTGAAGCCAGTTATACGAACCAGTATGATTGTTCTGGAAAGAATAAAAACATAGAAGTCTCTTCTAACAAAGAAATTTCTTATGGTGCAACATGTGAAGAAAATTCATTTCAAAACCATCAACAAAACTTTTTAACAAATGAAAACACAATGTGTCAAGATGTTAACGGAAAAAATTCATTTCCTCTTCAAATAAAGGAAGAAAAATTAATAGATTTAAAAATTGACAATAAACTATCAAATCCAGAGAAAAATTGTGTTTTTGTAAAAACTATTGTTGCTAATGACCCTGTTGATTCCAGCTTGTTTCTTGACAGCTCTATATCTAACACTCAAGAGAACACTTATGAATGTTTGCCTTCTGATATTGTAGTTAACAATCAAATAAACAAAAAATTGTCAGCTAGTTTATCATCTGATACACTAGCTGACAACGAAGAAATTGCTGACAATCAAGAAAGTGCTGACAATCAAGAAAGGCTTGGCAAGTGTTTGCCTTCTTATGGAATTCATCTTAAGGAAACTGATAGTGAAAATGATGGTTTGTTTTTACTTGATCAAATAACAGAGCAAGTATCAAATATGAATAAAAATATTGGTTTTGATGGTGAAGATAAATCACTGTCCAGGAAGGAAGATCAACACAAAACAGTTGAAAACAAAACAGCAAAGGAGACTGATATATCTAAAGTTGAAGAAGTTATTTTTGATGCCCCATGTAACAATCTTCAAAATGATTCTTTTTCTCAAGTTGATATATCAGAAGATACCAAGGTAAGGTTTTATTTTGCTCTTAAGAAAATATTTTTCCCATGCTTTTTATATCCTCATATCAAATGATCTGCATTTTTGTTGTCCCAACTGGGAACATTTCATGCTACTACTCAAACATGTAGTAGCTAAGATCTTGCTGATTTGATGTTTAAATTTGTATTCTGTGTTTTACAGTCATTTGTTATTTTGTTTTTTTTTTTTAAAGGAAATTAAAAGACTAAAGTGTGTTCTTGAAGCTCGTGAAATTAAAATGGTTGAACTAAGTCGTGAAAATATTAAATTGAGTGAAAGCAACAATTCTTATAAAAAGTAATATTTTTTATAAATGATTGATTATTAAATAATGATAAAGGGTAGGTAATTTTAATGAGGAACTCAAATTTTTATCTTTATAAAGTCAACTTGAACAATATGAAACAACTTTAAAGCAGAAAGATGAAAGAGAAGAAGAATTAAGACACCAGCTTACAAAAACATTTATGGAAGCAGAGAGCAAGCTGCAGCTTGTTATCAAGGTCAAAATATTTTTAAATTTATTTCAATATGTTATTCAGTTATTATCTAATGTATAAATCTCTCTCACTTTCAGTCTCTCTCTCTGGACATTTTGTAAACGAGCATTATTTTTTATTTAATTAGTGATTCTTAATCCCAAAAATTGGAACCCTAACACCAACAAATTTTGTTTTAGTAAAACTTACATGCAAAAAAGAAAAAGATTGTTTTGCCTTATAATTTGTTGTCTTTTGATTTTAGATAAATAACAAACTTTTTGTATTTCTTTAGGAGCGTGATGCTTTAAAACAGAAGTTAGCAGCAGCAGAATTGCAAATCCAAAAAAGGTCTAAATATTCTCTTACTTCACTGGTTGTCTAAACTCCTTATAGAAATTTGTAGATTTTTTGTTTTGATTTTATGTAGAAAATGTTTAATACACTCAACTTTTTCATAACTTAACTGACTTCATTTTTATTGGATCATTCTGTTAATCTGTGGGCTCTAATGATGCCTGACTTAACTATAGAAGAATTTGACACCTGTTTATTTGTGATACTTGATCCTACCACCTGTTTATTTGGTAGTGGTTTTTTTTTTTTAGTGAAAAAGATCTACAAATGTCATTAAGTCAGTCTGTAGCAGAGAAAGAAGAAACCATTAAAGCATTGTTGGAAGAAGGTTAAGTATAATTATAATGTAATATATATAATATGATATAATATATATATATATATATATATACATGGCTGCCAAGAGGGGGGTGGGGGTGAATGGGGAAGATTCCTGGGGCCCTGTGTGTTTACAAATAATTTTTTAAAGTAATTTTTAAAAGATTTAAATAGTTTTGCTTTTTAAAAGATTTAATTAACTTTTATTTTTAGTTTTCAATGACCAGAGCACGCTTCTATTGGTTCTGGGTATATAATTGATCATAATGAGGGCCCCTTAAGAAAACTTACACGGGGCCCGAAATTTCTCTTGGCTGCTATGTATATATATATATATATATATAATTATATACGTTCTCAGCAATATTTTATGCTAATGTAAAAAAGAGAAAGTTTGCAATAATATTCATTTGTTGTTTGTTTTATTGGTAAGAAAAGAAAAAGATTTTATTTTATTTTCTTTTTAGGGGAAGCTTTATCTAAGAAAGAATTAGAAAACAATATCAAGATAAAAAAGTTAAGGTTAAAACTTAAAGATGTCATGGCAAAAAATGAAAAATTTAGGTATCTCAAAACTTCATGAATTATTTACTTATTTATTTTAATAGTTGTTTTAAGAAATTACCCTGATTAAAATAAATAATCTTCTAATGAGAAATAATTTTCTTATAAGAAAGTTTTATTATCAGAAGTTTGTTTGTCTTAATAAGTCTACAAATAAGTTTTAAGATATATTTTACTGAGACTCTTTTTTTCAAATTATAATATTAACATATTTCTCAATAGTTGATGAAGTTGATGAATTGATGAAGCAATAAATCCTTGATCTGAGTTATCAAGATTACACGATACTGTTTAAAGAATCTATTTAGACTATTTAATTCTAGTTTTTAAACTTTTTTTTATAGAGTTGGAACAAGTTAAATTTAGATTATAGTTGTGAGAACATAGTTGTAATATCATGTTCCTTTGTAATCACCTTCTTCTAGCTTATATCTTCTAGTTATAGTATCTTTTGTAATCAAGTTCTTTTTCTAGTGCATTTATCTCAACTCACCTTCATAATATGGTGTATTTTCTTGGTGATAGCCTTGGTCACAACTACACTCAAATTAACCACTAGTATCAATACAAACAATTTTGGGAACTGTGACTAATTTCTGTGTATTCATTGTGTATTCATAAATAAGGCTATATGTCGATCTAGTAAGCTGAAGCACAAAAAATGTGTCATTTGATTAAATCAGGCATTTAATAAGATCACAGTGGTGCATTGGTTTGCTATGGTACATAAAACAAACACGCTAAATGTGATTTTTTTTTAAAATTACAAAAATGATATTTTTTTTTTACAGTGTGATGATCAATGATTTGAATGTAGAAACTCAAAGATGCAAAGATCTGCTGACTGAAAAAGAAAAAGAACTTAAGTTGCAAGAAGGTAATATTTTTGAAGTATCTTCTGGATGCTCTGCTAAGTTGTTCAAGTTCTTGTAGGTTAGAAAATAATAAAATAAAATAAAATAAAATAAAAGTAAAAGCTTTACAGAATAACATGAGTAAAACTTAATATTAAAAACTCTAGGAAATCCCATATGTTTTTAAATAACGATTTTGAGACAAAAGTTTATTTTTTTAAATTTAGATTATTTTATTATAAAACTGAAATTAACAAAGAAACTTTTTTTCCAGCTGAACTAATAAAGCTGCACAAGATGACTGATTCACAAGAGGATGAGATAACTGCTCTGAAAGAGAGTATTGATGACAATGATGAAAAGTATAAAGCAATGGAAGCGACACTACAAATAGCTTATGCGTAATAATTTGTTTTAACTTTAGTCTGGAGTTCTTTAAAATGTATGTTGCTTAAAATATACATTACTTGAGTATACTACAGCTAAAAATGTAGCTAAGGTTGTCGTATTTATCTAAAAAGAAAGAAGGATATTTAATGAATTAGCAAATGAAAATCAATTTTAGAGAAATCAACAAGCTGAACTTAGAAAAAGCTCAAAAAGAATCAGAAGCAAATGTAAGTTTTTAAGATTTTTAGTGGTGTATTTAATCTATTAAACAACTTTGAATAGTAAATAAAAAACAACTATAGGGAGATTTATTTAGGAAGGTTCTGCCGCAATTGCTATGAAAAAAGAACTTGAGCTGAAGATTAAAGAGCTTGAGAAAATTTCTTCATTTGATAGGGAGGAACTTCTAAGACAAGTAGATTTTTTAAAATTGTTTCTGTTTTTTTATTAATGGAGTTCTTTATAATGAAGATTGTGAATTTTCTTAACAGTTTTTTTTTTAATTAATTAAAAACTGCATATAAAAAAATTTTTTTTTGGGTATGGATTTTTAGATGGATGACTTACAGATAGCATACTCTCGCCTTGAGCAACAATCTGCGAGGCAAGAAAATTATTTTAAAAGAGAAGTACAAGATCTTCTTAAAGTAATTTTTTGATGATCCTTTATTTTGATTATAAAAAGATATAGTATAAAATTTTTTTTGTTTACTTTTGGTACATTGTTTGGTACATTTGTTTCACATTTCAGAGGCTAGAAGAAGGAGAGAATAGAAACCAAGAACTTCTACACAGCGTATCTACTGGTATCATTTTCATATATTACTTATTTTATTTCGTTTTCATATTTTTACTTATTTTTAAGATGTTTTCAATTATATAAAAGTCGCAGAGCACAAATTAAAATTTGATTTTTGTCCTAAATTTTTTATATTTTATATATCAGCAAATTAATATACTATAATATTTACTAAATTATGATATTTAGCAACCAGACCTCTTCTGCGTCAAATAGAAAATTTGCAAACAAGTCATTCCAAACAAGTAGAAAACTGGGAGAGAGTGGAGTTTAATCTTACAAGTCGCTTAGGTAAATCTATTTAAAAATATATCTAACTGATCAACTCAATCTTAATTGAAAAACCTGTAACAATTTCTTTTATCTTTTTTTTATTATTAAAGTGTTAAAATCATTACTCTTTTATTCAATTTCATTCCTTTCAAAACCCATTCATAATATTTTAATTTTTATAATATGATATAATATTTTAATACTTATTATAAACCATATTTTCCACTGATTATAATGATCAGATTGTTGCAATAAAAAATAAAGTTGAGCAAATATATTTTTAAAACATAGCAGTAATAAAAGTTATGAAATTCCATTGTAAATATGTGTAAACATGTTGGGTTTGTTGAAGATTTTACAAAAGCTGTGTTAAATGCAGTTGAAATCCAAAACTCTTTCATTACTATCAGCTTTTATTTTAGCTCTTGAGTTTCCTTATTTTTTTAACTTGAGGTTAAAAAAAAAATGAAACATAACAAAAATATCTGTAACTTTCCAGTTTCTTCTAATTTAGAATGATTTATAATGATAATAGATATGATTTGTGGTGGTACTATTGATTTTTCGATAACAGTGAACCATGTGTTGTGTTCATTTTTTCTTTTTTCAGGTGACATGCAACAGCAGTTGGCCCTTGCAATCGAAAAAGAAAGATCTGCGACAGAAATTGTTGATGAGTTGAAGGCAAAATGTAAAGCATTGGAAACAGAGTATCGAAGAATAAAGCAAGAGAAATCTATGTGCGATGAAATATTAGAAGAGGAACAATCTAAAAGAAAAAGTATAGAAGAAATTTTGAAAAGGTTTATTTTCCTAACTTTGGTTTGTTTTTAGTTTTTTCTTACAGCTTATTAAACTAATTTTGATTAAAAAAATTCTCATTTTAAAATTAAAATAATCTTGAAATTTATTAAAAAGTCATGGAAATTTTTATAAAACTATTTTAAAAGTTTAAATTTGCTAAAGTTATTTGTTAAAAAAAAATCAACAAAACATTGAAAATGAACCTTTTCAAACTTCTTTATTTAGAGAGATATCACAACATGAAACTAAAAATAGCAATCTGAAAAAGATGTACGACGGAGTCTTAAACGAAAAAGTAATAATATTCATAGGTTTTGAAGTTTGTTGCAAATTTTATGATGGCATGCTGTTTATTTTCATATCAAAAGTTAACAATTAGTAAAAGTTATAGGATTTTGAATGAATTATGAATAATTATTTATTAAAAAAGAGGATTGTTTGAGGTCTAAAAAACGCAGAAGTTTTCGGTTGATCTTTGGTTAAAAAAGTAGAGGAAAATTTTTAACTTTTATTTTATTTTAAAAAATCTTATTTTTACAAAATGTTAAAGGCAAATGATTTCTTAAAGTTTTATTGTTTTAAAAAAAAATTTATTTGTTTCATATGCAAAAAAAAAGATCTTTTTCTAGCAAAAGTAAAATGCTTAAGAGAAATGAAAAAGCGCATTTTGATAACCAGCTGTTAGATATTCATAAATCTGATCAGTAAAAATTACAGTATATTTCTACCTAAAATCACATGTAAGTCAATGAAAAGGAGTTTTATTCATATAAACCCTTTAAAGTATGAATAATTAACAATAATTTTGTTAAAGCTTATATGAATTGCAGTGATTTTAAAAGAATAGTTTTCTATATATGAAAGCAATATTCTATTTTAAAATAGAGTTGAACAAATTTAAAGTTTTTTTTAATATATATGGTTTTTAAGAGTTTTAATATGGTTTATATATGGTTTATATATATGGTTTATATATATGGTTATATATGGTTTAATATGGTTTTTAAGAGTTTTCTTGAAGAGCAGTTAGCTGCTGAAAGGCTGCGTTATGAAAATGATATTTCTCAGCTTGCATCACACCATTCAAATGTAAAACTTGATTCATTAAGTCGACAGAGTAGTGTGGACTCAATAATAAAAATGGATGAAACTGATGCAACACAAAAGGTAGTGACTTTTTTTGTTGTTGTTGTTGTCATAAATCTGCCAATCTGTTAAAACTGGTAAGAATGAAGAATCTATTAAAACTATCTGTTATTAATCTGTTATTCTAAAAAAACCAACAAAAAACAATCAGCCTAAAATTAACACTTTGTCAAATTTGTTTCATCTAAATCTTTTTTACTTTTTGTTTGTTTTTACATCAATGAAGTTGTGAAAAAAAGATTTATTTACTTTAATGGAAAGAAATATATTTTAGTGTGATCTTTTAGGAGTTAAAACTATAATGGTCAGAAAGTGCTAAACATACTTTAAAATAACACAAAGATTTATAAAACTTGTTAATCATAAATAGATTTGATTTTAGAATGTAGATATTTGGAATTCTTCTTTACATTCACATACAAATGCATCCAGCAGCAGTCTTCAAGAATGGTCTAGTGGTATGCGCTCTACAACTACAATAGCATCTTTAGAACAGTTAAATAGTCAACTCAGGAAACGGGATGGTGAACTATTTCTGCTTCGTGTAAGTTGCTTATTAACTGGTTCTGCTCATCAGATCTTTTTAGACTTAATTACAACATAATTAATTACAAATTACATATTAACTACTTAATTACAACATGTTAGTTTCTTCTAAAACTCATGTATGATAAAATAGAAACTTTTCAATTCTGGGAATTGTCATGCTATGCTTGCCAGATATGATGAAATGCTTGGCATATTTATTTTTGAAAATACACTAATTGATACTAAATTGATAATAATAATTAAATACAAAAAAATAATAATAATAATAAGTAAATGCACATCTCTTTTTGTTATATCTATAGTAAAGGCTAGATATCTATTAGAATCTACAATTATTATTCATAAAAAAAACTAACCATGAGTTCAATCAAAATTTAATATAGTTGTAATTCATGCAGTAAAAACTGGTAACTGTTAAATTTATTTAAAACCTGCATTAACTTGCACAGATATGAAATTATGAAACAAGATCAGAGTCTAGTTCTCCAAGGTTCTAAGGAACAGAATTTACTAAATTACATTATGGTTTGGTTACACAAAAAAACGACTATAAAGTCGTATCCTTTTTTAAGAGTTGTAGCAATCAAAGTTTACAAAGGTGAACGCAAATATTTTGAAATGCAGATAGGTCTCTGGATTCTCTGCTTTGCTACTTCTATTAATGGTTTATTTACCCAAAATATTTTATCAACTGGGCACCAATCTTCACTCAAGGTTAGGATACAAAAATAATTTCGTGTTGTTATTCCATGACGTCAGAAAGATTCTTTTTTGTTCGCTCTGATTATGAACAAAAGTTGACTCGCAAAATATTTCCCTGTTACAAGAAGATACCTACGTTCTGAACCAATCAAATTTTCTCAAAATAAGTTTAGAGAGTTCGATTGTTTAAAAATTTCTGTTTCCTCATCAGGAACATGTCGTTGTTGTAGACAGTTATTTTGCTCTTTAAATATTTCCTTTAATACTGTTTAATGAAAACTTGAATGAAGTTTTAGAAGCAGTGTTAATACAGTGGATTGCATAAATAAAGAGTCACTAGTTTTTTTATGCGAAATTTTTGTTTTTTTCAAAATTATCTTTGAAACTAACAAATTAACACGATTAAAAAGCGTATTATATATGTTAATTGATTCTCTATCGAATGGTATATAATTCGATTTCGTTAGGTTAACCAGTCTTGAGTAATTATTAATTCAATTATACCTGTATTTCTAATGTAGCAAAAATACAGAATCAACTAAAATTTTACGACTTAAGTTGAAGTATCTCAACGAAATGTTATCCGAGCGATCTAAAATTTGATGGTTGATTTCTTTCGAACTATATAAACGTTCTTGCGAAAATAAAATTAAGTTATCATTTTTGTATCTTGAGTTATTCGCATTGGTAATTATTTGGTAAATTAAAAAGACAAAAATGGGCAGAAAAGCTGTTTCAGACAACGTACGATGGCAAATTGTAGGTCTGCTAAAAGATAAAACAAAAAGCCAACGAGAAATAGCTGTACAATGTTTCTCTTAACTGTGTACAAACAACGTTGAAAAACCACGAGCTACATAATGATGTCAAAGATTTACCAAGGCTTGGTAGGCCTTTAAAGCTAACTTTAAGAGACCAAAAGTATCTCTATTGAAAGGTTAGACAAGACCCTAAAATTTCTTACCGCGAACTTGCTGAAGGGTTTACAAATACGCCTGGTAACGTTAGTGTTAGTAGATGAACTGTACGAAGATGCCTAAATAAGAAGCGCTTAGATTGCTATGCTCGAAAACCACTTTTGCGTGTCTCAGATCGCCTAAAAAAGATTAAAATGGTGCAGAGAAAAACTTCACTGATCTGTAGAAGACTGGACCAAAGTCATTTTCAGCGACGAATCTAATTTTAAGGTGATAAATCGCAACTCAAGATTTATCATCAACAGGCTGGCTGGTGAAAAGTTCAAAGAGCGTTTTTTTGTACCAAGGATACAAGGCGGAGGAGGATCAGTCGAGATATGGGGATGCTTCTCCCATAAAGGAACAGGGTCATACAGCATTTATAACGGCAGAATTAGCCAGTACAACTACAAAGAGACCCTCAAAAGTAAACTTTTGCCAACAGCCAGAGCTTTTTACGGAAGACGACAACAATCGATTTTTCAGCACGATGGCGCAACGGCTCACACTGCAATCTTGGTTTAAGAGTGGCTTGATCGGAAAAATATTACGGTCATGCCTTAGCCAGCTCGTTCTCCAGATTTCAATCTCATCGAGAACACTTGGGCTTGGATAGACAAGAGATTGGTCAAAGAGAGCATAGCCAGAGTTGCGCAATTACAGCAGGCCTTGGAAAAGCTTTGGAAAGAATTTCCAAGAGAATTATGCATCCGATTAGTTGAATCTATGCCTAGACGTGTTCGTGCATGTGTGAAAGTTCGTGGTGCGCATACAAAATACTAATATGCACCATGACATATTTTTGCTGTTTTTTTGTTTGTTTTTTTTTAACAGTTGTATATATTTCTCATAAAAATCTTAAATTTTTTTTTGAAAAATTTTTTTCTTATTTTATTTATAAAACCGCTGTTAATAAAATTAATAAATAAATAATAAAATTAATAAATAATATAATAATTAAAAAATAATAAAATTTAAAACAATTTAAATTAGCTTTTTTTGTTTGCTTTAAATTTAAAAAAAAACAAAAAAAAAATCATAATAAAAATCAACTGAATTTTTATGCAACCCACTGTAGCTCCTTAAAAATTTGAAACAATAGGTAATGTTAAAAAAACTATGATGCTATTAGTATATCATTAAATATTGGTTGTTTTCCAATCCTTTTCGCCAAACATAGCCTTTAACAAAAACTGAAATGGGAAATTTTGGTTGTTGGTGAAAACTTGAATGAAGTTTTAAACAACATTCGTAAAATCCAGCAGTATTTACAAAATATCCGATTCAACATAAGAATGATGAATTCAACTTAAAAATGTGCAAATAAATATAGATAAGTAATATAAATAATACTAAAAAATATACAAATCAATAATGCTATATGCGGTTAAATTATAAAAAAAAGTAAAAAAGTATACCTATAAATAAATATGCAAATTATTTTTATTTTATTAAACACCATATACATTTGCTGTATCGAGGAAACGAGAACGAGCGCGTCACCTAGGCTAATACGATAGCGCTACCAAAAAACGTGTATTTTTACTTAAATCTCAACTTACTATAGCTATTAATTTACATACATTGAACTTATTTTTTAGCAAGTGTGAAACAGTTTGTGTACTGCAAAACTTTCTATTTGTTGCGCAGGAAGAAGTGAGCTCTTTGGAACGTACTAGAGCATCATTGGCACGTGATTTGGTTTCTGCGTCTAGCAAGCTAGAAGAGCTTGAGGCACATTCGCAGGAATTAGAAAATTTTAAAAGTAAATACGAGGTAGCTAGCTATTTCTGAAATTTAGTTGTTTGAAATTTTTTTAAGTTCCTCCTCTTCAAGTACTTTCCACTATCTAATCAATTTACGGTGACTATGAGATAAAGAAGGGTTTTCTAAGTAAAGAGAAATTGTTATAGTATAAACGTGGCAAACGAGCGGTAAAAAAAAATACAGTTGTGGAAAAAGTTATATATAAGCACTCTCGATGTTACAACACCTGAAGGAAAACGAAAAATCGGTTTGTTATATCGAGAGTGTTATTTAGAAAGTTTATTTATGTAACAATAGTATCAATAGCAAGTTATGCTATTGAAAGATAAGGGAAATAGAGTTTAGTTCGTCACATCGAGATGTTCATTTGATCGAAATGCTATTGCACTGACATATTTTTTATTTTTAAGAAACAGCACTTTTTAAATCAAGTGCTCAGTAAGCTTTAAGTAACGGAAACCATTTCTATTCGGTATAATTTACAGAAGTTATTTACAGCTCAAGAAATAAAATTTCCTTTTTAAAGATTTCTCGTCAATCTTAGGAACTGAGCAATCGTTACAACGCAATGCTTCAAATGTACGGTGAAAAAGAAGAGGAAAACGAAGAGTTGAAAATGGACTTGCAAGATGTTAAGGCGTTATATAAACAGCAGGTGTGTTAGCGTTAAGTTGTAGAGAGTGACGCGGTAACGAGATTTGTTAAAATATATTACTAAGAACGAAGGTTATTTTAAAAATATATTAAAAATTTTCGTCACCGTGTCACTATTTATTTGAGTTTATATATCTGTAAAATATCTCTTCTCGAACTGAAATGCTCAAGTTATTTTTTATCCATCTTCTGTGGTAAGTGCATTTTTTATTATAGGTTCAAGAACTGTTATTGTCCACGAGATGAAGTTGGAAATATGTGAATAAAGATTTGCTTCTAATAATTTCGTTACAGTTTCGTTTGCTTGCGCCGCTCATAAAAAAGCCCAATAAGAAAATATCACTTTAAAAAAACATTTTTATTTTTAACAAGTTATAGAGTCCCAGCTTCTTTTTTAATATGTTCTCAGAGCCCAGCTCCTTTTTCTATTCTTTTTTTTTTTTATTTATTTGAAAATATATTATTTGTTTTAATTTTTCTTTAATATAATTTCGAATGGAAAAGTGTCGCTGTGGGAAATAGTTGGAATTAGTAGATTCACCAGGGCGTTCATTCCTTTTTTTTTAAATCAACAACTTAAACTCGTTTTTCAGGATTTAAACGTTTGAACAGAAAAATTTGTCATCTGCATGTTATTTCTATTTCAAGTAACCGTTGTTAAAGTCTCTATTAAAATTAAAATGTATCTTTTACGCAAATCAAATCCTTTTTGGCAGATTAGTTCTTCAAAAAGCGAATAAAAAGTTATTTTGAATCAAGTACAAAAATCACATTCCTTAAAATTCTTTTAATTTTTCTAATTTATTTTAAAAATTTTGTTCATTTTAGAAGTTGATCTCTGTAAGATTTCAGGATAAAAAGACTTAAAAGAATTTTATCGCCTTTTTAAGAGTGATCGTATATCTTTCGTCAAAAGTTGCTTTTTGCGTTTTGAATTTAGCTAAATCCTCCTCGCAATAAATGTAGCTAAGCCTTACCCCCGTCCGACAAGTTTTTGCGTACACTTAAACTAATAATTTACAAAAATATGAACTGTGTCACTGTAACTATAGAATTTACATAGAGGCATCCAATTGATACAAGATAAACGATAATAGCTGTGGGAAAAAAGACGAGTGCTCTAAATAGAACATATGTAAAAGATTAATCAGATGAAATCTACAAAATGAGAGCGCGAATAAATTCTCTTAAAATTGATTACAACGTCCTCTTTTTATAAAAAGTGAATAATTTCAAGTTTTTTCTTTTTTTTCTTTTTATTCTTTTCGTATTACTCTCTAAAATAAAAAAACCACCAGTAAAGAAAATTAAAACTGAAAAAAGAAATAGGAAATACAAAACGAGAAGCATAATCGATCGTGGAAGAAGAGAAATTCTGTTCATCTTTTGGAGAAATCTCAATCTCTATGCATTCGTTCTCTGGAGGACAAGTTGAGTTTCTGTTGCTGAAATTTATCTTCAACTTTTCGTTAAGTAAATTACGGCTCTCGCATTTAACATGGACTCCGTCGGGTATTTGAGTTTTACATATATTTCTTTTGTGTAGCTGTTTGTAGAATAGCGCCGCACCTTTTGAATAGTCGACGATATCGGATATAAAATCGGCTTTTTCCTGGATCTGCTTCGAATAATCCATTACGTCAGATAAAATGTAGTCGGATTGCAGTTGCGAATCAACAAATAAATATTCTCTCTGAAAAGAGCACATACATCATTAGCAAGAATCTTAACCTCGAAGTTTTGCGAGAATCTTAACCTTGAAGATTCTCGCTAAAAGTTAAAGATGATAGCAAAGATTATTTTAATAAGTTTATAAAATACTCCACAAGAATTACTTTCTTATTTGTTTTTCCTTGCTTCTTTTTAGGAGACCAATTGAGAACAATAATATACTCGATCAGAGCCAAAAAGACGAAAACAAACGAAGAAAACAAGTAGAGGTCCAGAGCTTTTATATATCCAACTTTTGGCATGTTTGCATTTGTTATGCTCAACATGGTAATCAATGTCAATATCGCTGTCACACAAATTCCTGAACGTGCAGGAATAGCAGTAGGTACAATCCAAAAAGACACCCACGTCACTGCTACGATTAATGCACAAGGTAAATAAATTTGCAAAATAAAAAATTCTCGGCGCCGGCGGAATGTAAACTTTGCGGTTGCGCTAGAAAATGATGCTAAAATTTTAAGCAAATAAGTTTTTCACAAAATCTTTTTAAAAAAAGCTGGAGTAGATATAGCATTACAAAAGTAATTCACTCATTTATTAACACAATTAATCGTGCAAACTTTCAACGACTTCTTATTTTTAACAATTGGATTAATTAATTGAGCGATTAATTAATCGAGCAAATAGTTCGCGGAAAAGAAAATATGCTACAACACCAAAAATTTCCGCGCAAGCATGTTTAGTACTTTATAGTTTTTATTAGCCGCTAACTAAAGTTAAATAAACAACAGCTCAACATGATTTTTTACCTCTTTTTAAGTCATCTACTTGATAAATTAGCAAAAAAACTTTCGGCGCAAATTTTTTATTGCTCAGCGGTTTTAAAGACACTATTTTGTATATTCACACCTTAACTTGCGAAACATAATCATAATACAAAAAGTGTGCGTTTTAAAGTGTGTTAAGACATATCTTAAACGTTTTAGCTGCATATTGCATATTACATCTGTTCGATATATCTGAGCACAACGGCCGATATATCTGAGCACAACGGCCTGTTGATTGCAATGATAAATTTAGTGGCTTCAAGTTGGTGCTTTTGGTGTCTATTTCTTAATAAAAGTAAAAAAAAACCCGAAAATTTTATATTTGAAAGCACGTACTCATCGTGTATGTACTGATCGTGTATGCGTGTATGCGTGTCTTGTAAATCTTTTAAACTGTTTTAAGCCAGTTCTAATGAAGAACTTTCCTGTAAACCCGTTCTAGTGGAGAATCGGTTCTATAAATATTTATGAGGTTGAGTATTTCATGGTTTATTCATGTAAAAATTGTTAAATTCATTTAAAGTTCGTACTTTAGAGAATTTACCACCTTTTTTCAACTTATCTCAGCATCAATTTGTTTTAATTGAAGTTCTTTCTAAACCATTTTCAAAAGTCACGAAATTTTATTGCTGTAGTTTCTTCAACGCTGCCCTAATATCGCTAAGTGGTTTCTTTTCTTCCGCCTGTTAAAAAGTAGCAGAGAACATCTATTCGTTAACATCAGTTTAGTTAAATTCGTCATCTGTTAACATTAAACGTTACGAATACATAAAGTATAAGTTTAGCAGAGGCCTTGATAACAGAGGCCATAGTAACAGAGACCATAATATAGTTTTATAGTTTCTATCATAGCTTGAAATTTCAATTGGCTTTCCAGATCTCTTTTGCCCATTCCCTCCCAAAAGCTGTCATTCTGAAAAGTGGCTTTCTATTGCTTAGAATGATATATATATATATATATATATATATATATATATATATATATATATATATATATATATATATATATATATATATATGTATATACACATGTATAATTTAAGCTAACATATTTATTTACGACGGGAAAAAAAAGATAACTTCACCTTCATGATAAGGAGTTTTCTCTAAGCTCTTTGTCGCGCTTGTAACATCGAAGCTTGCCATTTCTTTATCGTAAACAACTATACTATAGCTTTCATCAGTTGAATTTTCTTGCAAATACCATTTATAAACTAATTCATTATTATCGTGACCATCTGCAAACAAAAAACAGGTTTAGCGTGCGTATTAAACAAGTTTTTTAAGAAAATAATCTGTTACATAGTTTTGTAAAATCTTAAAAAATCTCAAAGAAAAGACTTCTTTTAAAGCAAAAATGCTTAGGGGGACAATAGTTTAAACAGCCCCTCAAACCCTCAAAAAGCCTCTCTTTTGCTAACATTTTTACCGAGCAAATTAAAGAGACTCACAACTTTCAATTGCCAAGTAACAGGTCTGGATGTCGAAGGGATACTTCCTGAAGTCCATGTGACAAGATGCGGTGGTACTTATCCTGACAAGTTTATAACAAAATTTATAGAATTATTAAAAAAGTTTAAAAATAGTAAGTTTTACATGTTTAAAATTCTTTTTATTTTATTTTTTTCAAAACTTATTTATCATCACTTTGTTTATTTATTTTATCATCCTTTCAGAACCAGTGCACCCCTCCCTTTCGTTTACGGAAATTTTCCCCATTCTGGTCCTAAAACGCTAGAGAAAATTGCTTTTCTGTTTTAAGAATTGATAATCGAGTCTACATTCAAAAATTTTATACAAACCTTGCATGGTATAGAATCATTCCGCTCGATAAGTTTATTGTAATAAATCGATTTTCTACTGTAACGGAATGAAATGTCGAGGATTTAGAGTTTACGAACACTGTATCAGGCAGCCAAAAGTCTTCAGCTTTCTTCCCCACAATATTAATAGAGGGTTGTGAGCTCATCGATGAAACTTTTAATCTTTCGTCGTACCAATACTGAGCAAAGTAAAAATCCATCTTGTACTTCTGAACGATTAAAGAAATCGGTTAAAATTGCGAGAAAGGGAAACAAAAGATATTATGAACATAAGTTTTTAATTTACGCAATGTAAAAATATTACTCATCGAGCTATGAAACGTTCTAGTCGACCGAAAGACAAGGCAGACGCAACTGTACAGTTGCGTGAAATAATGAGGATACTTCTGCATATGCGGACGCATACGTAAACGTTTTGGGTAAGAGTTGGAATAACATTTTAGTAAAAATCATTAAAAAGCTACAAAATGGTCAAAGGCCTAACAAATTAAAACTATTGTTATTTTTTTATTATATATTTAATTGAATTTCTAGCGAATATTGTAAAACCAAATTGAAATTTTGTTTAACTGTTTATCTTTATGTAGTTGTACAAGTGCGTCCGCCTTGTGTTTCGGTTCTCTCACACTTTTCATCGTTCTACGAGTACTTTAATGTCAGAAATTTCTTTAGGAAAAATTCTTCGTAGATTCTAATCTGCGAAAATAAATTCCCTTGAAATCTACAAGTTTCGCGGATCTGCGAAAGTTTCTTCTTGCAAAAACTTCTCAGATTAAAGCAAGATGTTTTATATTTAGCAAAAATTATCAACCTATGTTTATAATTTTTTTTCCTTCCCTGCAAAATTTTATTATTTGAGGTTTAACGTTGAATCGATTTTGTTTTAAAACATTGAGAAAAAAATATTTCACTTCATTCTCAGCAAATAAATTTGGAATCTAAAAACTTTAATGAAAAGAAAAGGTAAAAAAAAAAAAAAAGTTAAAAAACCAAACCATTGAACTTTCCTCCAAATTATCGAATGATAAAACATGAATGTTCAGTTGTATCTCAACTGCGCCTGGTTTCAACATATTACGATAAAAATATATGATAAATAGTTTACGTATGATCATGATAAACATTTTATAATGAGCTCCGGATAAAAAATAACAAATTTTTTTTGACAAAAGACAAAATTTAAAAAAACTTTTTTAAAATTACCTTTCGGCTTGATTATTTTATTGTAGCTCTTCATTGCCAGCTTAAGTGCAGCTTCCGGTAAAAGGCCATCTTTTTCATCCTTTGATTTTATTGAATCCCTTCAAATGAAAAAATCAGCAAAAAAATTTTATTCGGAGACAATTAATTACCTCTATACAGGAGCATTTGTTTTTTTTGCTTATGTTAAATGTTTAATTATTATCTTTATTGTCCTATTATTATTCTGCTTATTCTTATTTTTATCAAGTAAAGTAAGTTCTCACGTTAATCTCGGCTGCAAAGTGAGTGAAATTTTATCATCTTGAGTTACGTTTAGGTCCGAAGATTTTAATACACCCACCCAAGTACTGATAAAGCTTATGGCAATGTAAACCTTCCTTGTCATCATAAGATGACAGTAATTTTGTGAAGATCTCTCAACGATAGAATAGCTTGCCTTTGAAAATAAGGCAACTAATATCACTGAATGATTTAAGAGAAAGGAAAAAAAAATTAAATATTTAAGTCCTTAACCGCGATCTAAAGAATTAATGACATTTGAAAAAACACAGCTTTGAGATTTATTCAAATCTTCCGCAAGTGCTCACTGGGTTACATAAGTTCATACTTAATTTATATTGATAAATAAATCAATAAAAGATAACAGCAAAAAAAACTGATAGAATATATTTAACACTAAACATTTACTATTCCCTCTTTAAAACCTTAAATTGGTATTAAAAAAGAGAGGAAAAATCAAAAAGAAATCAATGAAATTATGAATGATAAATTCATTTTTTGTACACAGTGAAAAAATAAGGATTTTGTTGAAAGATAACCAGAAATGTTGATGGTAACTGCATGATGCGCATTGCCTGAAAAGCTATTTCACGTATTTTAAGAGATATTTAAAAATTCTTGACAATCTATTTAACGTACTGCGTAAAAGAGATATTTAAAAATGCCACAAAAAATAAATAATTTGGATGCTTATTACTTATTCCGTAATATACTAGAATTCAATTTTTAATATACTAGAATTCAAACAATTATCACAGAATAATATACTAGAACTCACGTAATCACGTAATATACTAGAATTCAAACAATTATCAAAAAATTACATTTATTATAAAAATATTGCTGCCTAAATATTGGTTTGTGTCAAATCTGCCGATCCTTTTAATGAAGAAATAAAGTTTTGAAAAGTGATTTTTTTGGTTAAGATTGGTTTTTTTTTTTTTTTGCTCAAATTTAACCCTTTCATCGCCGGCGAGCGGATTTTATAGAAACTAATCACAGCTGTCCGAAATCGGAAATAATAACTCAGAAGCTTCCGGAAAAAAACCTTTGGAGGGAGTAATCCACATATATTTCTGATAATCAAAAAATTTAAATCCTTCATGACCGTCCGAGCAAGAAATTTCAATTTTAAAAATATACTTTTGCTAAAAAAATGAGAAAATTTATTTTTTAAATATTTTGTAAAAAAAAGTATTTCTGAAACATCCCTAATAAAATATTGACATCTTTATAAAAATTTACGGTAATGTTTTGATTCTCTTGATGTACAGCTCAAAAATGCCAAACTCAGCGAAAAATCATGAAGACTGTCAATCAGTTTACATTGTCAATCAGTTTATATTCAGACAAAATATTAGGACATTAGTTTCAAAAGACTCCAAAGTCAGTGAACAGATTGCTTCAGGAGTCATTTTTTCAAAAGAAGCCATACCTCATGGAACCATAAGAATTGCATATAGTGGTGGTGGGCAACCTTTGCCAATCACTCCAGGTAGTTAGGATTTGCAAACCTTTTATCAAAAAGGAATCTAAATCTACATTTTTGACAATCAAACTAACCCTTAGCAAAGATTACCCTTTTAAATCAAACCTGCACTTCTGCATATAATATAAACCTAAAGATAATTTATTTATATCTTTGATTTAATTCAATTCATACAGGTTCTGCTAGTGAAAAAAGACTGTTTGGTGATGAAATGATTCTAAAAGCCCAAGACCTTGCAAACATTCAGACAAACACTGGTCTATCTAATTCTAACATCAAAAAGCTGGCCCCAGCATAAATCATGTCACAAAAACGAGAGTCTTTGAGCCTCAATTTTGAGCCAAGCTTCACAAAATTGGTACAAAACTATCTGAGCAATTCACTTACATAGACATCATTGTGGCTCATGATAAGTCTTAATCAAGGTAGTAAATTGTGGTTCACTGAAAGATCTTGCAACTCTTCTCAACAACATTTTGCTAAAAAAGACAAATGTACAAAGAACATATTGTGAAACTTGGAATTGATAGTGGTGGTGTTTTCCTCAAAATCAGCCTTGGAATTCAAGAAGATGAAATGTTTACTCAAAATCAAGCTCTACTAGAAAAGAAGACATTAACATCCTGGACAGCATAAGATAGTGGAAATGGCCTCAACTTCTTATTGCTGTCGCAGAGGATGTACCAGAAAACTATAAAAATTTGAAAACAATACTCTCTCTTATACTCTCTGAACCTTTTGGCTTTCTTCTTTCAATTAACATGAAGGTGGCAGACCTTGTTTGTGGGCTTTAGTCACATGCCAACTCACATCCTTGCACATGGTATAACATTTACCTCAATAGGTTTTCACAATGTGGAAACCATCGCACTTTTGGATCCATCAGAAAATCTTATACCTCTTTTGGAGTAGCTGGCTTAGACACAAAAAGCGCTAAACAATGTCAAAATGTGGAACATGAGCCCCTAAAGCTCTTCACATCAAAGAACATCCTTTTTAATGGCCTAAAGCTCTTCTCATCAAAGAACAACCTTTTCATGGAGGGAAGTTTGCTGGTAATGAACGCCGCAAACTCCTCAAAAATATCGAAGCTCTTAAAAGACAAGCAGATGATTCCGCTTTTTATGTAATTCCATTCATTGATACACTGAGAAAATTTGATGCAGTTGTTAGAGCATGCTTTGGAAATCATCTGGATTCAAATTACTCCTACGAAATTGAGCAGTTGTAACTGGCTTTCCTCTCACTGACAAAAAGAAGCGTCACACCAAAAGTGCATGCTATTTTCTTTATTGCCAAAGATTTCATTGATCTTCAAAGATTTCATTGACCTTCATTGAATGGTCCAAGAGTCTCTTGGACCATTCAATGAACTGGCAACAGAGGCCCTTCATCACAGCTTTAGAATGCACTGGGAGAGAAACAAAAGGCCTATGTGTCATCCAGACTATTCAGAACAGCTGCTTAGTTGCATTGTAGACTTCAACAACAAGCGCATACAATACAAGCCAAGCAAAAAAGTCTTTCATCTCTACATTTAATACTGAAAATTTAAAGAAATTGTTTTGTTTTGCAACATTTTTTTATATGTTTAAAGAATAAATAAAAATATAGCAATCCACAGAAAAGTGTGCATATTTTTTTAGTTTTCAAGAACATTTTTAGCTTTATCTTGTTAAATCATATTTAATCATCATTAATCATTACTCCCTATAATTTGATGTTTTTAAAGCATTTTACTGGATTTATCATTCATTATTGATCAATTCTAAAGATAAAACTCATAGTTTAATACATCCAACAACAGTTTAATACATCCAACAACAGTTTTTTACTAAATTAGACAAAGAGGATTTTTTGTGGCCTTAGCTTGTTTTTTTCAAATTGAAATTTCTTGCTCGGATGGTCATGAAGGATTTCAATTTCTTATATAACCGAATACGTTAACGTATTCGGTTGAAGAAAAGCGCGAGGCAACCAAAACACCAGGTGGACATGCTGCGCTAATCAAGTCTGTTAAACGTATCGTGTTTCAATTGGTTAGTATTATATAAAGAATTAATGATCTCCTCGGGAATAGGTATAAATATCATGATTATGGCAGGATCTCTCTCCCTTGCAGTCAACTGTTAAACAACAACAGACTTGAGCACTTCATCTAATACTAGCTGTAATCTATGATATATTCTTTGTGTTTAACTGTATTGTATATTATTATTTATCACAAAAAATTAAACTCGTTTTACAAGTCCATTCAAATGTAAAACAATAAGGACACACATGTACAATTACATGAAAAATAAATGAGTCACACCATTAAAGTTAAAACTGTTTTCTTAGTAACGACCAGAATATCAATTTCATCAACACCAATAAAATGATTATAGTTTGTAAGGTTCGCGACAATTCTGTAACTATTTTATGATTTTACAAATAAGTTGAGACCAGGGACAAAAGTTAATCAAAAGATGGCTAGTAAAACTTGTTTAGAGAAACATAATTAAGAGGTCGAAGCAAAAACACTAAACTTACTTGAAGATAAAATTGATTGTCTATACCAAATCAACTCCTAATTTAAGATACTTCTACCGACACAGGGAAAAAAAACAGTTGAGAAAATCTTGCGAACTATTTTTGAGATTTCTAAAAAGAAAATCAAATCGATTTTCTTGGGATTTTTTGAAAAACTAACAAATTTTTTGGGAGATTTTTAAAACATTCGGGAAATCTTTAAATATTTGGAGGATTTTTAAATAATATTCATTGAACGAGACGAGAAACGCCATTAGTATTTATGTTTATAGCCATTTATATTTTGATTTAGGAATTATGTTATCGTTATCATTTATATTAAGATTTTGTAATCAAGCTTTGTGAAGACAAGAGATCCACCGTATAACGAACCACACACGAACCAAACAACACTGAGGGAACCCAACAACCCATTCAAAAACACTCAAATACACTGACATGACTAAACAAAAACAACCACATACCCCAAAGACAAAACAATTTCTGCGCACACAATATATTGTTGTATGTATGTTTCTATGTTAAAGTAGACATTTTTGATCAGATAAGAAGTAACTATGTAGCGCTTCTTGCAAACTTTAAATTCGGAAGGACGAAGAAAAGAAAGTTTGCTTTTAGAAAATATTCTGATCTTAAATTATCCGGTGTTAAATTATCCGGTGCTTAAATTATTCGGTGCTTAAATTATCCGGTGCTTTAATGCTTAAAGCTTTATTGACTTAAGTCAGTTAAAGAGTATATTAAATAATACTAACATAGTATTGTCATTAACTGACCCCAAGAGTATATTTACTAGTAACTCTAAAATAATGGTAAATAAAATATTTTGTTGATAAAAAATAACTTTTCTTCAACACAATTTTTAACGGAGCTGTTCCGTTTGTAGCGGACGTGAAATTTGGAGGAAATATTTTTTAAAAATATCTTAAAAAATATTTAACTCTTTACAAATATTTATTTAAAAATATTTTAAATTTTATTTAAAATAAATTTTATTTAAAAATATTTAACTAAATACGATAACTTTTTGTTACGATTTGTCTTTTTAACTCATCGTGATTCATCTTTTTTTAAATTATAAATTTTTTTTCGGCTTGTAGTTTATTTAAAAAAGTTCATTTAAAATGCATGTCGAGGTATAATTTTAAACAGATGGTGCTCTGTAGAGAAACTTTTAAAGTATTCGTTAAAAATTTTATATTACATTTAAATATGCAAAGAACATGTGAAGAATATGAGAAGAATAGAAGAGAGAAGATTCACTACAAACTTTACGGATTAAAAGATTTTTTTTTTCTAAAGTTCTTGACTTACAATGCGTATCATTTTAAAGTTACTTTCCCTACGAGTAAATAGAATGTCAAAACACACACACACACACACACACACACACACACACACACACACACACACACACACACACACACACACACACACACAAAACATGATAGAATTATGGTCAACACAAAAATGCATTAAGCAGCCCTAAAGACAGCGGATGATTTGGTATCAAATAGGTGAGAAAGTGCTATCCTGGAGTAAAACTGGAATTGCTGCAGTTAATAAATAAAATTGCAGAGAAATGACATAAAAGGCTCTTTTTTTAATCAGATACAATAAAACAAATAAAGAAATGTATATTCACAAGAGAAACAAAAACAGAAAAAACCAAAATAGAGAAAAAAATAAATGGCAAATAAATTCACATCCAGCTAACAAAAAAGTACATTCCAGCTAGCAAAAATTAAACATTAAAAAAGAAGCAAGTATATAGCAAATTCACTCAAAAAATCTATTATAAACTATATTAGAGAACAACATGACTAAATCGAAAGTAATCAATTAACAGCTCTTAATTTTGCATTCCCACTATTCTAATTGAGCGAAAGCGTGAGAAAAAAAAAAAAAAAAAATGGTGGAATACAACTTGTTAAAAAGGCTATTTTATATATTACTAAAGAATGTTTTTAATAGACACATAGCGGCGAACATTTGATACTAATGAGAAAAATAAAATAAACAAATAAATGAAATAAATTAAAACGAAATAGTAATAATAATGAACAATTTAAATCACAATTTAAATCAGAAATAAAAATCATGATTTAAATTAATAAGACCTAAAACTTCAATACTTTTTTTTATCGTTTGATTAATAGGTGAAGGCTTACAGTTAAAAGATGTATATCTATACATGTATATATATTTATTTAAAAATTTCTATCTAATTAAATCACCTTTTTTACCGCAGTATTTTGTGATTCTACCAGAATTGTTGACAATATTAAGTTCCTTGATCTTAAACCTTAAACTTAAATGTAGTTGGAATGACCTTAAACTTAAATGTAGTTGGAATTTTCACTCTGAAGGTTGAAGTAGAAAAAATTTACTTAACATATTGAAAAAACTTCCTAGTATTTAAGATGACAAAATCTGAGAGTTTTAAATACCAATGGTGAGCTTCTTAATTTTAATTAGTATATTATCTAGGACAGCCAAACCAATCAATCTTTTACAGATATAGCACTGATAGCAAGAAATACTTTAGGTTCTTCTCTGATGAATGCTTGTTTGTATAGTCTGTGCTGGAAATTTGTTCTAATTCTTGCTCCTTGCAGCTGCTAAAACAAATATTCCTGATAAAAAGTTTTTAAGTAGGTGATAAAAATACTGAATATTATTGCAGTATCAAAGCTTTTGAGATGCAAGATCAATTTATAAGTAGGATATGACTTTGACCATCCATCTGGTCTGGTGGGCTCCTGGTTCCTTATAGTGAAAATATCAAATTTACCTTCTAGAAGAAATACACCCTATTATCTCTCAAGCCAAAAAATAACAGTAATAAAATTTTGTCAATTTAATCTCCTCATTTTTTACCTGTCTATGTTTATCAGTGCCCAAATATTATATTGAAGTTAAATCTAATCAAGCTTTGAGAAATTATACTTTTATTTTATACAAGAGTATGTTGACTTTTATTTATAGGCTCACAAACTATGTCAAGTGAAAATGTTATTGAGTATAGGATCTTTCACTCAGATGCCAATTTATTAGGAAGCATCAGGAGTCATTGTGAGGATCTGGTGAGCTCCCTTGGAAAAGATTATATTTGGCAAAAAGAAAGTTTTGGTTTATCATCAGTTGAAGAATCTTCAGGTGAAAAACACAAAATAGTGCAAAAAAGATGTTGTCATGTTTTTACGAAAGTATCCCTTTTTTTATGTCTCTTAATCTTCAGAGAAGAGTAATTCTTCTAGATTAGTATGTGATGGTAGTTTATATGTTAACAGTTGAGAAAAAGGGATTACCATGTTTTGAGAAATGAAACTATTTACTTTTCTTTATTTCATATTTGTATATTTTGTAAGCTTTGAACTGAGATTCAAGGAAATAAAAAAGCAAAATTGTTCTAATTTTTACTGATGCTAAAGCTTAAAATGTATGAGTTATTTATGAAAAAATTTTTTAAATGTTGTCACTTATCATTAAACTAGTTAACCTTACTTGAAGATCCTTTTTGTTGATATTGTGATATATGTTTATTTCAGGTCTTGCTTGCCTTAATGGAAGCACTAATGTTGGTGAGAATATCAATGATGAGTGGTTCATTGTTTATCTCCTTTTTGAAATTAGTAAACATCATAAAGATACCATTATACAGTAAACTTTTTGTTGGATGCCATATTTATACACAGTTTTTAAAAATCGAAATATAACAACTTTATTTAATGATACAGATAAACTGTTTTCTTTTATTAATTCTATGGAAGATATGTAATTGCCTAAATTAATTGTTTATTTTAATCTTGTTTCTTATTGTACTATTTAAAATAAAAATCAGTGGTGACAATTTCTTATTCAAAAATATCATTAAAATGAAATTAAATGTACAAAAATTCATATTTTGAGATTTTTTTCTCTTGGAAACCAAAATGATTATCAGATATTTGTAACTTTTGATAGTTTAAATAGCAGAAAAAATTAATAATGAAAAAAAAGTTTTTCATTTAGAATTTATGATAGTGATGGAGATTTTCTTTTAATCGAAGCAGCAGATTATTTACCTTCATGGTTGACACCTGCAAACAGTGAAAACAGAGTATATTACTTTGAGTTGTTATTTGCAGCTGCTTTTTTTCTGTTGCAAATTTTGTAATGTAACCAAAAGTAAAAAAATACGATAAAAAGTCATATAAGACTTCAGTATTTTTATGTAGCCCAAAGTTTTCTATAAACACTTTTTTCCAGGTTTTTTTAAAAGATGGTAAACTGCATTTTATCCCAATTCCAAGCAATCCTGCAGAAATAACAGTTTATTCTGCTTCTACTCCAACCTTAAAGCAAGCATATCATTTGCTTGCATCATCCTTAACAACAGCTGCTAATGAAAATATACAGAATGCAATTCAAAAAAGAATAAGCAGGTGATTGATGTTCTTCAATCTTCTAGATGTTGATTTCCATTTATTTTTGCTACCTGTTGTTTTATTTATCTATTAGTTATCCCTCAAAGTAACCTTCATAATTAGTTATCTTTTTTACTAGTTATCCTTCAAAGTTTGTGCTGGAGTTTCATCATGCTCATTGCTATATTCCTGAAGAGGTAGTTTATGTTTTACTGAAACAACCAAAGCTTGTTGCTGCAGCTGTGCAAGCATTTTATGAGAGGGATGCATCTGATGTGAAGGTTAATACTTTTTTTTCTTTTTACAATTGCTTATTAAAATAATTCCATTACACAAGCCTGCAAAAAAAGAAAATTAGTTTCTTGGCTGATATCTATAGGATGACACTGGTTTTAAATATCTTTTTTTAAACGTTTCAAGTTTTCAAATTTGAAATATTGTCTATAATATATTATATACAATATTTCAAATATTGTTGACACTGGTTTCAAATATCTCTAAACCATTCAACTAATAGCTTTTAGACAAACTTTTGAATTGTTATGTGCGTATAAAGTATTTATAATTAACTTCTTTTTAATAGCACAGAAAAATCTATTTAAATCATGATTTAATATCTCATATGTTTGCCTATAATATGCAATATTTGTAATCAAATTAATGTGTAGTAGATTATTATGAAAGTAACATAAATTTTAATAGACATTTGTTAAACTTGAAATTTAAACTTTATATTTTAAATAACTGGAAAATTTTTTTAACTATGTGTGTATGATAATTTCTCTGGAAATTTTCATTTCTACATTATATAAATTTTTAGTAAATAAATTTTTTTTAGACCTGCATAAGAATGAGTTTTTTTAAAGCTGAAACAAGGAGACTTTTTCAGGTAAGTAAGTGTTTACATTTACTATATAAATAAAGTTTTTTAGTTCATCAAGCAATTTTGTCTCCTTATTTTAAAGCATTTTGTAGTTTGATTTAATCTTGGTTTTTTAAAAAAAAATTTCATGTAGGTGAAGTTCACCCGCCATCTATATTGCCAACTTATGCAAGCTCATTTTCAACCGGAACAACATAGCTCTTGGAGACTTCCCTTAGTCAGCAATAAACTGCGGAAGCCAGCAGAGTTAGGTTACAAATTGGTATATGGTTGTTTAATTTAGTTTTTCCTGATATTTTTAAAATCTTAAAAACATTGAGCTGATACTTATTAATAGTTGTAATCTGTTTCTGGTATCATCTGAGATAATTCTGAAATTAGAGATTCTAGAGTATTGTACCTATAGAAAATTCATCTCTCTAAAATCTTACTTTTTAAAACAAATGATTGTAACAAAACGATATTTGCAGTAATGTTTTCTAAACATTTGTTGACTTATTTATTTAGACATGTGGTTTTCAGATTTTATTATCTCGAGTAAATGTTGCTGATTCAAATGGTGATCATGTAATGTGTTTTTAACATTAACTAGTTGTCTTTTTAAAGAACTGACTGACTTAATTGTTATGTTTCATGCAAAATAACTATGAATTTTTTTACAGGTGGCTGAACCTTCAGGAAAGATTTGGGAGCAGTACATGTTAAATCTAAAAAAAAACAACTACTTCAAGGTGGTTTTAATACATGGTATTTGAACATACACTGATGACTTCTTTCAAATACTTAATTGCTACTTTATAATTCATGGGTGCTATGTATGCGGATTTCCAATTTTACATTTAAAATTATTTAGAATGAGATGGAAGGTTCAGTACTTTACAAAGATTATATGAATAAAGCAAAATCACATTTCCAAGAATATATTTCTGATAATTACAAGTAAAAACTATTTTTTAAAATACCTAATGCAAACATTATGAAGTTGTTTTTGTTATATATATATATATATATATATATATATATATATATATATATATATATATATATATATATATATATATATTTACAGAGGTGATGCAGTTGGGCTGCTTGTTCAAAAGTTAATATGTGAAGCTAAAGATCATCGTGAAGAAATCCAAGTTGCCTGTGAAAGCATAGGATCAGAAGATGGTAAGCTGTTTTTTTTCATTTCTGCAAATTTATAAAAACATCTCTAGAGCTTGTTTTTTTTAAATATTTATATTCATTCTAATATTTTAAAAAATTTTTGTTTACAATTTCTGTTAAATGAAAAACTTAATTTTTAGATGATTCATGGATGACATTAACTGAGGAAGAATTGGATAAAATGATGCTAAATATGTGGGGTAAAGGTCATCCGGACACTAAAGTATTCTTTTAGACATTTTTCTATTGGTTTGGTTTCCTTACAAACATTTGACAAATTTTTCTCTCACAGAAAAATGTTACTTTGTTTATTTACATGGTACATTCTCTGTAGGCTGATCAGGCAAAAAATCTGAATACGTTGGCTGATAACATGAAATCTTTCGTTGAACAAGTTTCAAGTTATGAAGGAGCCGAATCATTTCATGGAGGTTCAAAGAATAACGAGGAAAAGCAATTCCTTGATCCAATTCAATTTGAGCCTGATGTGTTTCTGAGAACCGTTAAGAATCTTATGGGTAGACTAGTTATTATTTATTATTTTTATTACTGGTTGGTATTTATTACCATTAGTTTTTATTTACTATTATTAGTTATTATTATCATTAGTCATTATTACTATTAGTTATTATTTATTATTTTTAGTGATTATTTATTATCATTAGTTGTTATTTGTTATCATTAGTTAACTAATGATTTCATTAGTTTTTATTTATTATTGTAAATTGTTATTCATTTTTGGACGTTGCTACTTAAAGCGCAATGCGCTCTATGCAGCCATATGCTACTCGGAGCGCAATACTTAGTACGCATGCGCTAAATTTTTTTTTTTAAAAATTCTTGTTGATGTTAACCCTATCCCTATCTCCATCCCTATCCCTATCCCTATCCCTATCCCTATCCCTATCCCTATTCCTATCATTATCCCTATCCCTAACCCTTACCCTAACCCAAACCCTTAACCTAACCCTAAACGCCTATCTAACCAGCTTTATTGTGAAATATAAATCGCACTGTTATAATAAAATAATTGCGCATGCGTGTACAATATTGCGCTCTGAGCAGCTTATGGCTATGTAGAACGCATTGGGCTCTACGAAGACACTTCGTTCATTTTTATTAGTATTATTATCAGTTATTACTTGGTTATTTTCTATAGCGATTTTGTTTGTTTCATTTTTAAATATAAAAAAAAATGTCCTTTTTTTAAAATTTAACATTGAAAAAAAAAAGCTTATTACTTTAGAGTCATCAAGTGAAACAAAACAAAAGAATGAGTCAGATGAATCAGATGAATATGGTATTATTCTACGTTTTTTTGCCCTCCTCTATTGCCCAATACCACTATCTTGATTCCAGATCTGACTTTTATTTTCACTGCTTTCAAAAGAACTTTTATTATGTTCAGGATCTGATTCAGACTTAGATCCGGAAATGATCGCAGTGATGCAGCAAATGGATGATGAACTTAGTTCCACAAATTTGCAGAAGAGTTTTGAACACATCAAGGTATTCTATTTTAAATTTTGGTTTTCTGACTTCTAATGAAAAAAAATCCTTCTGATATTTTTTTGTTTTTAATTCAGGACGACACGATTGGTATGAACAATCAAACGCTGGACGTAGACGTTAACCTTGTTAAAAATTTTCTTGAATCGTTTTCTAACCAAGAGGGACTATCTGGACCTGTGTCTAACATTCTACAGAGTATAGGAATGAATTTACCACCGAACAGTTGCGAGACATAAACACTCGTGTTTAGTTTAGGTGATAAATTTTCTTTTGTTAATAAAAAGGTTGTTGGCATTTTATATTTTTTATTTATATTTCATAAGTATAGATAAAACAAAATTCAACATAGCTCTTAAGAAACTCAGATTACCGTCGTAGCCCTGGTCAGTTAGAAACACTAGTTTATCCCAATGAATACCAAAACAATATTTAGTCATAGTATGATAAAATTAGATTGTACAAAATTGAGACAAGAAATGGCCGATTTTTAATTTTTAGCAAGCAGAAAGTTTACCATAGTTGGCATAATTTATGTCAACATATATTACAGAAAATCACTTAAATCATTTTTTGGATTACACGAGTTTTCGTTGTTGGATGGCAAAGCTCAAACTCAAATTCCCTGACTGTTCAAGGACTAACAGAAGACATAATCTGGTACCTAGTAATACAAGTTTTCGTTGTTGGATGGCAAAGCTCAAACTCAAATTCCCTGACTGTTCAAGGACTAACAGAAGACATAATCTGGTACCTAGTAATACAAGTTTTCGTTGTTGGATGGCAAAGCTCAAACTCAAATTCCCTGACTGTTCAAGGACTAACAGAAGACATAATCTGGTACCTAGTAATACAAGTTTTCGTTGTTGGATGGCAAAGCTCAAACTCAAATTCCCTGACTGTTCATGCCGAACAACATCACCGAAAGAGGAGTAACACTGATTCTAAAACAAACCCGAAACAAAAAATGATGATAAATGGTTCAAATTTTTTTAAACGTGGTCTCTGAACAGCAAAAGATGCAAGAAAAAAAAAAACAAAACAAAAAACAACAACTGTTAAATACAAGTTTTACTTTTGCATTATACTTAAGTATATAAGACGAATTATTTTATTGACATTTTGTTAAATAAGTTGGGAGAGCACAAAAGCGTATTTTTGAACCATCCAATATATAAATATATGTGATATTATTATATTTGTATGTTTGGATGGTTATATCATGTTTTGTTCATTTTCAGTAAATAAAACAACTTTGGAAACGTTCTGCAGCTATTTTGGAAATAAAATACACGACTCGTAATATCGTAAAGCATTTTTATAATTGTGTGACATCATTGATTTTCCCTTGTAGATGTCATTTTGTTTTTATTTCTTTTAACTTCGAGATGTCGCAATTTACTTGTATGTTTAAACGAGACAGAAAAAACGAGACAGAACAAACGAGACAGAACGGTTAAGTAAGTTTCATGTTTAAACGAAACAGAACAAGTTCAGTTAAGTAAGATCACAATAAATTACGCTTTTAATTTAAGACTTCAAATATTACTTTGGGGAAAACACAAAAGATTGATTCAAGAAGAATTTATAAGTTAAATTTTTTAATTTTAATGATTTTTTCGATGTTGTTTTTATTCAGTTACCATTCCAGTTTGATTAACTCTAACTTCAACGCCATCATCCTTCTGACCTAGTTGGGGAAGGTCTGCAAAAATCTGTTTGGATGATCACGACAAACAGCAGAAATATTCTAAAACCAATAAAATAACTCTTGAGTCCTAAGACTTGGCTATTTCATTACAGAAATCAGTTTTCAAAGGATGCTATTTAATTATTCAATTGTGTTTGAAAATTTAACAAATTTGTTATTGTTTTACCAAATTAGCAGATTAAGACATTAACAGATATTTTAATGTTTAAACCCTTCTTTGATTTGCACTGGCGTTGAAAAGTAATTTTACTATATTTTTGCTTTAAAAAAAAAAAATAATGATGAGAACAGGTGGAGATAGCTTATTAATTTTATGTTTAATATACCTTAGCAACATTCTAATTGAGTATAAAATTTTTTTAATGAACTTTGCGTTAACATATTTTGATTAATTGTTTTTCAATTTTACTCGGGTGAAAAGTATTTTTGCTTTTGAAAAAAAATGTGAAAAAATGAAGATAACTTTCAGAGTTCATGAAATTTATAACTACATTACGATCAATATTTAGTGACAAAGCCTTTTGAGCCAATCATAGCACGACTTAGAGGCATCGAGTCGACAAGCTTAGTTAACTTGTCTCGAGCATATTTTTCCATTTTTGGATTAAAAATCTTCAAACCAATTCTTTTTTATTAGTTTAAATTTCTTCTCTAACCTGATGATCAAACTCCTCCCATAATTTTTTGTAAACGTCGTGTTAATAACATGACTGATTTGATCCGAATGACGGCACAATCCGATGATAAAAAACATCCGATCGGACCTTGGTTAGAACTTTTAGATCAATAACTTGAATTGACTTACAATAACTTAAAATGAATTCTTCTAGTATTTGACTATTTATGAACAGCCAAAACGCGTTCGAAACGCGGTTATGTTAAACATGATTAAATGCATACATTAACACTTCACGTGTTAATGTATGCATTTAATCTTTATGCTTTAAGTCTTGTTTCACCAATGTTTAAAAGGGCTACTCTAGGTAAGACATTTAGTTTATGAAAACGTTTAGAATTCATTTAATGTTACTAATGTCATAATGTAAAAAGGAAGAAATTAATTGGGCTGTCCATAAAACAGAGTTTGTTAGGTGCTCACAAATATTTCACAGCCTTTGCAGAACGTTTATAGGCATTACCTGGAAACACAATTTGCAAATTTTTGCTTTGATATGTGAAAGTATCTAATTGTTCATCAGACCGGCATAGTGTTTGGCTATCGTGATGGTCTTAATTAAAACTAATGAGCCGACACAACCACGGGAAAAATATCCCCTCTCCATGATACAACCACCTTCCTGTTTAGTACCAAACATCTTTACTTTTGTTTTTTTGGACGTCTAACATACTTAATACCATCAGATGAAAACAAATTACTTTCACTTCCATTATTCCGTGACACTTTATTACAATCTTATTTGGTCCTGTGCAGAAGCTTTTTAGCGAATTTTACTAAATTTATCCGGTTCTTTTTTAAAATCAATGATTTTCGACGTCTTCCAAATTAATTGTTGTCAAGTAAATGTTTTTACAGTTGATACAGATATTTGTACTTCAGAATGTTGGTTGTATTCAAAAGCAATCTGCAGGGCAGTAAGGCGAGCATCACCTTTTGACATTTTACATAGCTGACAATTTCTTGGCCGACCGAATCTGAGTTTTGTTTCCAAAGCTCCGTGTTAGGAAGCTGTCGTGTTAATCTTTACTTCGCAAACTGTTGAAATATGACAGTTAAAAATCTCACTTTTCTATCACCCTAAAAACCTAAAAACATTTGGTTAAAGAGTAGATAAAAGCTGTGCAACACTTATTTAGCTTGGAATTGAAGATGTATGTTTCACCGTTTGTAATACACATTTCTAAACATAAATCAATAGTATCATAAAAGTTTTGATTTATTCAATAAAACAAAACTTTTATTCAAATTTTTAAATATTTCATTGGTGATAAGTCAAGCGCCTATTAGGGTTACTTAACCTGGCTATTGAAAAATGTTTTCTTGTCTTAAAAGCAAACGAATTTCTGAAAGCAAATAAAAATTGACATAATTTTTTTGATGTATGTTTTGGATGTTTATAATCTTATTTTTATTTAAATAGAAAGTTATCACCTTCAATAACATTTTTCCACAAAAAAGGATGGTTCTGTAAAGTTTTTGCTTCTTAATTTCAGCCCCAAACCATCAATCAACCTCCATCATAATTATTAGTCGGCATAGCATACTCCTCTGGAGTGCTTTGATTTTTTAAACATTGAAGCAACAGTCTCCTACTGCTCAAAAACTTTCTTATCTCTTGATGTTAATTTGAATCTCACGCCTCGTCTTTTGCCCCCAGTTTATCTTTTACTGGCACCTGTTTATCATTTCCTTCACAGCGAATAATGCACATCTTTAAAAAAAGTATCAACTTTTTTTGCAACTTGCCTTTGACAATACTTTTTCCCCTCGCATTTTTCTGTTTAATTGTAAATTGCTCTTCTTAACAGAAAAAAGAATCTCTCTGTAGCGCATGAGGTACTTTCTCATACCTTCTGTCTGTTTATAGAGAGGAATTTGGACTTTGCAGAACTTTGCTCACATGATTGATTTGGTTCAAAATGTTGTTCCAAATAAGAGTGCACAGAAGAAAACACCCACACGTAATCCCTTTGGAGAGGAGTGCAACTGGTTCCACCTTTCCATTTTCATCTTTTTCAGTATTAAATATGATTTTACATAATTTTATGTAAAGGTGGTTTTTTTTTAAAAACGATATATAATTAAAATATTTTTCAGCTTGCATAACCTTTTTTTCGAATGTTTTCATATTAAGCACGGATTAAAAGCGAAAAGATTTGGACTTAAAAGAAAAAAAAAAAAAAAAGGAAACAGAAATCGAAATTGATTTTGGTGTCATCAGACCGAAAATACCTCTATGCAAAATACATAAATTTAAAACAAACAATTTTTAGATTTAAGGCACGCCGGTAAAACGAAACCGATGAAAATTCCCTGATAAAAAACCTCCTCTTAAAAAGTAAATATTTACTTATACTTAACACCCCCTAATACGAACGACAAGGGCTTCATAATGGATGAATATAAATACGTTTATTACTCTAATAAAAAGCCAAAGTGTGCGGTAAAAGTTGGCGCAGTATTTTAACTAGTTTAATGGTTAACAGATTTAACATTTATACTGTGTAAAAAACAAAGCTACTTGAAGTAAATTCATAATCATGCTAAATGACACACGAAGATCGCAAACGAACGATATTAAGATTCTCTTGCTCGGAAATAAAAGAGCTGGGAAAAGTTGTCTTGTAAAGCGTTGGATTATTGATGATTTTTCCGATGAAACATACTCGCCGACCGTGTGTAACCATTACAACAAGGAATTTTGGTGCGAAAACAAAATGATAAATGTTTCTGTAATCGATACTGCAGGGTCATTTGAATTTCCAGCAATGGATAAACTGTATATTCAAAAATCAGATGTTATTTTTTTGGTATACGAAACTGGCGACATCCATTCTATCGAGTCAACAAAAACGTATTTGTCTTACGTACGAAATGAGTTGGGAGAAAAAGACGTTAATTTGTGCATCGTTGGCACAAAGTCCGATAAATGCGAAAGTATGTTTGCGTTGCACGATCATGTTGCGTCCTGTGAGTTTTTTTCTTTGTTTAAACATTTCGTTATATCTTCGAAGGAAAAACATTCCGTGAACTTGTTATTTGAATTTGCTATTCGTTCTGCTGCAAAGAAGCGAACAGCATCTGAACCTACGAGAGTTACAAAAAAGGAACAGTGTCTTGTTATGTAACCTAGGATACACTTCAAACCATATTTATAAGCGAGAAAGACGCTCGCCCATATTTTTGCTATTTATTGAACTGTTAAATACTATTTTGGTGTAAATATTTACCATGTATATATATTGTGATATTCATATGTTATTTATAGATATTTCGATTTACTTTTTTGGCTAGTTTTGCTGCAACATTCAAAGTGTTTTACGAATATTTTTTAAAATCATTCCTTAAATTGTTCCCTATTTATTGGTCTCCCGCTGCTAGTCACCAGTCTGTTTGTCACTATTAATCAAAAATTATTATTTGCCTGAGCGGAGTATGTGTACGGAAGTATTTAAAACACATCATCATAGTGAAATGTATTTATCGATCGGAGTAAATGTTTCCGCACAAAAAATAATTTAACTTACTAACGATCTATTAATGATTTTCGAAGGCTAATTTAACTATTTTCATTTCCAAGCGTGAGTTTTCTAAAAGAAAACTATTGCCTGAACAAAATATAACTGGATGCTTTTTTTATGCAATGATCTTTTCAAAATTCAAAGACAATGCATAGTCATAATAACGGATAGTATGGTCAGTTGAGCGGTTTTCACAAGATTCGATTGTTTTCAAACAATAGAAGTAAAAGTTTTGGATTTATGTTGAAAATAGTTCATTTATCTTGCCCAGTCTACTAACTAGAGCACAAAAATCTAAAAATGGCAAGCTTTCAAGAGGAACAGTCCATTAATTCTCTTATATTAGATCGAGAATCAGACGTTTTTTTTGAAAAAGATAAGTTTCTTAATAATGTCGATGCTTTTCTTAGAAAAATTGAGAATGGAAGCGTTTCAAACAACTTTTACTGCCAGCAATGTGTGAAAAAATGCAAATCAGAGAAAGGACTCAAACGCTGCATAACAATACATCACTCTAAGAGTATTGTTATTCCATTGATTTTGAGACCTATAGTGTAAAACGATTCTTAGTCAGCATAAAATTCTCTATCAGAACCAATCATAAAATTAGGGGGTGGAGAAAGTCGAGCAGTATCATATGAGCTTTCGAAGTACAGTTTCTTAGAAGATGATGCAAAATATTGATTCGATCTATTACTAATGACTCAGTGGTTTTTTTATCCACAATTTTACAAAGTTGTTGATCAGAAAGGTTTTATGAAAAATCTCACAGATAAAAACCTCAACTCTCGTAGGATATGACCTTGCAAATCACATTTTGGCTCACTTGACTTATGAATGAAGAAATTTAGTTTACAAATAAAGAAAAAACTATTTGAATACTTGGGTGGATATGTATTTAGTACCTTTTATCGAAGTATACGTCATTCAAAAAGTTGACAAACCAGATTTTGTCATGAAACACTCTCAATTTTATTGGCTGGAAAAATCGTAGAAAGTAAATCTAATTATTTTGACGAATATAATCATGGTACCAATAAAAAATTTACTAGTTTAAAAAATCGAGGCAGTCTTTGGTCTATATCATCTGATGCTTTGTCACTATTTAAAATTCTGTGTTCCGGATGACGTCACGAAAATCAAAATACATTTTTCTGCCATGTTGGTTCACAAACAACTTTAGCTCAACTTTATTCAGGTTGCGGTTCTCTAAGTTTCCTAGCTACTATTTCCTTTTAGTAGAAGTTTCAACTCAAAAATTGTTAATAGCAAAACAAAAGTGTTGTATAAAGTTCTTTCAGAAAAGGTTTTATTTGAATAACTCATAAACTCTTTATATCTTCAAATATGGTCTTCTGTTGCATTTTTAATTACAGTAATCGTTCTGAAAACTGCAAGAAGTCGTTTTATAAAATTCCTAAGGTTACTAATCACCATGATAAAGATACGGAATTGTTGTCAACAGAACGAAGAGGAAAATGGTTTGCTGTTATAAAACGTAAATATATCGAAACAAGTGCCAGTCACTACAAAGTTTGTTCTGATCATTTTGCTTCTTGTTAGTTTATATTATATATTAACATATTCATTCTTATTCATATAAAAACTATATATAAGATATTTTTGTACACGTGTAATAGCCTGCACAACTGAAAAATGTCTTCTTTCTAGCCTTATTGGGAATTTTGTTTATTTTGATATTGTCTTTATAAACAGTATGCGACAAAAGTGTTTACATGTTTTTGAAAAATATTCTTTTTTAAAATAAATGATTGAAATACATGTTTATATATCAATATATATATATATATCAATATATATATACCAAAATAAAGGTAATTCATTGTAGTTTCATGTTTTGAGCCTGAATTTAAATGAATGAGAAGTGTTTATAGCAAATTATTTATTGAAACAAAATGTCAGATGTAAACAGTTTTGTCGCGATTTATGCTATTATTAATTTTAATGCGAAATTAATACTTTGTGGCTATATTTTTAATTTGTTTAAATAAAACATATCTCAATTAGTAATAAACGGTTTATTTAAACTTAAAATTCGTAATGTAAGCAACAGAAAAATCATAATTGAAAGAATGAAGAAAGTGTCGAAAGAAATTGAAAATTTAGCTGTTCAGAAGCTTAAATCAGGATTGTCTCTTCGTGAGACAGGACGAGAACTTAATATATCTTATTGTTTAGTCTATAAAATTAAGAAGCGAAACGATATAGAGGAGAAATGCAACAAAAATGGACGCAAGAAAATTTTCACCACTCGAGATCAGAGAACAATTTCTAGATTAATCATGACAAATAAAGCAAAATCAGCACACGATGTAAAGAAACAATTAAATAATGCTCAAGGTACAGTGGTAAGTACTCGAACAGTGCAGAGAGAACTCAAGAGAATTGGATTCAAGGCAAAAAAGAAGATCAAGAAACCACTACTAACACCGAAACATCGTAAACAACGATTGGAATTTGCAAAGAAGTATGAAAACTGGACTTTTGCTGAGTGGAGTAAGGTGATTTGGACAGACGAAAGCAAGATTAACTTGATTGGCTCTGATGGCATTCGATATGTATGGAAAAAAGCTGGAGAAGGAATTTCTGATCGTGACTTTATTCCAACAGTAAAATATGGCGGCGGAAAGTTGTTGTTTTGGGGATGTTTCTATTCGTCTGGTGTTGGTAAAATCGTAAAAATTGATGGAATAATGGACGCGAAACATTATATTGACATTTTAAACAATGGGTATTTGCCTAGTTTACGAGGATGGCGAAAGCAAATTCGTTCGACACTTTTTATGCAAGACAATGATTCAAAGCACAAGGCAAAAATTACATTAGAATTCCTAAATTCGAAGAAATTTAAGATTCTAGAGTGGCCTGCGCAAAGTCCCGATCTTAACCCGATCGAGAATCTTTGGTCTATTGTGAAGAATCGAGTTTATAATTATGAAACAAGAGCAGCCAGTCGACAAGAATTATGGGAACGAGTTGAGTATGTTTGGAGTTCGATAACTGTTGAAGAATGCAAGAAGTTGATTGGTAGCATGCCTGCGAGAATTGCAGCAGTCATTAGAAGTCGTGGAGGCTATACAAAGTATTAATTTCGCATTAAAATTAATAATAGCATAAATCGCGACAAAACTGTTTACATCTGACATTTTGTTTCAATAAATAATTTGCTATAAACACTTCTCATTCATTTAAATTCAGGCTCAAAACATGAAACTACAATGAATTACCTTTATTTTGGTATATATATATTGATATATATATATATTGATATATAAACATGTATTTCAATCATTTATTTTAAAAAAGAATATTTTTCAAAAACATGTAAACACTTTTGTCGCATACTGTAGTTAAAATATTTATAAGATTCTAAACTTACAAAGCATTTAAGTTCTTCTTTGGTGGCAGGGCTTGGTGCAAACAATAAATATGTAACAATATCAGCATGGGAGATTTAAGGATAGAATTCTGGATCGGAGAGATAACCTGTCTTTTTCAACGTATATGGATCAATATTATAAATTTTTGAGATCTTAGTTCTATATCTAGTTTTACTTTGGTTTGAAAGGTTTTTATAATAATCGCTCTCTGCCGTACTCAAGACAAAGATTGAATACGCTCAGTGTTATAATTTGTTTGTGAACCAACATGGCGGATACGCATAATTTAACATAAATTAAAACTTCACTTGGAACACAAAATAGCAGAAATAGCATTCAGAAAATCAAAAAAAATTTTAAGTAAAAATATTGACTGTAGCAAGATAGCTGAAGAGTTGCTTCAAGATGTTAGAGTTTTATCTCCCCCCTGGGTTTTTTTGTAAGGGCCTTCTCAAAAATTTACGATGTTTCTTCTACCAAAGTATCTAAAGAAATGTCTCCCAATCTTCTAGACCATCATTTAACTCTTTATATTCGTGTTCTCTCATTTTCCCATTCAAAGGACCTTGTAAACTTGCTTAAATCAAATATAAAAACAAAAGAACAAATTAGTTAACAAAAGATATCAAGAAAGGAACTTTGTTCTCCACTGTGTAGTAAATCAAAAATAGACATTTAAAAAGGTTTTTTTCATAGCCACAAATTTCATTAAAGACATATTCTTGCATTAGAACTATATTACAGCATCATGGAGAGTAGAGATAAAGCAATCGAGATACGGTTTTCAAATTCGTATATTTTTTGTTTCACTTTGAAAGCCGTCAGTTCGGTGACATTTCTTAAACTAAACAAAGTTAAAATCTATTAAACTTCGAAAAAAAAAACTAATTAAACGAGAGCCATAAAATGTTGTAACTTTAATTTTTAATCAACTTTGAAATCCGTAAAACTTCGAAAAAAAAAAAAAAGTTAAACGATTATGAAAGCCTATATAAATAAAAGTAAGGGTCTTAACATATCTTTTGTATATTCTGTATTTCAGTAATGCTATTCTAGTGTATGCTTCAAGTTTTTATCATTTAGAAATTAGAAGGGCAGATATCACTAGCATAAACCAAACCAGTTGTCCAGTGGCGTACCTAGGGTAAATAGCGCCTGGGACAAACACCGATCTCGCGCCCCTCCTCCCCCACATAAAGTACTTAATTACAATTTTTTAATAAATGATGACGCAAACTTTATTTTATATAATATATTTATTTTATATAATATATTATTTCTTAATTTATTTTATATGACTCTCGCTTATTGTATTGCAACCAAGCCTCTTTTGCGCCCCTTTCAGGTTGGCGCCCATGGCACGTGCCCTGCCTGCCATACCCTAGATACGCCACTGCAGTTGTCACTTAACTTCACTTTAAAGTCTTTGAACCTAAACACAGGTAGCTTCTCATTGATTGGGATTATGTAGGATCAGAGTAGGAGTGTAGGAAAATAGAAGGGAAGAGTGTAATAGTACTCGTAGAGTCACATACTAGCTCACTTTAAAATATAGTTTGTAGAACTTGAAATTTAGTTCATTGAAATTGAACTAAAAATTTATTAAGCTTAAAACCGTTCAAAGTCACACGACGTTCGTTTGTTTACTTTTAGTATGCATTCGTTTCAGTTACTCAAACTGTTTCAAAAACAGTTATGTATTTTGAATCGAATTAGAAAACCGTTAAAAATTTCATAGACGTATAAGAGATGGACGCGCAACTCATTGTTTTACATCAAAAAGACCGCAGAAATTAGCCATGCGAGTTTCCGACAAACTCTAAATTTTCACCCGTCAACAAAAAATCTATTAAAATGGATGCAGACAGTTTTAAAACAGAAACACTTATCACGTGGTATTAGCTTAAACTTTAATAGAATTTGTTTAATAAGACTGTTTAGGATAAAGTAAACACTTTACATGTTGACAAATTACTAAACAAATTACACCAAGGTAAAGGAAATTAGTTATTGGCACGAACAGATTTTATAATTTTTTCAAGATAAACATTTATAAATTTGGGAACATTTTTTGTGCCTGTCAATAATAAAATAGATCTTTAAGGATAATTTAAAAATGACTAAAAAAAGTATAACGAAATATAAAAAAGTTTAAATAACATTTTTTGTCAAGATCTGGTTTCATTCAATTCCTTGGTCCTTCATTCGCCAGCCTTAAATTTGTGTATTTTTTTAGTATTTTTTCCGATATGTCGCCATTTTTTGCCTCGACTACTCTAAAAGCTCCACAATATATATTCCACTATGCATTGTTTTTTAGCAGGTATATTTTCTAATGAGCTTTTTTCTAATTTTTTTGATAAAGCAAAACCTTTTAAAAAGTTATTCAAATGCGGCCAGATATTTCATGCTTTCGTTTTTCATATTTCATATATTATTTCATTTATCATAAGAAGCATATTGAAGCCCATTTGTATTTGTCAAATAAAGTTTAGTTTATACTATGTTATATTAAATACGAAGTTCTTCTTGCGGTTTTGCCATAAATTGGCTTCGCTTAATTCTTTAAAAAGTTACTCTTACTATTAAAGTTAATAAATCCACCCTTAACTTGCACTTTATAATCACACAATTTAAACAATTCTTGTGCCTCTAGCAATCACCCCTATAGTCATCCCATATTAAACAGGGTTCGTTATTAAAGAGGTCCCACCATTGACCCTTCGTCTTATAATATGGGAGTACATCCGGGAAAAACTTCTTACATGTATCAAACGCAAGACGTGATTTACCTACTCCAGGCTCTCCATATAAATATATACATGTTTTAAAATTCCTTTTGGGTTGTTTTAAAGAATTATACATAACTAAACTACGATTGTATGAACACCACGTTGGAAAAAACTCCTCATTATCCATTATTTGATTTAACGACGTACCTTGATCAATCTTTCTCTTAATTGCGACCAATGTCTTAAGCTTAGGTCTAACAATAAGATTCTCGATGTCAGTCCAATAACGATCACTAGCTCGTTTTTCTTCTATACAACAATACAACATAGCACTATTTTTGTTGCAAATATGCTCAAGATGAATCATATATCCACGAACATTAAATAAACCAAGCAGCCGATCAAAAAACATTGGAGCTGTACTCATGAAAGTTTGATAATGTTCAGTACCTTCAACTCCGCGCTCCAACTGAAAATATAATTAATTCGATTTGAACTAAAAAAACTCCACCGACACATCAGGTAAAACATTTGGATTGTTAAACGTAGCTAACCAATGTCGACCACAAATATTAACACGAGACATACTAACTCTTCAAAAGCAAAAGCACGAGGGCACAAAATTTAAGTAATACTAAGCGGCGTTTGCGCGGGGTTGCCATGGAGATGAAAGGATATTAATAATTGATGTCATGAATAATTAAATACACACGTGATTGGATAAAATAACTCAACCGTGATTAGTAAAAAAAACTCATTTCGAGCCAATTCAAAACTATAAATAATAATTTTTTTTTTTAATAAATATCATACAGCACCTTTTACCTCTTTTGAATATAGATACGTTATACTGAGGAATCTCGACCAACAATTACACACGATGAAAACAAATACATACACTCACGGTGATCAAATCACAAAATACGCAGATTTTAGAGTTGAAAGCAATGCAGTTCATAGATTAAGTCACGGAGATAAGCCAATAAGAATTTTCCAAAAATGGCCTCTCTTCGACTTAGAATCAAGATTCATAGGGGACAACCCAATTAAAGTTAAAGACCATTGATATATATTTGTATCTGAGTTTGTTACACCGACATCTTTAATTTTAGAATTTTAGAATCAAGATTCATAGGGGACAACCCAATTAAAATTAAAGACCATTGATATCTATTTGTGTCTGAGTTTGTTACACCGACATCTTTAGTTTTAGAATTTTAGAATCAAGGTTCATAGGGGACAACCCAATTAAAATTAAAGACCATTGATATCTATTTGTGTCTGAGTTTGTTACACCGACATCTTTAATTTTAATTGGGTTGTCCCCTATGAATCTTGATTCTAAGTCGAAGAGAGGCCTTTTTTGGAAAATTCTTATTGGCTTATCTCCGTGACTTAATCTATGAACTGCATTGCTTTCAACTCTAAAATCTGCGTATTTTGTGATTTGATCACCGTGAGTGTATGTATTTGTTTTCATCATGTGTAATTGTTGGTCAAGATTCCTCGGTATAACGTATCTATATTCAAAAGGGGTAAAAGGTACAGCACCTTTTACCCCTTAGTAGTGCCATCAAATTTGACTTGGCCCCAACACGGGCCATTTGAGCGCCATATTTTTAGGCTAACCCCCGTGAGCCTGAAGTACCTAAATAATAATCTCATACGTTTTAAATGTCCATCTGCTAAAACATCTTTTAAAGTATAATTGAAACTTTCTAATGATGAATCAGTTATATAATTTGCATTCATAAATCCTTCAGCAAGGATTGTTTTGGCGGTGAGGTATTGTCCTCTGAGTCGGTCATATCCTGGTCTTCCGTATTTTCTTGCTCTGATTGTTCTTCTTTTAATATTTTTATAACGAGACCTAAAGTTTCTCTTGCGTTTTCTAAAGCTTGTCTTTTTATAGTATCTTTTATAGTATTTGCGGTACATTTCCTACAAACGATACCTTTAGATAAAATAATGTTAATCCTTTTATTAATTAAATTTTTTGCTCTTGGAATACCTATATATCCCCATTGGATATATATATATATATATATATATATATATATATATATATATATATATATATATATATATATATATATATATATATATATATATATATATATATATATACATATACAGTATTGGACAAAACATTTGCAACCAACATCGAACAATGCTAAAAAGTTTTCCTAATTTTACATGTCTTAAAAACGAAACGAACTATACTACCACAGCAAACAATTCAGGAGTCTGGAGTCATAGCATGCCACGACATGAGCAATCAGCTGACAGGTGACAGCACACAGGCAGAATTTCGTTGACAAGTGCCATTTTGCAGCGGACAAAACAAGTGCAAACTTTTTGGTTTGTTTCATTTTCTTAAGTCTGGTCCGTGTCAACGTCACGGAAGTTTTTTAATAATTAAATTTTACTATACAAGAGACATGTAAATGACATGCAATTCAGCCAGTATATGGAAGTCAATCAGTCAGTATTATCAAGACAGTTTATCAAAGTGAGTTTTATCAAAGTGTTTTATCGAAGAACATCAATACAAGAAGTGAAATACAACAAGTGTTTCATTACATCAATACATTCCACATCCAACCAAGACGTTGTGTTCCACAGAGCATTATTGTATCATCACAAGGTAAATGTAACACAGTAAGCCTTGAGAAGCGTGATTATTTATTTTTATTATTTTTATGACTTCAAGTGCAAAAATGGCTCCCGAAAGTCTTGGATTGGAACTAAGAAAGAAAATAATTGGCAATTACGTAAGTGGAATGTCACAAAAAAGTATTTGTGATAAATATCGCGTGAAAAAATGGACCGTATCAAGACTATGTTCCAAATATCGTTCTACGGGGAAGTTGGCAGCAGATAACAATGGTGGAAGATCGCGTTCCACCACTTCTAGAGAGGATTCTATGATTGTCAGATCCGTCAAGAAAGATCCCTGGATATCATCAGTCGAGATACAAAAGCAATTAGAGTTGCCTGTATCGGACCGAAAAATCAGACGACGTGCTGTTGAAGCTGGATTGTTTTCTCGACGCCCTACAAAGAAACCGCTGATTTTACTAAAAAACCAGAAGAAAACCGCTGATTTTACTAAAAAACCAGAAGAAAACCGCTGATTTTACTAAATAGCCAGAAGAATAGGACAGTTCGCCATTTCTGCACATTCCAGTCAATATGAGATGTAGCTGTTTGCTACATCTCATATTGACTGGAATGTGCAGAAATGGCGAACTGTCCTGTTCAGTGATGAATTGAAGTTCAACGTGATTGGGAGCGATGGCATTTGCCGTGTACGTCGACCGGCCGGAAAACGCCTCGATTTACGTTACTGCCATAAGACCGTGAAGCATGGTGGAGGCAATGTAATGGTCTGGGGGTGTTTTTCTGCTAACGGTCTAGGTCCAATACATCGAAACGATGGAATAATGGACCGTTTCATGTATAAAAATATCCTGAAAGATGTTATGTTACCTCATGCTGAATGGAATATGCCAATAAAATGGGTTTTTCAGCAAGACAACGATCCGAAACACACTGCAAAAGTAGTCAAGCAGTGGTTTCAAGACAACCACCTATCGGTGATGGATTGGCCGCCCGAATCTTCGGATCTCAACCCTATCGAGAACCTGTGGGAGATCGTCAACCGCAGAATTAATCGTGAAGGTGTTCGTAATAAGGATCAGCTGTTTGAACAAATCCAAAAAGCCTGGGCAGCAATTCCACAAAGTTTCATTGATCACCTGATCGAATCTATGCCTCGAAGATGCAAGGCTGTGATCGACAACAAAGGATTCGTCACGAAATATTGATAGCGAAATACAGCTTGGTCAACATTTTGTCGAGTTGCACTTGTTTTGTCCAGAAGGAAATCAACTTTTTTTAATACTTTTGATTAACTTATTAATTTTCGTGTACAAATAATGAACTTTGTGATGAATAAAACTTGAAGAACTTTGTCTCTAAACAGTTACATAGTTATTTCTCTAAATTGAAAAAATGCAGCACTTCTATATAAAGAAACTAAATTAGCATTACTTGGTTGCGAATGTTTTGTCCAATACTGTATATATATACATATATATATATGAATCTGAGTGAAGAAGTTTTTTACCAATCACAAATATATATATATATATATATATATATATATATATATATATATATATATATATATATATATATATATATATATATATATATATATATATATATATATATATATATATATATATATGTATATATATATATGCTTTTTAAGAAAAAAAATTAAGTAATGTGTTATGGTACTCAGTTAAGAATGCAAAAAAAATTTATAAATCTGCTACCCTAAAAAAAGTTTAGCCACCCCATCTGCCCCCACCTATCAACGCTTGCATTTTTTTAAAAAATTTTTTGTTAACTTTTTGCTTTAATTGTTGTAAAAAATGATATAAAATCCGGAAATTCACATTTTTTATATGATTGCAGTTTTGTAAATTGCGTAATTACGCAAAATTTTAATTTACGCAAAAATTTTCTATAATTACAAGGGATCGCTTGTGTATGGTATACTAAAAATTTAGTGTACAGTTTACCGTATAGTATACCGTAAAGTACACAATAGTATAAGTATACTTTTTACTACTACTAGGAATTGGGAGGTCTGGGACAAAATCATTTTTTCTTCCTCGCGGTAAAATTTTTCTGGGACAAAACAATTTTTTTCATGACCTGAAAACGTGTAATGAAAAATTTTAATTTTTGTAAAGGTGCACGAAATTTTTCTTGTTCTTTTTTTCTTTCGTCTTGTTCTTTTTTTTGTTTCGATGATTGATTTGTAGTTTTGTAAATTGCGTAATTACGCAAAATTTTGCCCATTCGTGTATTTTTTCTTTACTTTGTGGTAGTAATTTCTGTTTTATTTCGTTTGTTTATTCGATTTTAATTCATCTAATAATTTAGATGAACTAAAATTGAACAAAGAAAATGCTCTTGATAAAACAATTGCATGTGTTATTGTAACAGTATTGCATACCACCTAGCTTTTTTGTTTTCTCTCTTAAAGTTCAGTTTGTTTTATAGCATCTGAAAAATAAATTGTCAAGCGACCTTAAAGTATATGATTATAATATTCAAACATTATAATCATATTTTTTAATGTTGCTTGACAACTTTTAGTCGAAATATTTGAATGAAAAACTTTATTCAAATATTTCGACTAAATCAACTTTTAGTCGACTGAACACTGTTTGTAAACAAAGATGCGTTTAAGAATAATATTTACTAGAAGATAGTTGATTTATCCTTGTTTTTTGCAAATACTTGGTGCTAATTGTTCAATTTTCAGCTGAGGTACTTCTCGAAGAAATAAAGGTGTTTCACTTTTTAAGATACCGTCCACCGATGATGATTTTAATAAAGAATGGAGAAAGAAACTTTTACACGTTATAAATAAAGATAGAGGAATTGATGAAAGCCTAAAGACCCAAATCAAAAAAAAAAAAAAAAAGGTTTATTTGCGAAAAGTATCCCTAGGTCAACATATTATTGTCAATCTCTCAAGCCTGGTTCTCTACGAACATTGAATCTTCCGGTTAAAAGCTTTTCATTGCCATGTCCTTTTTCAAGTGTGTTTATTCCCAAAGCTCGAGGATCAGCTTCTTCTATATCCCTAAAGAGATCAGCTTTTCCTTTTATATCAAATGAAGCAGTTAATATAAACTCATATAAATCTTTTAATGCGTCGGTGAAATGTATTAGCTTACAAAAATTTGATTGGGATGTGAAAACGATAATGAAACTTTTTTTGTAAAATTGAGTAAGATGGATGATGTTGTTTGTTGTTTCTAAGTACTTGTTGTTCACTGTTTCTAAGTACGAATTTTATATTGATGATAGCCTCTCATTAATATTTGTTTATATGGGTTCTACCAGATAATCATGAAATATACTTGCATTTAAAAAGATCAATGTTTAATACAACTATTTTTAACCTTATTTCAATTTCGTTATAATATATGATGTGCCCAGGTATTACAAATAGATTAGTTAGTTCTTATGTATATCTTCTTAATGTTATACCTAAAAAATGTGAATTATTTAATAGTTATTTACCTTTAAACCATATCGAACATTTCCAATCTCTTTCATTTGAAGTTTTTATTACTGACAATGAAATTTGTAAAGCATACCAATGTCTTCAGTCTCAAGAAAAAATATCTTTTCAAAAAAATAGTGATAAATTACTTTTCAAAAAAATAGTGATAAATTACTTATTCCAGCTGAACTTAGAGCTCCAATATCTAAAACTGCACCAGAACGTGTAAAATTAACCCCACAAAGTTACCGTTTAGAAAATAAATTGCTGAAAGAGAGCATAAAAGAAATGCAACAGAAATTAAGTAAATCCTCTCATCTTGTTAATGTAAACAACACAAAGCAGGTTTTTTGCAAAACATTTTACAGATGAATAAAAAATTCTGGATAAAAAATGCAACTTAAAGAAGCTCCAGTATATTATGACTAAAAGCACATAGTGCTACAGATTAAAAATGCCTAACATACCGTATATACTCGCGTATAAGTCGAGAAATTTTGGACGAAATATTTTCTCTAAAACAGCACTTCAATAAACATTTTTTAATCAAAAAATAAGAAATACGAAAAAAAATTTCTAGGAATAAATTTTTTTTTTTCTGATCCGCATAAAGTCGAATTGCTGTTTTAGAGTAAATATTTCGTCCAAAATTTCTCGACTTATACGCGAGTATATACGGTAAACATCTAAAAATGTATAACTTTTCACTAAACATTGGCTGTAAAAATAGTGACTTCAGACATTTCCAAATTTAGAAGAAAAGCTAGAAATTTATTTGTTGAAATCTTATAAAGATTTCGAAGGATAACGAAGGATAGCTTTACTTATTACCAAGCTGGATTTTTAGCCTATGATTACTTTAAATATATGTGAATAAATGCCATAATCGATAGAGACAACAATATTGCAGGTGTGAAAGTGCTTAAGGTGGTAGAGCACAATTAAAATACAAATATTTGATCAAAATATGAAAAAAAAAATTTTTCATTCATCTTATTTAAAATTTTATCCTCTTTCTTTTGATGTTAGTATGAAACTGAAACTATTTTTGGAAATATGTTAAAAATCTACATTTGCAAAATTATTTACCTTAGCAACGCCATAGCAACCACAAACATACCCTCGTTTATTATATACGTTGAGCAAAATTGCAAGCTAATTTGTCTTTTTGTTGTGTCTATCATGCTTTTTATTGTTTATTTATCAACTTTGCTTTTAAAGAAATTTGAATTTTGAGAATTTTGTTTTTCTTTATTTTGTACTTATTTTTGTTTTTTCTGCAAGTTGAGTTTTTCATATTTTATCAAGATTTCAAAACATGATTTTTTCTGATTGAATAAAGCTTTTGTTCTGAAATTTTCAGGACATATTCCTAACAACATTAGAATTCATTTGACAGATAGATTTTATTTAATTGTTTTTAAAACTCATTATTTTTAGTTTTAACTTCTTTAAACTGCTTGTAAATCGTACTAAATTTAACTTATCTTAAAAAATAGGTCATATCTTTACATATAAAAGGACTAATTAAAATTCTATCTGTTAAATGGAATAAAATAAGTTCATTAACAGATCTGCAAAGTTTAATTAATGGTTCTTAAGTCTAATTCAAGTTAACGTGTTTTGAAAACATAAGAATTAGATCTTTATTTACACTGTTTTTGCGCCATTATGGGTTTTTGGTAAAGTTTTTCAAATTTTTTTTTTTGCAAAAACATTTCATTTCTCTTAGTGAAGCATTTCTGCATATTTTTAAAACTATTTTTTAAATCTTTCATGAAAAGTGTCTTTTTTGTGCTCTACCACCTTAAAGGTTTCATATCCTGACATAATTTTTTTTCTTTCTCAAACCAGAAAATACAAGCTTAATAAGAGCTATCAGCTTTAACTGATAAAAAAATGATTTTTTGGCATGACCAAAATACTATTGTGCCATGCCGAGCCAAATTTATTATTATATCGAAATATCAATAAAATACATCATCTTATATACAAAACGTAATGTAAAGATAGAATTTGTATTCGATCGTTAAAGTAGTGGGAAATACCTTAATGCTAAGTACTTGTTTTAAACAAATTTTTTTTACATTTAAGGCACGCCAATAAAACGAAACCGATGAAAATTCCCTGATAAAAAACCTCCTCTTAAAAAGTAAATATTTACTTTTACTTAACACCCCCCCTAACACAAAAAACAAGGTCTTCATAATGGATAAACATAAATACGTTTTATTCCTTTCATAAGAATCGAAAGTGTGCGGTAAAAGTTTTAACATTTTATTCTGTGTAAGAATCAAAGCTGTTTGAAGTAAATTCTTAATCGTGCTAAACGACACACGAAGCTGTTTAATCGTGCTAAACGACACACGAAGCTGTTTAAGATCGCAAACGAGCGATATTAAAATTCTCTTGCTCGGGAATGAAAGAGAGGAGAAAAGTTGTTTCGTTAAGCGTTGGATTATTGATGACTTTTCCGATGAAACATACTCGCCGACCGTATGGAATCATTCGTCCTGCTACAAAGATACGAGGAGCATCCGAACTTACAAAAGTTACAAAAAAAGAAAATTACTTAAAAGCATTTTTGACACAAACTTTAAGAAAAATATCTTTACAAGGTGGGCACAAAATAAAGGTCTTAATTTTACATAGCCCACTTTCATATATATACTTTACTGTATTGTTCAAAAAGTCAGGAGAAATAAAGGCTTTGTATTGGGTGGTTTCAGTTAGAGAAAGTTAGTTAATAGGACACTGCAGATTGTTAATGCATATGCAGAATGGCTCATTTGGGTCTGTTCCTTTCTCGATAATTTTGTAGAAAAATCATGACAGGTGCAGCTGATTTAAATGAAACTCACATCAAAGCGGCAGCTCATGCCTTTAAAATACTTATAGACCACAATAAGAACTATGCAAACAACCCAAGGGTATGGGTAAAAAATTCTGCAAAAAAAATGAGTTCGGCAAAAAAGGCGTAATTTTTTTAGATATAATTAAAAATTTCAGAGTCGCTTTGAATTTTGAAAAATCGAAAAAAATGCAGAGCATAATTAGTTAGTTAAAGAGTACACAGGAGAAGAACCTTCATAAATTCATCGTTTTCAATGTTAAAGAATTTTAACCATCTATTAGTGAAAAATTGCTGAAAATAAGGATGTCCTTTCCTGAGAAAAACTATTGTATTGAAGCTGAAGAAAAAGGAAAAACATATCACTCTAAAAAATTCCTCCAATCCCGCGAAATTGAGGCATTGATAAAAAAAGGACGTCGTCTAATTGTTGTAAAAATTGGTGCATTAGATGGTGCTTAAAATGTGTATTGGTGGGTATCTTCCTACTAGATAAACTATAATCCGTTTGTGAAAAAAAGAATAGGCATTAAAAAATATTTTTGTTTTTTAGGTGGTTTTAAGTGATCCAGAATTAGATGAAGTAAAGAAAATAATAACAAAAATGTTTAAAGGCCATGGATTAAATATCACCATTCAATGCAGGATAAAAATTGTTAAAATCATGATATTGCATTGAACTCAACCAATCCCATAAATAAAGATGTTATAACAATACTAACAATAATAATGACAAGAAGTTGTTAGCGAAATACTATATGGTGTTTCGCATTTCGCAAAAATATTATTACAAAGTTCGGCAAACCATTCCGCGATTAAAAAGGCGAAAATTTTATAGCAAAGGATGAACACAATCCTTAAAAGAAACGCTTTAAAAGTTAGCCATTGCTTAAATTTTAACCGACCTTGATAAAGTATACCTATAATAAACCTTAGGCATTTATTCTGCTTTTTATATTATTACTAACCCTATTATGGTTCGTTGTAATCAAGCTAGTGATAGACATTTTTGTGCTCATCTTTCTTTATTCTATATATATTATATGCATGCATCATTGTGAGAAAAAAATTTTTCATGTTTTTTATATCCTTTTTTATATTCTTATATATTTTTATATCTGTTAGAGATGCCGCATACTTTTCACATTTTTTGTAAAAAACTCGTTTTCAAAAGCAACTGCTTCTTTCTCTTGTGGTTTACATTTAGCTATTTTTAAATCAGAATTTTACATACATACATACATACATACATACATACATACATACATACATACATACATACATACATACATACATACATACATACATACATACATACATACATACATACATACATATATACATACATACATACATACATATATACATACATACATACATACATACATACATACATACATACATACATACATACATACATACATACATACATACATACATACATACATACATACATACATATACACACATCTGTGTGCATATGCATTTATCTATATATTTATATATTTACGTATGTGCCAAGACTCAAACTATAGTTGAAAGACAGTTTTCAAACTTGATGAAATCCATGACCAATCATCCATTCTTTCCCTTATTGAACTTTTATGAAATGAATATGGAATGTCAAAAACAAATGCCCAAAAGTGAAAAAAGGTGTGGGAAAAACCTAAAAATATATATGTGTGTGTGTGTGTGTGTGTGTGTGTGTGTGTGTGTGTGTGTGTGTGTGTGTGTGTGTGTGTGTATGTGTGTGTGTGTGTGTATGAGTAAAGTTGGATTAATAAAGTTGGAACGCCAAAGAAGTTGCCAGAACAACTTAATAAAAAAAGTTCATAAAGTAAATTAACTAATTTTTTTTTTTATTCATGCAACATGAGTTAGTACTAATGGCGCTTATTTTTCCACTGATCTTCTTTTTTAACTAATTGTATCCTTTGGTTACAGCTTGACAATTGAGAATAAAGCATTTTAGGCTGGTGATGAAAACATGTATTTAATGTATGTATGTAGATTGAGGGTGAAAGATTATGTTGTAGCTTGTAAGTATAGAACAAATCTTTGCATTTCCTGGCTTCTGGTAGTTCGATTGAGAACTTAAATATGTTTTTCCATGTTTGGAGTTTATCGATTGAGGATGCGACTTAGTAAACTGTAATGTAAAATGTAAAATGTTAAAAGGTATAAAACCTAAATTTACATGAAATGGAAATTGAGGTCTAGCGCTTGATTAACATGAGAGTTGTTAAAAAAATAAAAACTCGCGATCAAACGTAACTACCCGAAAAAATCAAACATGGCTACCCGAAAAAAAAGGCCTTGTTAAAACTAATTAAGTTCCAATTTTTCTTTCAGAAAAACAACAATACAATCAAACATAATACCTGATGTAATTACGAGTTATAGAAAAAGGAACGTTTTCTACATGTTGCGGAATACGGCGATCATTTTCTTTTTTTTTCTAGTAATTATCGATCTAAAGCACGTTTTGTTTTATAACTAGTCTTCTCATTTGTTACTATCATTTTTGTTAGAAAAATTTTTCAACAGTGATTAGACGAGGAGTCGAGCTATCTATACAAATTCATTCTCAAAAATCATTTTGTCCTTCGTGTTCGCAGAATTAAAACACAAAGAATAGTCAAGAGCCGTTTCCTTTGCTCCAGCATCAGTTCTAAAATCAGTTGAATCAACATTTCTTAGGTCAATATTTGATATTGCATTACTGCTGACTTCGTTTAAACTAAATGAAGTAGCACTATTGGTAACGACTGGATAATTCATCTCTGATTTGTTTTGAATTGAAAGATTAGAACTCTGAGAGTCGTTTGAAAAGATGCTTTCAAAACTTACTTTCCGAAGCTCTGCTCGAGAATTTTTGTTTGGGTCCGTCCAAATGATCTTTATTTTGTTGATAAACGAAATGCTCATCAAAAGAAAGTTTGTTGCAATTATTAATATGCAATGAGCAAACTTTAAGTCCGACCAAGCCAAGTTACTTTGGATGAGCCCAACCATTATACTCAAGGTTATGTTCGATAAAAGCAAAGAGTAGACAATATAACTTGTTTCGTTATACTTCCACGGCAGATTTTTTCCCTTCAATGTCTGAAAGCCGCATATTATTGACAAAATGAACGAGTAACATAAGTAAACCAATGAGAAACTGGATGAGTTACATTGTTTGTGCACAGTGAACAATTCCGTATCTCTCACATCTGAAGTCTCTACTTTGTACTTGCTGTAATGCACAACAAAAATTATTGCTGCATAAACGCTGGGAAAGAATGTCAGCAATATCACTACTCTGGATCTGACGTACAGCATTTCTTTCTTTGACAGCTTGCAACTAATACCAAGATTGAAAATTGTTACGAGACGAGTAACTCTAACTAATACAATCGTAATTATAGCAATGTGTAAGAAACTACTAAAATAAATTCTTATATAGCACTTCAACTCAGTCTCATCACCAAATGCTAGAAGAGGTAAGATGAACCAAAAAAGATGCATCGTCATTTGGGTTAATGATAGTTTGTAGTTAGAAGAACGGACAATCGGGGTTAATTTTTTTATAATAAATGTAGCTATGAAAAGCACTGCAATTAAACCACCAATACCAGAGGCCAATAAAACTAACACTTGGTACTTTAAATACTCGCTGCTACCTAATTTCCAGTATCTGCGATTGAGCTTTATGCAATCACTCTGATCTATATTTGAATAATTATCAGCATTAACAGCACACGCAACGCAATTAATCCAGTTTGAGAGGTCCGTTACTGAATTTTTTGGGCACTGCTCACATTCCCAGCAGCTTGATTTGGTTGTCCAATAGACTTTTTTTTGTCCTGGAGGGCAGGGTATTGAACAACTGGAAATTATTTCGTAAAGTTTCACAGTTTCATTATTTTTAATTTCAAGTCTACTATCAGATAAATTCGAAGAAGTCCACGAAGCAGCCAATACAAAGTCAGATTCGTTAAGAGAATACAGTTCGAACGAAGCTGATGCCGCAAAATGATACTTGGAATGGAAGCTGAAGGTCTTTGTGTTATTTAGAAAAGAGAAACTAACGTCATTTATTTTCTCATTAAACCTGGTCCTGTTTTCAATGGTTTGGTAAGTATTTGGTGAAAATGTACTAGAATAACTATTCTGGTATTCGAAAAATGCTTTTACTAAAACTGTTACTGCGTTTTGAACAAACAGAGTGCCGCTAAGAGCATATTGTTAATACTAGTAATTATGGGACAAAAAAAGATGTTTATTTGCTTTTTAACTAAAGTATTGATGGGAAATAATCAATCATTTGAAGTCGTTAATTATATAGTAAATGAATGATATAAAACTTTTAAAACATAACCTCTTTAACACTGTGTCAAGAACATGTTGGTGTTAAATTTTCTGATTGAGAAGTATTATTGCAAGAGAAAAAAGTGGTAAGAAATATCAAATAAAAAACAATGAAATTTTCTTATAATAGACTGACAATAATAGTGAGTAGTAAATTGAATTGTTTAATGTGTTATAATGGGTGACATCAATTCCTTTTCTCACTAAATTGTTTATGTAAAGAAAAAAAATACCACTGTTGTTGGTTGAGGTTTACCAATCAATGTTTTTGAAATATTTCCAACATTAAAGTTTGGCGTATTATCGTTTACTCCGTGTTTTTCAAATGCTACTTTCAGCCACTGACTTGAGTTTGTATAATTGAGACTGTAAAAGTGTTGTTTGAAATCCTCGTCTATTCCCTCAGTTTGAGCCACTAAAAAAATTCTATTGTTAAGCATGTTATTCTGTGTCAAAAACCAGGAGTTTTTACCAACTGCTTCGCTCAAGATCAAACATCGACTAATTAACATTTCTTTTTTTTGCGCCAGCTGTAAAAAATTCCGTACCTGAACAAATTGTGACCAAACCACTATTACTTTTGCTTTGCTTTTATCTAAACGCTCAAGAATGTCAGCATACTGTTTCTCGTCATAAAGCACCGGGAGTATTATATCTAAATCGATACTATTGTCAGAGTTTTTTGTGAACTCTTCTTTGAACCGATCTATTCCTGCTCTTCCGTACGAGTTATCCATTGCTATTACAGAAATGTAGGTCCAGTGGTATTTATTTAACAGATCTGCGATAAACTGCGCTTGAGATGCATCAGAAGGAACTGTTCGAAAGAAGTTTGGGTAAAAGTCTGTATCATTTAATTCCAAACTTGTTGCAGCGTAACTTATGATTGGAATTTTTCCAAAATATGACGCTAGTTCGTGAGCATAAATGGAATTTGATGATTCCGCTGGACCTACAAAACCTAAAAAGTTGTCATAAGTATTGGAACAAGAACACATGCTGTAGTTTTTACTGGAAAGTAATACGTTTGTAACAGCATCCGTTGTCATGTCATAGTTAGAAACGTCATGAGAGTCGTATATTGCGTAGCCAAATATGTTCCTGCTATGCAATCTATTTACCTCATCAACTGTATACTTCAATGCTTCCATCCATCCGATGGATCTGTAATCGATCTCACTGGCCACAGTACAGTTCATTGGAAATATGCCGGCTATTAAAAACTCACCAGTAATTTTGCTTCGGACTTCTTTATCCATACATCTAATACAAAGCGTGTCACTAAGACACAGTAATATAAATGTAGTTGTAAACAGAATTAATTTTTGTATAACAAAGATATTTTTGTTAAACATTTCTCCACAATTTAGATTGAGTTCACTGATGTCTTTCTTCGTATAAAATTGTACAATTTTAGACTTGTTTTGCTTCTTGTTTTGTTCGAAAAAAAAATCTAAATCCTTTTTTTAAAAGATTATTAAAGAAATTTTTTTTGCTAAAAAAAAAAGCAATCCTTCTTTTACTATGTGCGTTTATAAAAAAATTACTTTTACCACAAATAGCTCAATCCTCTTTCAATATGTTTTTAGTAATTTCTTTCCATTAATAAAAATGTGCATCTTTAAAGAAATGTGCTTTGTTTTGAAGTCCTCATTTAAAATGTTGTTTCCTTTTTTACAATATGTGTTTATAATGAATTGTATTTTATTTTAAAGAACAAAATCCTTTTTTTAACAAGTTTACCACAAAAAACACGAATACAAGATAACAATTATAATGCATAATTTATGTTGAATGATAATAATGCTCAATAATAAGAAGGTATTCTTAAATTAAATTACTTTAAAGCTCATTTTTTACATCATAATCTTTGGATCTATAGATCAGTATGTCCGCAAGATTTGCAAAAGAGTAAAACACACTTTTCCTACTTAACAACAGTCAGCCTTTCCTACTTATAACCGTCAGCCGTCATTTTTGGCAATTATTTTTTAATATCTATTTTTTTATTTATTAGGAAATTTGGTAACAGAAACAAAATGCACACTACGTTGGAGTTATATATTTCTGGTTCTGATATCAAAAAAGCAACAAAAATGGCGGTGATAAAATACTTTTTGAACTTGTCCAGCATTGACAAGTTTAGGAAATACAAATGACAATAAAGTCAAAAGAAGACATTTTTAGTACCGAAAAGATGTAAAACTGTTCAAATATTTAGTGGCATTTTTTTTTAAAGTGTGAGTAATAGGGTGTTTATTATCTAGACACACCTGGTGTGTGGTATTGTTATCTTTATGGCTTGTGTAACATTCAACCTATAAAAAGGAAATACTGGAATGCTTTTAATAAGATCTTAAAGAATATTTAACTGGCTTAAAAATGTTAAGACCCATTCCCCTCTTCCTCCTCGCGTTTCAGCTTCGCCACCCTAATACACATGTGAATATTTTCCCTGAGAGTTTTTGTTAAGTTAGTCTTTCGCTTTAAAAAAGTTATTTCTCTTAAATCAATGAGACCTTTTGTAGCGAGTAATGAAATAAAAGATTTCATCCGTTTAAAATAACAGTAATGATGTTTAAAATAAATAATAATAATCGCTTTATGAGATTGAGTTTACATTAATTTGTAATGCGTTTTCATCAAATTCAAACGGCAGATAATAAAAAAAAACTTAAATGGATTATGTTTCACAATCGTTACTTTTGACTTAATGAATATTTTCACCAAAGTCGACAATTTTAATCGCGTTTGTTTGAAATCTCGATGATCACGCCACTCATCACCAAGAACGAACGAAACCGGTGTCATGTTAATATTTTACTCCGTTGAAATTTTACTGCGCAGTAAATTTTTAACGCTATAATTTTACTGCGCAGTAAAATTTTAACGTTAAAAATTTACTGCGCAGTAAAATTTTAATGTTAAAAATTTACTGCGCTCGTTATTTTTTTACTGTCATCAAGAAAAGAAGAGATGTTAAAGTTTTTGGGAGGGGCGGGTAAAAATATACATGTTTTATAAAACTAAGGGTACTTCAATTTTTCTTTTAATGAAACTTTTATTATTTAATGCATACATTAAATGATAGTTTACTTTCCAGGCTAGATTTTGATTCACTTTTTTATGTAAAGTTATGCATTTTCCCTTATTCTTAGCATTAGAAGATTTTACATTTAGGAACATATATCAAATAAGTTTACCAATAACTAAAGGCCATAAATTATTGACGTATATATCTGACAAATGGGTTCAGATATACTTCCAATAGGACTGTATATACTTCTAAAATAACATGAAAAACAAGTGGAACCAACAATATTTTATTTCAGTATAAATTTTTCTCACTTTAAAGTCTTTAGTGACAAAACAACATTAAAATGATTATTGTTTTTATTTTCTAAAAGAATAGTATGAGATGTTAGTTGATCAAGTTTAGTGGAAGCTGGATATTTTAGCCATGATAGTTTTTGTCCTGTGAATGACCACACCGCTATTTCAATTCCAATAAGATTTGCAGTACCAAGAATCTCTACATCTGTAGCCCATATACCATCTGCGGCCATGTCACTTTTGGCGAGATAACTTTCCACGTCATCACCTAAATATCCTAATAAGAGACTGGAGCAGGGTTCTGTTTCATGTGTTTCACAACCAGATCGCGAACACATACAATGCAGGCCAAAAGTTTGGACACTTGGATTTTGTTTAACTTTTTAATTCAAACTCCCATAATTATTTCAATAAAATTCAAATATCATATTTATTTTTTAAAAGATACATATAGTTACTATTTAAGAAAAAAAAAGACAAAAAATGAAATAAAAAAGATACTAACAACATTATTATTAGTAAACTGTCTTTTCGTCAAAAAATAGCCCACGAGTTTTTATCACTTTTTTTGCGATCTGTGGCATCCTATTTATTAATTTATTTATTATTTCGGTTGTAATTGATAACCAGGATTCTTCTAATATTTGCCACAGGTGCTCTTTGGATGTTGGGCATTTTTGTCTGACCTTTCTGTCCTATTCTTCCCACAGTAACTCTATTGGGTTCAAATCTGGTGATTGGGCCGGCCAGGTCATGTTTTTGAGGACACAATTATCCTCTTGTTCCTTTACATAGTTCTTACATAATTTTGAGGTGTGTTTAGGGTCATTGTCCTGCATAAAAACAAAACCACGACCAATAGTTCTTAAGCCAGAAGGTATAGCATTGTTTTCTAGAATTATTTTATATTGTTCTTTTTTCATAAAACCCTAAATTTTAACTAGGTCACCTACACCAGCTGAAGAAAAACATCCCCATACCATAACTGACCCACCACCATGCTTGATTTTCGGCACTAAACACTCTGGGATCATTTTTTCTTTTGTTGTTCTTCTGATGCAAATTCTACGTCTTTGTCCCAACAGTTCAAATTTGGACTCGTCGGTCCATAGTACTTTTCCCCAGTCTTCTTCTGTCCAATTTTGGTGATCTATAGCCCATTGTGACCTTTTCTTTTTATTTCCAATCCGTAGCAACGGTTTCCTGACTGCTATACGATCAAAAAGTCCTGCTTGTCTAAGACGTCGTTTCGTAGTGGTTAATTAAATAGATTTTGAATGACTCCTATTAAAGCCTGAAGTTATTTCCGGGGCCGTAAGTCTTCGATTTCTTTTACTCATCAATATTATACTATTATCTTAAGCTTTTGTTGTCTTTCGTGGTCTATCAGATTTTTTTTTGTCTTCAAAAATGCCTGTTTCTTTCCATCGTTTGATGGTATCTTGTACAGTACTTCTGGCAACTTGTAATTTTTTTCAAATTTTACGAACTAAATAACTTTCTTTTATGCAATGTAATTATTTCAGAAAGTTTTGCAACCGTTAAAGAAGGTTTTTTACCCATATTTTTAAATAGTCGAATTATAAAATTTCAAAATTTTTTTGAAGATTTTTTAATACAACCGTCATTAATACCAAATGAAAACTAAACAAAACTAAATATTCTTAATCATTTTAGTCGGCTATCATTATATTATAAATATTTCCTTCATGTTTCAACAAATAGATAACTTTAACAAGACCAAACTCTTAAGAGTAATGTAACGCTATATATCAAGTTAAAATAAGCAATTAAAAAAAACAAACTTATTTGAAAATGCATGCATGCAAATCTGATGGATATTGTTTTTTTCGAGCAAAAACAAAATTGCTCGAAAAAAACAATTTCCATAAGATTTGCATGCATGCATTTTCAAAGGTACACCATTTTCTTTTCCATCAATGAGATCTGGCATAACAAGTATTTTGAGAGCAAGTTTTTCAGCAATTTTCTGGCGAATATCTTTGGAGGGATGTTTCATTAGGTTGAAGTGGCGTTGAAATTCATCTTTATCACCACATTCTGAAGATGATTCAGACATTTTTGAATTACTTTCCTTTTCAATAAATGGTTTAAGATGATGTAGAGAATATTTTTTTTGCAATGTGTTATCCCCTTTAATGTTCCTTAATAAGCATGTAGAATTTAATAAAATATCAAGAATCTCATATGGACCCAGCCACGAGAAAGTCATTTTTGCACCATTCCTATCATCTCTTTTAAGATTTCTTAAAAGTACTTTTTGACCAATACAATACTTTGGTGCTGTTGCATGCTTTCTGTCATAGTCAATTTTTTGTTTCTTTTGTGAACAAACAATATTTTTCATGGCTTTTTCTTCAATTCCTCTTTTCATTTCTGAAGTTTTTGTAAAACCTCTTTATCATATACAGGATTATATTCATCATCATTGAGTCTATCTATGTATTTTACATCGATTGGAAAGCAGGGTTGTCGGTTATACATAAGGAAAAATGGTGAGTACCCCATTGAATCATGCACTTTAACACGTAGAGCAAAAAGGATTCCATCTAAAACTGACGCCCAATTTTGAAAATTTTCATTTAAGACCTTAATGATCGCTTTCTTAATTGTTTGGTTCTGTCTCTCTACAAGGCCATTGGCTTGTGGATGGTAAGCCGAGGCAACATGCTGCTGGGTACCTGTCATGTCATGTAATGCAATGGATACAGAGTTTACAAACTCCCAACCTTGGTCATTGATTTGTGTTTTAAAACAACCATGTCAGCATATAACCTTATAGAGAAAGGATACTACTGATACTGCTGTTTTGTTTCTTAGAGGTTCGGCTTCAGTCCATTTAGAAAAATAATCAATAAGAGCAATCACAAATTTGAATCCATTCGATTCAGGTAATTGAATTAAATCCACACCAACTTGCTTCATTACTTGTTGTTCCACTTTAACAGGTTTTAAAGCAGGAGATACTTTAAGATTTCTGTTGGAGGTTTTCTGGCATCGCTCACATTGATTTATATGCTTTGTGATATCCTCCACTATTGAATGCCAAAAAAATCTTGAAGATATTTGCTTTCTAACAGCATTAATGCCAAGGTGACCGGCTAATGCAACAGCTTTCTCTGAAGTTCCAAGACCCTCATGAACTTCTTTAACTATGTTTAGTTGCTCTTCTCGATCTATTACCAGAATCAACTTCAAGAAACAAAAGTTTGTTTTTAGACATTTAAATAAAAACAATAATTAGAACTAAAAAATGTTTTAAATGTTAAAATACTTTTTGAAATTTTGAATTAGTTAAAAAGTTTTTCTTACCATGCCAATATTTTTTTTGCAATACATCAATTTGTTGTCTATAATTGCAAAGTTTTTACATTGCCTTTTAAAGTTTGCCTTTTTTCCTTTCTCATTTACACCTTCAGGAAACCTTTTGTCATTCAAGTATTTCCTGATATCATGAAAGTTAATATTTTTGTACATCATGAAAACGCCAAAAAAATAAACGCCAGAAACTGTATATTAAAAAAGTCAGTAAAAAAATAACGATAGCAGTAAAATTCCAAAGTTTAAATTTTACTGCGCAGTAAAATTTTTACGTTGGAATTTTGCTGCGCAGTAAAATTTTAATGGCAGTAAATTAAAAACGCTACACCGGCTACAAAATAAAACAAAATTTATTTAACTTTTATTGGTTAAATAAAATTTTAATATACAAAAAAAATTTTTATTATAAAATTGTGATATCTCAAGCCTTGTTCGTTTAGGTAATTTTTTGTGGCCGGGTTTACAGAGCTTATTAATTTTCCATTAACAGTAGGTGTAAAATTTTCTTCTATTATTTTCCGTATTTCTTTAAATAATTCAGTAAAGTTCTTGTACTTTTTAATGTTAAAAGATTTTCAGTGGCTTGATAACCAGATGCTGGTTTTGCTGATGCTGTTTTTTTCGCTGATGATGTATTTTATTTTATTTCTGGGTTGGAAGTTGGGAATGTATGTAATCTTTTGGTTGCAACCGGATTTTTTTAAAGCTTCCTCGAACATATAGGAAGAATTTCTGAATATGTATTGGCTAGATGAATTGGCCGACAATCGCTGCTCGATTAAGGGCGGAATCTGCTTTAAGATGTTTTCATTTTACATTGGATGGAAATAAGTGGGCAATTGTCTTTGAAGAATTGAGCCAAGTTCTTTCCATTTGTGGGCTACTGGTGTTTTTGATTTTGAAGGAAACTTTGTATAATACAATTTGAAAGAACTATATATGTATATATATATATATATATATATATATATATATATATATATATATATATATATATATATATATATATATATATATATATATATATATATATATATATATATATATATATATATATATATATATATATATATACCAATTAGTGAAGCAATACAGATTTTTATCCACGAATTAGAGAAGAACAGTTGAGAATTGTGATGTACTTAACTGAGAAACACGTATTACAGCTGAATAAAAAAGAATAGTGTACCAGCCTGGAAAGTCTCTTCTGTTTCGTGGAATTGAGACACGGATGAAAAATGGATATGGTCTATTTGATGTAGCAATGAGTGGAATTGATGGAGCTGAAGTTTGAAAATTAGAGAGTATCTTCCTATTTGATAAGCTTTCATCAGTTTGTAATAAAAAAAAAATCTATAGGTACTCATAAAGAAGATGGTTTGGCGGTTTTTAAAAAGTTAAAGTGGCCGAGAATCAGAAAGAGTTCAGAATACGATCACAAAAATGTTTAAAGAATATGGATTAAAATTTACCATTAAATGCAACATAAAAATTCTTAACTACTCGGATATTACTTTGAACCTAAAGAATTCCACTTATCAACCCTATAGCAAGCCAGGAAATCAAATAAATTATATACATAAGGAATTAAACCACTCTCCGATTATTAATAAGCAAATACCCATTTCATTAGAACGCAGATTATCGAGACTTTCATCCAGTGAGAAAATATTCCGCAAAGCGATTAAGTGTCATGAACAAGCATTCAATAAAACAGGTTATAGTTATAAGTTATAATATGATAATACTCCTAATAAAATCAGCAAGAAATATAGTTGCAAGCGTAATATTATATTGTTCAACCCACCAAAAATAACATCAAAAAAGTTTGGAAATTAAAATCTGTAATAAGCTGGAATAACCAAAAAGTCATCGCCGAAATTGCAGATCGAAATAAGAATTCCTGCAATTGTATCAGCAGGTTGCAATGTCCCCTAAACCAACATTACTTGATTGAAAACACACTATACAAAGATGTTATTTTTTCCGACTTTCCGAGCAATTTAAGTATATATTGGCATAATTGAACCACCTTTTAGTAACGATAAGCAAACCACATTAAGACGTTTAATTCTGCAAGGTACAAAAACGATACCGAACTATCTAAGGAAGAATAATAAAACCGATAATTAAATGGAGTCATCAGAAAGTGCCAACCTTGCCAACCAACCACAAGAAGATACAACCTATGCTTAAATAAAAAAACTGAAATTGCCATTTATTGGTGCGGAGATTTCTTAAACAAAAAACAAGAGCTGGTGTGTATGTGAAAAACTGTATCACCATGCAAAAAGATGAATTTTAAAGGCTTTTTTAAAATATATTTTTTAATGTTTTATTAAAGCAGCAATTTCTTTTGGATTTCACGACTTTTTCTCTGAGCAAGTTTTTACTATTGGTAAATCAATATCAATATCAATACATTTCGTGTTAAAGATATTACAAAAAACCCTGGTCATTGCAAATAGTAATTCACTAATAAAACGCAATAACGTAAATAATATAAAGAAAAGACAAGAGAAAAACATAAAAATAGAACTTTACAATAATTTATAAGTATCACTTATAAACAAGGCCGGATTAAACAATTGTGTGGCCCTTGGGCACTGAAATTTGTGGGGGCCCTCGAGAAAGATTTTCAAGCAAGCATAGCTAACGTTTAGTACCGTTTCCGGTACTAAAATTGTATTCTAATGTAATGTGTTAAAATCTAAAGTAACTCCGCATAAAGTTTGACCATCATATAAATTGGGGCTAATGCTAAAACAATGTATGGACAAATAAAAACAATCAATAGACATGAAACATATAATGATATAAAGATGTGTTTTGTTCAACTTTGTAAAAATTTGTTAGATTATAAAGAAATGTAACAATTTCTAGCATTTTGCAAAACAAATGTTTTCACAATATCTGAGAAATTAATCTCCCGTAGTAAATCGGATACTATGCTCATTAGTGTCAATTAAGAAAGTCGATTTTGGCTCTAAGTTGGTCCTTAGTCTGTTTTTGATAAGTTTCAATTTGGAAAACGATCGTTCTCCCGAACAATTAGAGACCATTAGGACCAAGTACATCCTTAATAGGATTTCTACATTTCGAAAACTTGAGATGAAGTTATTCGCATTTAAAATTTTGTGAAAGAAAAGTTCTTTGGGCACATTTGCATTACCATCATAGTCATCCATAAAAAGCTCTAGAAGGGCTGAAAATTGAACAAGCTCATTTCCGAGACTTTCTTCAAGGTCAGACTTGTACTTGTTAACCAAATTGTTCGCAGACATCATTATTTCGTTTGGTTTCATTTCATCAAGGCGATTTAGAAAGCCATAATACTCACATATATTCTTGTAAACATTTATTCTGTCTTTAAGTGAGACATTAAAATGGGATAAAACTCATTGGGATAAAACTTGTTGAGCGAAACTGATCATTTGGGGATTGCTCAACTTCATCTCCAGTTTCATAACCCAATGGATTGAGCCAAACATTTCTATTCCGCTGACGACGTTGAGCTTGGGAATATTCAGTTGAACCAGATAATTTCTTTGCACATTCTTCATATTGAGCAAAACATTCTCGTTTTGATTCCTCGAATGCTTTCAGTGAAGAAAGGGCATCTACTGCAGACTGCAATACCATTTCAGGACTCTGGAGTATCTAATCCAGAACTTGAAAAATTAGTAGTGATACTTTTGGGCCCAGACAATTTGCAAATAAAGCAGTATACTTTTCCTGTGTGTGAGGGAAAGCACAACCAATTACGTTGACATGTTTCACTATTTGTCGTTTTTCGTAGGAACAAATTTGGGGTACATTTCCGAAAAAAGGTTAGGCCATCAGGTTTTTCCTGTTTCTGTGATATTGAATATTTCATTAGTGGATCTTGATCACAATTTTGCAACAACGAGGTAGGTCCCTTCTCTGCCCAAAATATTATCATATCCATTAAAGCTAATTCTGCCCACAAATCAATATCATTCCCAAATCCAAGCAAAGAGTCATGTTCAAGTTCAATTGTTACAGCTTTTGTCATCATAGCTACTGTTGCTTCCTGTTGTTCATCTGCTTCTGCTATTGTTTGATTGTCACCAATGTCTTGCGATAGAAACTCCTCAACTGGTGGTAGTATAGCTGAAGTTCCAGGTAGTGACTTTGAAGAATTTAAATCTCCATCTCGTTTACTAAAAAAGGCACTAATTTTTCTTGATTTTGCAAAAACTTTCTGTGCTTTTTTCTCTTTTTCTTGAGCTGACTTACGCTTTGAAGATCCACTTTCATAATTGCAAAAAGGTTTATGTCTATCAGACATTATTTTTCTAAAAAAAATTAAATTTTAGTATAAATGTTACTGCTATAACTTAAATGCTATAACTATAAATATGTAAATTATATATATATATATATATATATATATATATATATATATATATATATATATATATATATATATATATATATATATATATATATATATATATATATATATATATATATATATATATATATCTATATATATATATAGGGTTATGAAATTGTATATATATATATATATATATATATATATATATATATATATATATAGGGTTATGAAATTGTCATATCAGGGATATGACAATTTCATAACCCTATATGCCCTTTCTGACTAAACCCTATATGACTTTCAAAGCCGAAGTCTTTTTTTGAGACTCTGTATCACTGTTTAAAATGTTGATGATCAGCTTTTTTCTAAAGCTGTTCCTAATGTATATTGAAAATAAATGCTATCCAATAGAAGTTTGACCCAAATGTTGAACTTTTTATATGGATAATAACTTATAAAAACTGTTAAATGCGTACTAATTTACTAGTTTCTTTGAGCCACAGTACACATTTTACTTTATTCAAAGATTAGATCTTTTTTGACCTTATATAACTTAAAAAGTAAACAAAAACTTTTGATAAAATAAGTTTAACATTTAAACCATTTACATTTAAACAAAGGTGGGCACCCGATAATTTTTTCTTAATCCGATAATCGATAGTCCGATAGTTTATTTTCTTAATCCGATAATCGATAGTCCGATAATTTTTCAGATTCACCGGTCCGATAATCGATAGTCCGATAGTCCGATAGTTCAAAAAAAAGACCAGTCCGATAATTTTAAGTCCGATAATTTAAGTCCGATAATCTTACTTAAAAAAATTAATTGATGAAATTATCTCTTCTCTTGAAAGATCTTGTGTATTAATGTTAAAAAATTCCAGAATAAAAAAATTTCCTCTGAGGTTTTTTTTTAACATGTTGACCTCCAAAATGCATGTTCCGATCATAATTATCTCAAAATATCAAAAACATAAATAACTAAATGCATGTTATAGTTTATCTTGTCACCCAAAGCAGTATGCCATGGTGGTATTTAGAAAAATTGCTGTCCAGCATATAAAAAAAATAACCACAAAAATTTTTGCATTAGAAAATTTCGACAAAAAAGAGAATGGTAATTTTTCCAACAAATTTTAGAAAGTTGTAAATAAAAAACGTACAAAAAATTTATTTTAAGAAAGCAAGGGAAGGTTACCCTTGATAAAAACAAGTTTTTCAAAGTTGTCGGCTGTCAGGTTCGACCGCTTAGGCCTCAAGATATCTAAACCACTACTGAACAGCCTGCGGAGGAGGGGAGGAGGGTGTTGTACTTGAGGAACATATCCAACCAGGCAACTCTGTGGAGCAGGGGGAACTGGTCATAAGAGACACGTAGTTTACTGTTCACTCTGATTCTGTTCCACTCATCGTAAGCTTTTTTAATGTCCTCCTCAAGGACACCCTTTCTTGCCAACAGATCGTCGTCGTCCCTCATGTACTTGAAGGGGTCCTCCTCATCTTCTTTCTGCATCTGGCCAGTCTCTCCACCAGTCTCTTCTCCAGGGCTGGCCCTGATCACCATCTGTTTGACGATTTGCCTCTTGATGTCACCTTTCAAGGCTGGGTTAAGATACCCAACCACACTTAGCTTGAAATGGGGGTGGAGGGCAGTGGCCACTAGAAGGTCCTTATCCTCAAACATCTTCTCAAATCTCCCCTTCAAGGCCACACGTGGATTTTGAGGGTTCTCCAGCAGGTATGTTATCAACGCCTGCCCCTCAACAATGCTGTTATCCCTCCTCAAGCCTGCTACTTGGTCCTTCATCAGCTTAATAGTAGGCAGGAGAATGCCCATATAGGCATTCACTTCAGACTGCAGGGTGTCCAGGCATGTTGCAACCGGTTTCATTATCTTGCAGTACTGAGCGAGCAGGTCCTTATCAGTACTGTACAAATAAGGCAAGCTTTGCTTAAGCATTACAGCATTCAGCTTTTCCATCATATCTCGGTCCTCCAGCACCTCAAGCAGAGCAGCACAGGAATCGTAGTATGAGTTCCAGCGTGTCACCCCTGGTGTCTAGAGCTTTTTACCGATGGCCTCCTTGATCTGATTGGCCGCCACTGTCCTCCTGTTATGACAATTCCACAATGCCTGTGCCTTCCCATCTGTCTTAGTGAAGGGAGCCCTCCCACCATAGTTCCAGCCTGGCACCTTAGAAATTATATTAACATTTAAAATTACGTTTAAAAATTGATAAGTTAGAGTTAGTAACAAATAATTAAATAATACTTAACTTAACTTAAAATATTCTATTAAAACTTAAGTGTAAAAAATCACCTTGCTAATGTCTGATGTTGCCATCAAGTTGACTGTGTGGGCTGCACAGCGGCGGTGCTTGGGCAGCTCTTTGCAGACCTCATCATCCATCCACTCCTCCAGAAGGTCCTCCACCAAGATGGTCATGACAACAGCCTCATCAGAGTCAAGGTCAGGGTCACAATCCTCCTGAATTCATTAGTGAATTAGAAAATAAATAAATAATAAGGTAATAATAACTAATATGTATGGTAATAACAACATTTAAAATAGTTTAAACTAATCTATTTCTTTCAAAAAGAAAAGAATGGATGAGATCCACATTCAAATAAATTTCTTATTGGATGAGCTCTTCTTAAATCAGGGGTCTATATATTGGGAAATACCCCGGGTGCAGGGGGAATATGGTCCCAGAACCATACACAAATATATATTTTTTTAAATATAAAAGGGGAAAAAAGTTCACAAAGGGGAAGGGGGGGGGTATGGTTTTTTATCAAATATATAGATTCCTGTCTTAAAATAATTCCAATACTAATCAAATTTTAATTGATTAAATCTTTTCATTTTAGCAACATTTCTTACTCAATCTGGGCTGTTCAATAAGCAAAAGTGAAACTTTAAAATTAAATCATTGAATTTTTTTTTTTTACAATAACGATTAGCCTACCTCTTCAAACTCCTCTTCACCCTCCTCTGCAAATCCACCAAGCAGGATCTTGCAGGCGGCAACATAGTTAGCACCATTGTCAGTTGTTGTGCTGATGACCTTAGTGGAGATGCCGAACTCCTGGTGCAGGTCAAGCATGACCCTGGCGAGGTAGGCACCAGTTTGCTGGACTTTTATCTCCTTTATGCCCAGGATAGCATTTTTTCTGTCGAGGTTGACAGGGTCGATATAATGCACTGTCATTCCAATAAAGGCCCTGTTGTGGGCGCTCCAGCTGTCTGCTGTGGTCGCCACATAGCTGACTTTTGCCAGGAGATTGGTCAGGATGCATTTGGCCTCCTCTCCTCTCACGGCTATGTCCCTGCTGAGCTTCCTCCTGGAAGGGACAATGAAGTTTGGATTCAGCAGTTTCAAAAAATCCCTCAAGGCAGGAGAGTCTGTCAGGTGAGCGGGCACAATGTCTTTGATGAAGAAGTTATAGTAGAGATTAAGGGCCTTTTTCTGGTCAAGTTTCTCTTTCAAAGCGTACTCGATGCTGTTTTGTTTCTTCGCAGGAGGAAGGACCCCACCTTCTGAAGTGTCACTGAAAAAAAAGAAAAAATTTACAACAAATCTATTTAAAGAGACTTTCTTACTATCAGTGTTCCAGATCTGAAACTTTTTGATATAGATCCATATCCGAAGTTAAGGATCCAGCTCTTAATCTAACCTTTTTACAAACATGTACAGAAAAAAATTGTTCCCTTTTCATATTAAATGGGAAATTCTGTAACATAAAACATGTGAAGTTGCTGATAAAAATTTTTTATCATATAACATTTAACATATTTTACAACAGAATCTGTTGTAAAATATGTTCTGTATACAGGTATCTGTTGTATAATAACTTCAGTACACAGGCATCTGTTGTAAAATATCTTCAGTATACAGGTATCTGTTGTAAAATATCTTTAGTATACAGGTATTTGTTGAATAATAACTTCAGTACACAGGTATCTGTTGAACAGATACCTGTGTACTGAAGTTATTATACAGCACAACAGATAACTGTATACTGAAGATATTTTACAACAGATACCTGTATCCTGAAGATATTTTACAACAGATACCTGTATACTGAAGATATTATACAACAGATACCTGTATACTGAAGTCTTTTTTACAACAGATACATTAATACTGGAGATATTATACTAAAGAAACCTGTAACTATTAAAATTAAATATACCTTGCTCCAGAAGAGTGTCTGCCACGCTTGGAGCCGGCGCTCAGGGCAGCAACGAAGGCCGGATAATCCAGAGGGTGCTGTGTTTTGTAGTGGACCTTGAGGTTGTTGTAAGAGGACGCTGCGTAGCTGATCTCCTTGTTGCACATTGTGGCCTTGCACTTCATCTTCAAACTGCCTTTGCCTGGTCCAAAGTAGGATTTGATGTACTGTAAGACAAAGGGCAGGGGCTCGGACAAGCTGGTCCTGCTGGTTCCGCTGTTATGGGCAATCTGGTTGTCCCCCTGACTGGATGTGTCAGTCCTGGCTAAAGAAGCGACATTTTCCTGTGTTAACGGGCTGACTTCCCGACTGGTAGTGCCTTCACAGATTTGCTCTTCATCACTTAGGCTCATGGCGCTAGAAGGCCGCCTTGTAGAAGGGATAAAAAATCTGTCCATTTTAATAATAGCAGACTTAACTGCTGTTAAAAGCACAGAGACACTCAGACTCTTCTGGTGATACTCAGAACGATGAAATGAATGCAGCAAGGACCCAGCGAGAGCGGAGTTACTATTATAAATTGTTCAAATTACGCGCCACCTGTCCAAGAATGCCGCGGAAGGCTGTCTAAATGTCGTCTTTTTCGTGAAAAATGCCCCAATTTTAAAATGCAAAATATTAAATATATGAACATTTTAAAAAATAGAAGTCAGATAGTTTTGAGTCTGTCCGATAATTTAGTCCGATAGTTTTGAGTCGGTCCAATAATTTAGTCCGATAGTTTAAAAAAAAATTTTATTACGATAATTTTTCTTTGATCCGATAATTATCGCTTTATCGGAAGTTCAACTTTGCCGGTCCGATAATCGATAGTCCGATAGTTAGGTTAGTCCGATAATCGATAATTTTTTCTTAATCCGATAATTATCGGAACTTTTATCGGAAGTGCCCACCTTTGAATTTAAAAAAAGATTTTTCAAAAATTTAAACCAATTTTTTCTAAAATGACACAAATTTCAACTTAAACCACTATTTTTAATAAAATAGATTAACATTTGATTCAAACAAAACCATTCACATTGAAACAAATAGACCATGCAAAAGTTTGTTGTTATTTATTTGCTACCATTTTTAATTTTTTCCCTACAAGCCATGCGATATGAATTTGGCTTATATACCAAATATATATATATTAAATATAAGTGATCTCTAAAATACAAAGTTTACATAAACTTTATATTAGATATAATAACTTATACATCTATTTTTATCGTTACCCTTATTTAAGGCATGTCATTGAATTTTTTTTTTTCATAATTTGTTGGGGGCCCCCTATTGTGGAGGCCCCAGGCCAGCGCCCCGGTTGCCCCCTTTCCCTTTAATCCGGCTCTGATTGTATATCCTAGGTAGCTTTAAAAAAATTCAGGTAACCTTTGAAATTGTTTTAAACTATTAATGTTAAAGAAGTTTATGGATTACTAGCTGAATTTTTTTTAAATTGATCTCTGAAAGCTAGATTCTATATATTTTTAACGGTATTTTTGCCTCACAAATTTTTATGAAGCTAAATATTTTTTTAAATAGTTGCAAATTTTATCTTGCTTTAAGCATCTACGTCTTGTCTTGGAAAATGAAACTATTCAAAACGAAACAAAAAATTATTTTTAATCAAGTTTTGTCAAGCATTATTTTTTGAAAGCAACCATTTGAAGTGGGAGACTAGTTTTTTGAAGGTATCCTGCTGGGTACTGAAAATACCCAGCAGTATACCTTCAAAAATTTTTCTCATCACGGATAAAACTAACCTTTCTATTAGTTTTTTTTAATGATAAAAATCTGTACTCGATTAAATGTAGCTAGTCACATTTCTGAAACATAACATAGTTTTACTAATTTTCCCATTTCTATTAATAGGTGAGGAGTTGCGCTCAAAGTGATTCTAACACTCTGCCTTCAACTCGCGGGCAGCAATTGAGCTTTGAAGGATGTTTTATATGTGTGCTCTATGCTAAAAAATAAATATCCGAACTCATCCTGTCAAGTTCACAGGATCTGTCATACCATGTGACAAAATATAATCGAATTTAAGGTAGCACAGTTATTTTTCAAACTAAAGGCTGCGTAATTATTTTTCAAACTGGTTTTGTACTTTTTTTGGTTAAAACATCAAAAAAATGAAAGAAACTGAAAGGTTTAAGAGAAATTCCAGTGATGTCACAGTATTTTCATTTTAAGAAAACGAAAAAAAGCAATATTGAGGACTTATGTAATTAAACTTAATGTAGTTTCATAATTTTTTAGATTTTAAATTTAGCATGGCCTGTTACTTGGTTTAGTTTACTTAATATAATAACTTAGTATTTATTCACAACAGTTTGTTAGAGGGTATACTACACGAGTTGTGCCAAATCCTGAAGTAGGTGTCCTCTTGTGATATCACTGATTTTATCCGTAAGTATAAATGTTGACTATATTAAAAAAACATTCAATAAGATGCTGAGCCTCCAAACTTTTCACTATGAACCATAAACATGCTTAAAAGGTTGGACAAAATGATTATTGCAGCCCCATTCTAAGTAATAGTCTCATGCTGCCATTTTATTATTCTGTTAATTTTTTTGTTTGACAGTTTTTCACTTAAACTTTTAAATCATTTTGTTTTTCCTTTGTTCACCCAAACTTCCCGCCAACTCCCAAGCACTCCCCCTGAAAAAGATGACATGTGAAAACAAATAACATATAGCAGCTTGAGAAAAAAACAACAGATTTCAGACTTGTAATGAAATTGTTACTTTAAAAAAGTCTTATTTTGACTTATTCATTATTTATGTAAAAATATGTTATGCAATCAAAAAATATTTTTTTAATGCAAGTATAATAAGTGCAATCTGTAATTGTAATTTAAGCTTCACTCTTTCTCAGTCTTTCTCAGATAGTTCTGACCCTAACTTATCATCATCCAACAGACATTTGGAATCAGACGTGTAAAAAAACTACTGAGCCTCAGACATGTAAAAAGGTCCGAAAACACGAAAGTAAGCATTTTCGGCAAAACTAATAAGCAGTCTTTCTGTGAATAAAAATGTGAGGCGCTTTTGGATTACCTTGTTCCTCTTCCAACTGCATATATATATATATATAATTAAAATTAAAAAAAGTGGAGTTAATCAAGACAGCTTAACGTTTTAGTCATTTATGATGTAAAAACGTACCTGTTACGGTAATCAATTCGTCATAAAACAGTTAATGTGGAATATGTATAAGTGTCGCTGTAATCTAATCGTTATAAAACAATTAATATCCCCCTGGTTAATATGTATAAATAGCGTGATCTTCGAAACCTCGCTCTCTTGAAGTAACAGCAACGGACTCGAGCAACTCTTCTACCACTGGAGCTGTGATATACAAGCTCTTCTTTGTGTTTATCGCCTATTTGTATAACAATATTTTTATAATATATTAATAAATTGAACTCGTTTTACAATACGACTCTTAAGTAAAACTACAGTACCATCTTGTAACAAATCATTTTGATTCATCGTTATCAATGTAAAAGCTGGTGACAACAGCAAACACAATTTTGTACCAGATATTACCAACCCAACATAAGACGACTTTAAGACGTTTGAAACTATAATTAACTCGTCGAGACGTCTGCAACAAGTTTAAGACGTGTTTTAGACGGCTTTTCGACACCTCATTAAGACGTCTTCCGACAACCAGTTTAAGACATCTTAACTAGACGTCTTTCGGAATAACCAGTTTAAGATGTCTTTCATCATGGAAGTATAAAAGATGGAGGTGTAACAATATCAGGTTTGCTTCAGTGCATTTTTTTATTTTATAGACTAATTATGGAAAAAACAAGAAAAATATTTTAAATTACTGAGTAGAATTCCAAATAAAAGTCCGATTGATGACAGATACACATCCAAATGACTGGACAATTTTTATCGCACCTTTATCATTAAGTCTTCTTGAATCATCTCAAAAACGCTCTTCCTAATAGTAGGATCATTCCATCCAAAGTATTACTGCACGGCAGCCCTAACTACTCAGCATATATCCAACTTTAAATCGCTTATCTTAGCCCTAACTACTCAGCATATATCCAACTTACTGTTAATCTTACTGCAACGTTGTTTATATTTCTTTTAAACATTAAAAATGATACTTTACAGTAAGTTTATTCAAAATGCCTAATAAACCAAGAGATCATGAACAAAATAGAAAACGTGTTTTTTTCTGTGCATGAAAAAAGCCTCTAATGAGCTTACAACAAAGAGTAAAAAAAAGATATTTGCTACTCTCTAAATATGAATTGATTTTAATAATTCAAAGATACCTTGTGGTATATGTGGAGCCTGTGGAACAACCATACAAAGATGTGAAAATGGAAAAAAGATTCAATTACCAGAGCTCTTTGATTTTTCCAAAATCAAGTCAACAAAATGTACTCTTCATTAAACTTTATTTGCCTCATCTGCAAAATTACTTAAATGAAGGCAAACTCTAAGCATCTTTTAACAGTCCATATCATCTCAAAACAGTCAGAGAGGAACCAAAAGAAATGTTCAAAGTGCTTCTCAACCTTTGGCAAAAAACTTCCACACAATTGCACTGATAGAACCCTTCATAAAAACCTGGTTGAGGTTGCAACTGGTATCCAAGTTGCTTCAGAAATGATTGGATCTTCCCTACTTTCTAGTGCTGTAGCTTCACCAGGAGGCACAGTTAGGCTGCAACAAAATAATGGTGATCAAGCACTTCCAGCTATTCCAGGTAATGAAGTTTTATTAAATAGTAATGATGATACAGTGCATGAAATTAATTATCAAACACTTATATGACTAAATCTCTTTCATTCATGCAAATTACCTGATATTTGGCTAATCAGAAAATAAATTTACACCTTCATTCAGGCAAAACTTTCTGATAAAAGCTAATACATGCCAAGGACAACATTGGCTTTTTAGAATGTGGAATGTTAGCATGAAAAAGTATAAAATGAATATAAATACTTAAAAAATGATCTATTGCTTACTCTTGTAAATAGCTGCTGGAACCAAGTCTTACAAATAAGCTCCCGCATATTATTGTCATTTTATCATTATCAATCAGTATTTTATTTTGTTATAGATATATCATTTTCATTTAACTCGATAAGGATTTTTATGATATAATTAAATATGATCATTAATATTGCTAGGTAGCAATATATATTATTGAAATATTATGATTGTAATCAATACTTTGAATATGTTACTTTTAGTCATTTTGTTATCATTATTGCTATTGCTATATTTTTATATGATTCAAGAGCAGATGAATACAGATCTTTTTAATTTGGGAATAAAGAAGCTAGAATCAACATTAAACAGCCTGTAGAACGTAGGTTTGTGGAAAAAAACTTTGTTTCAAAATTTCAGGCACTTGGGAAAGAACTCACCTATGATTTGACTGTTAGCAATATTTCTTTTCCCAATGAATAAGATCTCCCATGTCAAAAAGTAGTGACCCACTGTACAAGCTTGAACAGTCTTCTAGGAGAATTTTTCACTTTAAGGTTGCGTCCATTGATTACATGTTAAAGCTAAGTATAGGAGGAGGTGAGGGTTTTCTAAATGTAAGATTGGGTGTAATATTTAACAAGCAAAATATCACCTTAAATTAACCCCTTTTAACTCAATGCCCATTGAGAGTATTTTCAAGGATTCTGTAAAGCGTCAGGTTTTGGTTGCCTTTTGTGAATAACTTCCAGAGACATAGAGCAATCTTTCAGCAATTCTTAATTTGATGGGTGTTAATTATTTAAAATTTTTCCTGTCTTGTGATATGAAGTTGGCAATCATTATTTGTTGACTCCAATCACATTCTAACTCTCATCCTTGCTGTTAGTGTAAAGTTGATTCAAATCAACTTAAAAACTGTGGATCCTTTAGAACAATGGCCAATTTTTCTGGACAATTTTTCTGGACAATTTTTCTGACAGGCTTACCAGAATTATCTTGATTCAGGAGCTCAACCAAAGATGGCCATATTGTTCAATAATGGGGTTTTTTCACCCATTATCAATATGGTAGAGAATGATTTTGTTCTTGTGGCGATTCCACCAATTGAGCTTTATTTGCTCATTGGTGTTGTAAACCATCTCTTAAAGGCTATGAAAGATCGCTCACCAATTGTGGAGGATTGTTTTAAGTCTCTTCATATTCAAGTAATAGCGTATCACGGAGGACAGTTTGCAGGTCCTGACTGTAAAAAACTCTTGAACAATGTGGATGTTTTGCAACAGCTTGCAGAGAAACAACCATCTGTTCAAATCGTTAGGTTATTGTTATTTTGAACAAATTTTACCGTTCTGTTTTTTTGAAAGACTTACCTTAGCATTTGTTTAAAAGGCAAAGGGTTGAGAAGTGTAAAACATGTAATGCTCTCGATGAAAGAATAACAAACAGATAGCCTTATCAGGTAAGACAGAACTTGAATTACACCATTGTAAGGTCGATGCTGTTGCCAAATTTATGAAATGGGTTACTGCAATAAGTACATTATCTGGAAGTCAAACATCTACAAACTGTCTACCCCATGTTTCAACTTTGGGATTCATGTAACAGACACGGCCAGTGGCATCGTTTTTTTCTAACCTAACCCTAACTTTTTGACCAAGCAATGATAGTGGACATCTTGTAGTCTTCAAATATATAAACTTTTTTATTGAAAATAAAAAATTCAGTATTTAATTAAATATTGTTCAAACAATGGTACATGATATTGGTTAAAATCAAGCATTTTATTCTGAACTTTATGATTACAAAGACAAACTTAGTAATGAAACTATCATAATTTTACATCAACAACACTGTTATATTGCCTTTACATACTTTTTTCGTTTCATATTATTTTTAAATATGTTTGCTGTTATAATCAACCATGCAATTTCTCAAGCATTCTCCATATTATGGAAAATCAGCAGAGCATTTGAAGCGTTGCTAGTGTAGGCTAAAATCATGATGAAGAGCCTCTGTTGCTTGTACACTACAAATTCCAAGTGAACAGTTTTTTCTTTGAATAAATTGAGTCACATGATGAAAGACAGTGTTCTGATCCGGACTCATATATTCTTTCTCAAATTTGGTAAGACTGTAATGGTTTTTCCCATGTCGACGTCTTTGGACGGGTTGGATTTACATGAGTACTTTTAAAAATCTCCCCAGTTCATTAATTCTAAACATTTAAAAATCATTGAAGACCTTTTTTTCATATGTAAAACATCAGGACAACTAAACTTACACTTACAAATGACCTAAAAAAAAAAATGTAAAAAAAATGAAAACCTAAAAATCAAACAAGAACTCGATAAAATAGGTAAAAAACTTTAATTACAACTTAACAATAAGTAATGGTACATACCCCGTTTAATTGTGTTTTTTTTTTTTAATCTTTTTGTTTGTTTTACTAGTCTCGTACGTATCATTATTTTGTTTGCTTTGTATTTTTCTGTAACGTTTATTTTTTAAACTTTTATTTAGTTTAGCTCATCCATTATTGCGAATAAAATCACTAAGTAAAGTGTGAAATAAGAATAATAACTTGGCTTGTTAGAATGATAACAAATTATATTAACAAACCGACAGAATATAACTTGTATAATCTAAACAATGTGTACCTAACAATTGTGATAGCGCGAACGGATTTAGACAGCTAGATACATACAGCTCCATCTGTTGATGCTTTTTTCTACAACAAAGAGATATTTTCTGGAGTTTAATCTCATCGCATTGCACTGGCAAGGGCACTTAAATAATTTTGGTTTTAAAAAAATAATTTTTCACTTTTTGTCACATAGATCACTTAGCCCCGCCACGCGTCATTTTTGAAGTTGAGTTGCTATTGATTTGCCTCAACCCTTTCGCATCCTTTTACGACACGTCTCGCAACTTTTTTGTAGCATTTTTAAATCTTTTCAGACAATAAACTTTTTAAAAAATAACTACAAGTTTGCAAATTAAGAATTTTCTTATTTGCCTGTTTTAGTTGCCTGTTTACTTGTTAACTAATGCAACCCAACCTGAAGTAAAAGTTTTCAGTGTTGCAGATTTGATTTAAATAAAATGAAGGTGTGATATAGTATCATTCAATAAGTTATCAACTTTAACGACGATCAAATCTGTATTACAGTAATAAAAACTCAAAACCTGTTTTGACTTTATCATGAAGGAGTTTGCTATTTAATAGCAAGTTCTCGGAATCAGTTTGCAGAGTGTGACAAGAGACTGGTAATAAAAAAAATTTCAATGAAAGGTTGCACCTTTTAAAAGTGCTGCCGATACCCTCAGTAAATATATCAACGCCTTTAAGAAAAATCATATTCATCTCCAATTTGAGTTGTTTTCTTTTTACCAGTTTATCAGTTGTTACAACTGAATGTCTGGTCGTTATTGCGAAAGATGTTTTAAACTTTATTAAGTTTTATTTTTCATGTAACTATACCTGTGTGTCCGAACTGTATCATGGTTCTTCAAATAGGAGCTAAGAATGCAAATGAGATGAAAACTTGATCCATAGATTTATTTTAAAGTTTTAAAAAGTGGAAATATTGCACGAAGTTTCCAACATAACGCAGTTTCTTAGCTGGAGGCTTCTTTACTTAACCATATAGAGATATTGTCATGAATTGCTTTGAACAATGTACTTTTTAATTTTAATTGCTTGACAATACTGTTTCTGACAATTGAAGGCAGTCATGAAGAGCAATTCCCATGCAGACCAATCATTTTCACTGATAATTTAAACATCTCTGAGCACAATGTACAGTCAAAAAATAAAAAAAACAAGTTCTGAATTTTTTTGAAATTAAAAAATAACGACTTCATGATAAAAATAAAAATATTACTTAAACCATGATTTTTTATTTTTTCTGTTTTTTCAGCAATACTTTTACAATACAGAGTTGAACACCGGTTTTCCTTTTTCCGACTTGAAACATATTGTCTCTCACAAATGTAAAACCATAGGCATGGTTGTTGGAGAGGAGAATATCCAATTGTTGAAATTGTCCGAAAGTGACAACCTATCAAGAACTTCTCTATCGTTCATCAGTTTGTTGATGAACGATAGCGAGATGTTGGATTAATGTAAGGATATTTTCATCAATCGCATTAGAAACATCGACGTGAAAACCAAACTCATGTAACTTTGAATGCGCTGAAAGTTAAATTTAGAAATGCTCAAAACGTGTTTTTTTGATAATTTTCAAAAAAAGTACTTTATCATGAAAAAAAATAATACAAGTTTTGTCTTACTATAATGCTACATAGTTAGTAATAGTTAATAATAGTATAACTAGTAAAGGTTCATGTAATGCTAGAGTAGTTGAATTCCTTGCAAAGGGCGACTCAACAGAGTATATTTAGCTGTTTAACTGTAGGAGACTTTCTAAAGAAACACGTTTATATCACGCTTTGTGAAATAACTCAAAGAAATAAACGCTTTTACATCGCGTTTTGTGAAACAAATCAAAAAAAGGAAGTCAGTTGAGTTCTACAGCAACATTGTCACGCAAATTTATGACTTGATTTAGTGTGGTTGTCAACTAATTAATTTACCGTAATTTAAGAAAAGACATCACCTGCGAATTTTTTTATTTAACTTTCTGAATTACTTTGAATCATACTGGAAAGTTCAGCGGTTGGTAAAAACTATGGTATGAAACGTTTTAGTTTGTGTAAAACTTATTTGCTCCAATATTAAAAGTTATTCAATTTTTTATACATTTTTTGCTTTTACTGTTAGCCAAGCTAGGAAAATTTTTCAAAGGACATTTTAATTTGTCTCATGAAAGTTCGAAGCGACTAAAGATTAAAGTTTGGGGAACAAGTTTTAAAAAAGTATATTGCAATATTAATATTTTAAGTTTGTATACACATTAAAAAATTCCTATTTTTCTAATCCCACTTTAATTTTTTAGTTTCAAGAGCTACTTGAAATTGTGTACTCGATTTTCTATTTATATCCTTGTTAATACAACGTTTTCAAGAATAAACAATTGTTTTTTGAAAACGTTATTTTCATTTATTGATTCAATCTAATTCTACATTTGGAAAAAACAAATTTAGATAAATATAATCAGCTGTCCTTGGAATCGCTGCGCAGTTTATTAATTAGAAGCTACATGGTTTCGGAAGCTTATTTAGTTATTAAGTGATAATTACAAACTTTGATCTAAATGATAAAGACCATAAATTTGAAATTTATATTCTTAACGAAGCATTAACAAGCCGAGCACAAAATTTTTGTGTTATCGTTTTTAGAGCTTATGCAAATAATAAAAAAGTAATACTAGCTGTTAGCTGAAAGTTGATATCCTAGTACCTTTAGATTCAACTGGAGGCTTAATATATATTGATAAAGTTAAGGCAATAGTAGTTATCTTAAGGTGCTTTCATTATAACTTTCTTAAGGCGAATCATCTATTTGCCCCGAGTAGTCGAGTTGCAAATTGACAGATATTTAATTGAAAATTTACCATTATGACTGTAAAGACAAAAAAATATTTTTAATCAAAATAATTGTCTCGACTTCCCAGAAGAAGCCAAACCCAAGAATCACAATATTTATGACTCGAAAACTTAAAACCTTCTGCTTCTGTTACTATAAAAATTGATAGGAAGGTACATTATATGCATTTCTTCCATAAGAGAAGATCTTGCTTCAGAGTTTATTCTGCATAAACACACAATAATTAACCTGGTTATCATGGCGCCTCAAAACGGGGTTTCAAAAAAAGCTAACTAAACAATTTTTCTGAGACAGGTACTAAGGATATGAAATAAACCTGTGAAAATTTCATCATAATTTTCATCGTAGGAGGAAAATATTTTTTGTGCCAGATTTTGAATAACACTGGAAACATGACAGTTTGAAAAAATTAAAAATAGTTAATTTTAGTTTAATTTAGAACAGTGAATCATTTTGGTAATGCTTTTTAAAGGCTCCAGAAATTAATCTTAGTTGTACCATTGGTCGGTTAGTCCATTCAAACCACCTAACTAATTATCTAAACTAAATTGTCTTGGAATTTATATTCATTAGATAAAAGGGAAAAAGTTCTTCATCTTAAAAGAGTTTCACTAAGTCAAATTAATTTATGAACCTAAAAAGTGCAAATAGTGATCTACTTTACCTATGGTGAAAGCAAACCTTTTTAGCAATGGAAGTATCTCAGAAGTAAAAACAGGATGAAAAAGTTTCTTGTATTAGTTAAATGCGAAAAGTTTAGCAACCGCTTTCTCATCGGGTGGCTTCAGCCACATATTCTTCACAACTTAAGAATTTCCAGCTACGTTCGTTAACAACTCAATCTTTCCGTCCAATCATCGACTCTTTCCGTATAGTTATGCAGTTTACTCATCGGATTAGCTTCCTCTTTGTCAATTGAGACGTTGTACCACTAAACTTTGATAGCTTTGCTACTTTTGAAAGTGCGGTGGTTTCTCTAAATGGTGTCATTCCCCGAAGAATAGTAATCGGCTCTGAGCCTCAAATGCATACCTGCGTAACACGGCGTCCAACTCTTCTATATTTATGTGAACTTTAGATCTGTCCTTTCGCAGCCATTTTGCGTGTTCAATGGAACTCCCTAATTTGAACAAGAGCTTTTAAAGCCAAAGAGCTGGCATCAACCCACAGTTTACCCTCATCACTATGTTCTTCCCATTCTCCAAGCTCATGCTCATTTTCTTCCACTTTCTTAAAAAGTTCTTCCAGCGCAAACCTCACCCCCATATCATGAACCATATCTTCCTACCCACTTTTCAAAGAAGCTACCCTCCGCTAAATAATGATGCAAAAAATGCGCAACCAACCACACACCGGCAAGTTACTCACGAAACACCGGTAAGTGGTCCATTATATTCGATCCCTTCGCTTTCTGTAATTTCAAACCATATTTTTATAAAGTTTTCCAAAGTATTCCATGCTACTACATTCTCTTCAATAAAAAATATTATCTACGAATGTTGATGTCCCTTTTTTTATTTTACTATCTTGTTCAATAATGGTGCTTTCGACGGACTTCATTGTCATTGATGCCACATTATATCCAAAGCCAAGCTGCTTCAAAAAATACCGTAACTCGGGTGATTTAAGGCTAGTCTGAGAAAATTTTGCTTTTTTTTCCTGTTATTTTTCCTTAAAAACGTGTGACGTGTTTTCACCTCACGGGATTGATCACATTAAGAATTTGACGTTAAGTATACCGTTTCAATAAGCCGACGTTGTTTTTATAGAAACAGCCGATAATAGATAAAAATATACAGATAAATAAAAACATTCATACTTTTTCTTTTTTTGAGAATGATGGATTTCTTTAAGGCCTCCTAAAATTTCAGCCTTCATAATAAAACACGTTAACTGTTTAGCTATGTTCTTAGGTTCGAATTCAAATGTTCGAAACCTCTTCAACTTTGTTTACTTTTTTTTTTTTTTTGCGAAATTCAAAATTTGCGCGTTAGAAATAGGAAAAACGTAGTAAAATACCCCTTAAAAGTCTTTTGACTTTTAAAGGGGTATTTGTTACTCGTCTATTATACAAAAAGGCTAAAGGTCGACCCTGATGTATGTTTATTACCCCTAGCACAGGGGTAATAAACATACATCAGGGTCTACATCTTAACCTTTGACTCTAATAAATCAGGAGATAGTAACTTACTTAAGCTAAGGAAATAAAAATATTTAGATAAACAAAAGGTAGTAAAGAATTTTCTTTTTAAAACAAAATACAGTGAAAGATTGTCTTTTAAACTACATTAAAATTAGGTTTACTGGCCCTGCAATCAGTATGATCCACCATGTGCTTTACATAACCTTGCGTATATCAGCCTTTGTCAACTTCCAAAAGATTTCCAAAGTATTTTCTAAAAATTAACAATTGAGAATCTGAATGGAGAAATGAAATTTATCAAAACTTTATTGTGAAATTTAACACTATTGTTGAAAGCAATCAATTGTTAGTAAAAAAAAAGATTAATTAGTATTTAATATTGTCATTTCTTACTTTTGCAGTTAAACAACCTGCTTAATACTATGACCTCATTCCCATACAAGACACTTAGAAAATTGCTTGATATTTATTTTTCATTGTCCTATGAGAAACAAGGATTAAAAAATTGTCAGTATTAATCCAGCATCTTATATTTTATACACATCATAATGTCGTTATCATATAATGAAAAAAAAATTTTTAACGGAATTCAAGGTAGAAATTTAAAAAATTTCTTTCTTACATTTGTATAGGTTTTATTTAGACCAACCACCAATTAAAACTTTAAGGTTTAGTAAAGACAAATAATTGATGAAAAACATTTGGATTTTGGACTTGTATTTTACTTTCAAAATTTGTTTTGTTTTTTGTTGTTATTACATTTACTGAAAAATGAAAATTTCACAAAACTTGTGGGACTAATTGAAAAATAAACGAGTTGTATGTATGTATGTATGTATGTATGTATGTATGTATGTATGTATGTATGTATGTATGTATGTATGTATGTATGTATGTATGTATGTATGTATGTATGTATGTATGTATGTATGTATGTATGTATGTATGTATGTATGTATGTATGTATGTATGTATGTATGTATGTATGTATGTATGTATGTATGTATGTATGTATGTATGTATGTATGTATGTATGTATGTATGTATGTATGTATGTATGTATGTATGTATGTATGTATGTATGTATGTATGTATGTATGTATGTATGTATGTATGTATGTATGTATGTATGTATGTATGTATGTATGTATGTATGTATGTATGTATGTATGTATGTATGTATGTATGTATGTATGTATGTATGTATGTATGTATGTATGTATGTATGTATGTATGTATGTATGTATGAATGTATGTATGTATGATAAAAAGTCAAGATATTTCGACCGAAAAGCGAGCAGTTTAACTCTACTCTACTTCATTTAAATTGCGTGTGTTCTAGAGCTTTAATAACCCTGCGAGATCTTGCGTAATCAAAAGATAAAACCGATTGGAGAACGTTTATGCGTAACACAAAGTTATTTAAGTTTCATTGTTTTCCAACTTTACGATGCAATGCATTGCAGTTTATAATGTGCTGTGCACACTGCATGGGTTCAGTTCCGGTATTTTTTCTTTGTTATGTATGTATGTATGTATGCATGCATGCAAGCATGCATGCATGCATGCATGCATGCATGCATCCATACATACATACATACATACATACATACATACATACATACATACATACATACATACATACATACATACATACATACATACATACATACATACATACATACATACATACATACATACATACATACATACATACATACATACATACATACATACATACATACATACATACATACATACATACATACATACATACATACATACATACATACATACATACATACATACATACATACATACATACATATATACATACATATCTATATATATATATACATATATACATATATATATACATATATATATGTATATATGTATATACATATATATATGTATTGTGAGGAGGGAAGATGAAGAAAATTGTAAACATTATCTTTAAGTTTTACCCGACTCAAACACGCTACATTCGAACGAGGAAAAGAGTGAGTCAACCAAAAAAACACCAGGTGGACACACATGTCTAATAACATGAAAAATGAATAAGTCACACCATAAATGATTAAAACTGTTTCGCAAACACGAATTGTAACACAATGATATGATTTTAATTAGTAAAGTTCTAGAAAGTTCTGTAGCCACTCTGATATAAAGACTAATAAAAAGAAAACCAGTAAAACTTGTTTTAAAGAAAACCATGACTCAGAAGTTGAAACTAAAATACTGAACGAACTTGAAGAAAAAAAAAGAAATCTATTGTCTGGACGAGAATTCAAAATAACACCTGCGGACAGATAGAAAAGGAGCGGTTGAGAAAATCTTTTGAAGATTTTTATGGAGATTTTATGGAGATTTTTATTGAGATTTTTATGTTTTCTTTTGGGAGAGATTTTTTGAGTAGATTTTCTTGAGACCTCTCTTTAGAGAGATGTTTTCGGAAAATTCTGATGAAATGTTTTAAAGAGAGCTTTAAAAAAGGATTTTAAGAGAAAGAAAAAGTTTTAAGAGATTTTAAGAAGATTTATGAGAAAAGGATTTAAAAGAGTTTTAAGAGATTTTAAAAGAAGATTTATGAGAAAAGGATTTAAAAGAGTTTTAAGAGATTTTAAAAGAGGATTTATGAGAAAAGGATTTTTGAAGATTTTAAAGAGAATTTAATGAAAAGAATTTATGGACAATTTAAAGAGGAACTTATGAGAAGGATTTGGTAAGGAAATGTATTTGAGTAGTTTTCAATTTGCGTTATTATAAGTATTAATGTATTGTTATTTGTATGAGTTAATATTAAGAGAATATATATATTGATGAGAAATAATTGAGAATATTGATTAAGAAAAATAAGTAAGAAAAGAAAAATCAGTCGTAAGTATTTTTACTTTTGTTTGCATTTTAAATAAGGCATTACTATTATTATTAGTAATTTGATTATTGCTTTATGCGTTAAAATTTTTATTAAAAAGTCTGATGCTCCTATCGCGCTTTTACCACATCTGCGTTACACACTGACAGTCCTACATCACATTCTATCACTCTCTATATTTGCGCTACCATTACACTTAAATAGAACCAACCACCGCAGTCACATCGCTGCTTTCATCACCACAGTCACATTTAATAATCATCATCCATTAACATAAAATAAAGATTAAATAATTAAATATCCGCCGCCCTCACAGTATATATGTATATATATATATATATATATATATATACATATATATATATATATATATATATATATATATATATATATATATATATATATATATATATATACATATATATATATATATATATATATATATATATATATATATATATATATATATATATATATATATATATATATATATATATTACATTTATATATAATTATTCATTTATTACCTTCCAGTCTCCTTTTAATACATTATAATTATAAACATTTATATTGTATTTGAAAGACACAGGAAGGTGGTTACAGAATAAAGGAAGGTGTGATAAATATGAAACATCCAAATGCAATAAATGAAAAAAAGAGACATGATTTGCTATAAAAATATTTCACTGCATCCACAAAAAAGAGTACATGATTATATTTTTAATAAGATTTTCGTAATGCTGGTGCGTTTTTAACATGTTTTAAATATATTTATGGACAGTCTTCTCCGATTCCTTTTGGATATGTCTCTCGGACAGCCGCTAAAAAGAGAAAACTAATTAAACAATAATAGGTAAAGAAAATCATTGTTTTTTTTGAAAGCATCATTAGAAGACACTTACCAATTACACATTTGTAAAGGTGGCTTTCTTTAAAACTTCTCTTTCCGCCTCTCTTTCCATCTATGTTGAAATTATTCATTAGCGAACAATCTACTTTCTAAATAAGATTAGTTTCTCAGAAATCTGTAAAATATGTGCTTGTAATAACCTAGCCATCGGACCTTTACGGAAATAATTCAAAATTCTTTTGAACTATTTGTTGGTCTTTTGCATTTTGTCCAGGCAGAAATTCGGAAACACATTTAAAACCAGCAGCTATAAGAGGAGACTTATATTTCTGATGTTGCTTATACGACTGGCAGCTAAAATGGTAATCTGTCGGCTTGCACAATTCTTGTTCTTCATTAAACACTACTCTTTCTTCCCAAGAACCTTTGATTATGCTCCTTTCACAAAAATAATATACAGTATGAGAAACAGTCCATTTTAAAAATGATCTTGCTGTGGTATTACAGAGAAATGCTCTAAATTTAACAATGTGCACAACTGTATTTATTGTCAGATAAATTTTTCCATATAACTTTATACCACACAATTCTTATCATTCTTCCCCAATTGCAATTAAAGACGTAATTAAAGACGCAATTAGGGAAGGAATTAAAGCATGGACGTATAAGAGTGGACGTGCAACTTATTATTATAGTTTAAACTTTTTGTATTAGTTTAAACTTTTGTAGCATTTGTTTAACAAAACTGCTTAGGATAAAGTAACGACTTCATGTGTTGAAAAATTACTAAACAAATTACAGCAAGGTAAAGGAAATTAGTTGTCGGCACGAACAAATTTTTAATTTGAGAACTTTTTTCGTGGAAACAAAGTTTGTCAATGATAAAAAAGACCTGTAAGGTTAATTTTAAAATGACTAAAAAAAGTATAGCGAAATATAAAAAAGCTTAAAATTTTTTGTTAAGATCTGTTTTCATTCAATTCTTTGGTCCGTCATTCACCAGCTTGGTCCTTCATTCACCAGACTTTTTTATATTTCATTTTACAATGTAAAACCTTTTAAAAAGTTATTCCAATTTATAATTATCTTGCAAAATGCGGCCAGATATTTCATGGTTTCGTTTTTCATATTTTATATATTATTTCATTAACATAAAAATTTCATAATCACCCATTAGTTTTTATACTAAATTGTAACTGTAATTTTATACTAAATTGTAATTGTAACTAAATAAAATTTAGTTTTTATATAGCTGGTAAATCATATTATGTTAATATTAAATACTTAGTAATGCTTGCGGTTTGCCATAAATTGGCTTAGATAAATTCTTAAAAATTCTATAAATTCTTAAAACGTCTTAAAACGGTTAATCTGAAATACATCTTAATCTGGTTATTCCGACAGACGTCTTGTTAAGATATCTTAAGGACGTCTTAAACTGGTTGTCGGAAGACGTCTTAATGAGGTGTGGAAAGGCCGTCTTAGACACGTCTTTAACTAGTTGCAGACGTCTAGACGAGTTAAAGATAAGTTACATACGTCTTTCAGTCAACTTATGTTGGATGGGAATAGTTTCTTACAGAAAAAAAATGTGATGATGAGATGACAAAGTTAATTCTGCTGAAAATTTATGGTATGTATGAGGATGTGTGTGAATGGGTGCAAAAACTAAGGAGTTAAGCATGGTAATGAATATATGATAAATTGGACTAGTATAGCATGACATGATGTTGATAAATAAGAATTTAATGATAAAACTATGTATGCTAACTTATATATTGACATATTGGATAAAAATTTAAAATCTTTTGCTAAAACGCTAACGCTAGTAAGCAATTTTGTATATCAAAAGGACAAAGTTCAAAAACAAACTTATAAAAAAACTCGTACCTTTTTTGATGAAAACAATGTAAGTTTTTTAGAAAAATAGGCACAAAGCCCTAATTTAAATCCAATAGGGCACTTTTGAAAACTATTAGATAAAAGAAGGCGACAGATCATTTAGAAAAAATTTAAGAAAAGCCTTTGTCAGTATTCAAATTTAACTTCTGATAAAATCAATACCAAAATTTTTAATTTTTTGCTTTAATTTCTTTTTGAAGAAGAAATTAAAGCAAAAAAAAGACAACTAAATATTGATATTGTGAAATTATTTTAAAATATGTTGTGAAAATAGATAAAAACTTTATTTGTAAATTACATTAAAAAATAAGTATAAAAAGCTTAAGAATGTTTATAACATTTTTTTAAACATTTATGTTCCTGCTTTGATCCTTTTTTTTAAATTTAAATTATTCAATACTTTACATTAAAAAAAAATGATTTCCTTTTTTTTTGTAAGTCTTTCTGTAGAAAAATTCTCACTTTTTTCTTATTTTTTCCTTTCCGATTTCTTTTTGACTACTTGCCACACTAAGAGGGCTGGCTATTTCCCCCGCATCGGGGAACATCAAAGCATATGGTTAAGTTAATTATAAAGTCTCCTCTTTTTTTTTTGTTTTTAATTGGTTTATACCTTACCCATCTAATTAATAATTGGTTTTACCTTACCCGTCTTAGTAAAATGATTAACTCCTGATGAAAAAAATTTGGCGCAGTCTTTAAGCAGTTAAAAGTTATTGAATCTGCAATTATCCAGACTCACTTTTTTTATCGTTTTGTTTTAAAAGTTTTAGCTTTGTTTCACAGAAATTTTCTCTCAATTAGAAATTGACCATTTGAAGCGTGTGAAAATACATCCTGCAATTGATCACGCAAAGTTTAATTCTTTTGCAATTGCGGAATGTGAAGCTAGTATACTTTTTATTTAAAACAGCAACACTTTTTATAAATTTAAAATTTATTTGCAGCACATTGAGTAAACTAATTTTTGTTTACATTTCGCACTAATAACAAAGCAAAACTAATTCTAACTATTTATGGTAAAAAAAAAGAATTAATTTGAAATTGTTGATGTGAAAATATTTCATGTTGAAATCGACCGAATTTCATCGAGGACACCCGAAACTTTTATTTACACAGCTTGAAGTGCTGTTTCTTTAACTTTATTTATGTATTTATTAGTTGTAAAAAAGAGACTAAATACCACCACCACTAACGTAAAACTTTTTATTTGTTTCACGCTTGTGTGCAAATTTTTGCATCAAAGAGTCAACGTTTGGAGTATGGCAAGATGGTTTTCGTTTGAACTGCTTGTCGGGACTTTTAGTATTTATGTAGGATATTGTTTTGTTATCAAAAGTTATATTCATAAAAAAATATGATTATACCACTTTTATAAAACTTTCTGTGAATAGATTTTAGAATACTGTTACCTTAGATTCGGTTTTCGAAACTTTTGTTCCTCGTTACTATCCATTTTTTACGATTGAATGTTGCCAATTCGCTGCTTTATTGCCGATTTTTTCTGATGTTTGTTTCTCAGAGTTCTTCTGTTTTGGCTTCATTCATCAAATCATCTCATTAAATCATCTTTGCAAACGCAAACGCTAGCATTTGAATGGTTCGTTTCGTATTCCAATTAAAAACTTGTCTTCTACGTTTTTCAACGGGGTCCATTACAAATATGAATTCAAATACAAATGGTTAATCTGATGCTACCAAAGATTTTATTGCCTCCCGTATTTCATCAACATCCAAATTAGCTTCCTTTTTTCCAAGTATATGCACTAGAGGGGCTTGAAAAAAACATATTTTATATAATGCTTTCGAGGTAGAGCGGAAAAGTTGCCTCTATACATAAGTAACTTATATTCAAAACTTTAACACCCTAGCATAATGTCTTCTGTTCTGGCGAGGGACTTGAAATTTCAAAAATTTAGTAAATTTGCCATATATTCATATTTTTTTGAAATATTTTATAAACTTCACAGAACTTTGTGGTATAGTGCTAAAGTTGCATCTATGTACGGTTAATTATTGGGCATAGACTATCTCGATTTTAGACTGGAGCGAATAAATCCTTCTCGTTTGTTATGACTGCACTGTTATGACGACAATCTTTTAGGCCTCCGTAACCAACTTTATTGTTCTTTCCACAGCTTGTGTGTGGTATGGGAACTTTGTTAAAGTCTAGTCAATTGGTATTGATTATTCCAGTATTTTTTCAAATCTTCTGTGGTCTTATTATTTAGTATTGGTGGTGGAGTAATTTTGCTGGACCACCAGTCAATTAGATCGATGTAGTCGTTCGCTTTAAAGTTTATTTTCGGAATATAAGAATGTCTAATCCCAACGTTTTCAACCATCTCATTTGATTCTCATGCTTTTATCACTCTTCGAATGGCGAGGGCTCGGATAGTTCTTAATGAATGGGACAAATGCCATGGTCCAATAAAACTCTCTTTTTACCAATACTCATATGCGGAATCAATTTCTTTGTTTTTGTTTATCATAGTACGAGAGTTAATAGTTATCAAACTATTTTCAAAGTAATTTTTAAACAAATTTATCAACCTCAAAAAATGCATTTTACAAAAACTGTTCCATTCATTAAGGTTCTCCCCTATGTGTTCTCTTATCAGTTAGCATTGCGAACAGAATGTTTTCTGGAGATGCAAAGTAAGCATTCCAAGAAATTACTGGACCAATGCAATTAACTTTATCCAAGTATCTGGATGATTGAATGAAATGTGTGCAGATTATAAAAAATACAAATTAATATTTAAGCTTTAATTTTGTAATGTTAGTGTACAGCATATACTCGCGTATAAAATCAAAAAGTTACTGTCTCGAGAGATTTAAAATATTAGAACAAAAAAAATCGATACAAGAATAGAAACAGCTGCACTTATTCCAATTGTTTTTGGTTTTAAAATCACGTTAAAAAAGTTAACTTTAAAAAAGTATAATAAAGAGTGCATTTTACAATTTTGAGATAACTTGAGACTCTTTGCAGAACGGAACATATTTTCCGTAGGGCATCAAATTTTGTACAGTAATTAACCATATATAAGTGCAAGTTTTGCACACCACCGTAAAGTGTTGTGACCCTTAAAAAATATTTCAAAAATAATATAAAAATACGACAATTTCACAAAATTTTTGAAACTTTAAGTTCCTTGCCAGAACAGAAGACATTATTCTAGGTTGTTGAAATTTTGAACAAAAGTTACAAATGTATAGAGACAACTTTTCCGCTCTACTTTTGGGTAGAGCGGAAAAGTTGTCTCTATACATTTGTAACTTCTGTAATTTGTAAAATAATGAAAAATTTGCTTTTTTTTGAGCCCCCGCTAACATGCACAAATCCTCCTAATGTTGGCTCCATACTTGGCTTTTTGACACTCGGGATTTCAATCATTCGTTGTGAACTACAGTTATGCTGCATCCAGAATCAAAGAATGCACCACAAGTTATTCTATTTGCTTTCACTTCTAATAATCGTAATGTAGTTTTCAAGAGAGTGAGAGATCTCATTTGTCCCCTTCTCATCCTTTCACTTTTAAGACTCTTTATCGCTTAAAATGCTCCTTGGTTCGTTGTTTCTATGAATAAGCATTGCTTCAAAACTGCATGCCTAATGTTCTGAGGTTCAACAGTTAAAAATAGTTAGTGGATATCGTATTAAGCTTAATTGTTGACCTGAGAGGTGGTGATGTAGCCGTAACTATTAACAAAGAGAAGTCATTCAACTTTCATGTTTTCTCAGTTAACCATTCCAGTATAAAGTTGTTTCCTCAGCCTTGTTATATTTCTATTAGTCGGATTCCAATAGCAGACGTTAAATAGTAATAACATTGTTGACATTAACATTGTCTTCATTTACGCCCGAAAAAGGGCGTTCATCAGCCGCTCTTGGAATCCATAAAGAAGTTTTAACTGTTTTAAGTTAGCTCGTAACGTTAAGGATAATTTGAAAAGACTTCCGATAGTAAATGTAATGATTAAAGTTTATGAAATTAAATTACATTTATATTGAAAGTTAAGAAATTTATTTTTTTATTAAAGATAACTAAATGAAAGACAGCATTTTTTTTAACATGCTAGTTTCATAACTTGTAACTATTACATTTAATATTGAAATCATCTTTCAACACAAACAGCAAAGCTACTTTACAAATTGCAGTAATAATAACGAGGAAAATAAAAGACACAGCACTTAGGGTCCGTAACATTAAAAATTCAGTGGGATTGGTTGGGGGTTGTTTAGACAGCTAATTGTGTAGAGACATTTCTAACACTGCTTATACCAAATTCATGTTTGAGAATTTTCACAGAAAGAGGCGGTGTAATGGCGGGTATCACCATTCTTGGTGTTAGTACCTTAAAAAAGTTGTGGAAAAAAAGTTTAATGTGCTAACAACTAATAACTTTTCAGGACAAAATGTAGGTGTTAGTGAAAACATTAGTTTTCAGCTTAAGATATCACTTTTTTTGTTAAATTTCTTTAAAAAGATTAAAAAGTCTTTCGTTTAACAGTTACCTATTTATTCAACTTTTTTTACAATATGTATATATTTTTTTAATATGGTTTTTATATAACAATTTTTTTTGCATTTTTTATAACTTCTTTTTTTAATCTTTTTATTTGCAATAGGCTTCATCGTTTTGTTTTGGGTAAAACTTTTGGTAAATAATAATGAAATGCAAATAGATTAGAAAACAATAATCAATAACCTCAGAATGTATGGCAAGTACAAACTTATAATTTATTATTGACCTTTTTCATTTTAGAAGTTTTACAAGAGCGGTTACTTAAATGTTGAAGAAGGTAGTGAAGTTACATTGGTAGTTATAAAATAAATGCGGACTTAAATAGATGGTTTTCTTCAATGAAGAAAGAGTATTTTACGTTTGAAAGCTCATCAAAATTTTAGCTAGTTCTTAAAAGGTTTCAATTAAGGTTTTATCAAATGCAGCTCAAAAAAAGCCGTTTTAAAATGCGGCAGGCATGGGTTAAGAACCATTTCCTCACGTGTCGTTATGAATGATCAAAACAACACGAGAAGAAAAACAACGTAATAAAGAAATGTCACAATTACAATTCACCTCTAGTTGAGTAATATCTGCTCGGTGTTATGGCTTAAGTTAGTAGCCATTGGTGCACGTGATGCACTGCAATTAGGATTGATGCACACAAACAAGTTTTATAAACGTTAATCAATCAGTTTTCTGTTTAGGCAGTACAATTCTGCTTGAAGAAAAACTACAGTGGGCCAAGGCCACTTGGTACAGTCACATATTCATCAATAATTAATGTTGAAAGATGTTGAACTTGATTAACAGTTAACAATCCAAAAAGTTGGTTCAACTGTTCACAAAGTCTAGTCTATTTCTTGAACTACAGATTATGCGTAAAAACAGACCCAAATGTAAACGGCTAGCATTGGTACTTTTTAGGAATGGTATAATATGGTTAACTGCAATATGAACTTTCCCGGGAATATTTAAAGGACATTTTGAATGTAATTATTTACATATTCCATCAAATTGGCATAAGATCTCATAATTAGCATTTATTTTTACACTAAAGGTGGCTTGCTTGATTGCTTGAAACTTTCTTAAACATTCAATTATTGGAAATGACTCAAATTTTCCTTGATCAGAAATATCACGAGCAAGGATATCTAACTTATCCAAGAATCTATTGGCATTGTTGCCATCAAATCCAATACCATGGTAGCCTCTAAGAAATATAGTACTTGAGTTTAACCATTGCTCAAAGTCAAACCATAGTTTCAAAAATAGTTTTCCAAGAGTGGCGACTATCCCAATTAATATATGCAACTAACCCAATTAATGCATGCAATTCAGGTACTGGAACTAAATTTTCTATAATTTTACTTGGATCCACTTCAAGATACAATACTTTTGGGTTAATTAAATTTTTGTAACCAGCAATCTTTGAGTTTAGTTTTCCAGCTTCAGTATATTTATTGTAATGGTAATCAAGAGAACTAACTGTTCGTTTTTCTCCAGCATCAAAAGGACTCTCTCCTTCACACCACAGACAACTATATTTTCCAGCATGACTTGAAGTACCTAAGATTGGGTTTGCACACTTAAAATCAAATGTAACAGAGTACTTAGTATTTTGAAGATCAAAAGGATCAAGTAATTTCCTAAGATTTCCATCGTGTTCTGATACTCCCTCTGCAATAGCAACAATAAAACAGCACTTGACTCCAGCATCGTCAAGGTCAGGATGGTTGCTAGTTTTATTAGATGGATTAAAAGTATTCATAGTTACCTTCAAAAAACCTTGACCAGAATCCACAGCAGCTCTTACAATTGTAGAAAGAGGGTCAATATTTCTTTCAGTGATTATAAGTATAACAAACTTATCAATATCCTTTATATAAACCATTGATTAATTCACTATATCACCAGCTTCATAGAATTCTTCTTCTTTTCAAGTAAAATACTCATCCAACTCAGCTTTTAAAGCCTTTAATTTTTCAAATATATTTTCTTCAATGCTATGTTGAAAAGCAAGACTTGTTCTAAATATAAAACACATTTTCTTAGTTTGATGCTGGGAAAGTTCAAGATATTTAATAAGCTCCATTATTGTTCCAAAAGAAACTTGTTTAAGACCAGCACAGTCACTTTTTTTGTCTTGAGTCCCAGATATTATGGTAAATGGTTTACCATGCGTAGCAATTGTGAATTTTTTACCTATAAAAATATTTTCCTGTTTCATTTTGGTTTTTAAGATACTTGAGGCAACACGCTCTGCACTTGCTGATTCCAACCCATATGCTGCATCAACTAAATTTTTTAAAGTTCGAACTTTCCCACAATGGTGAACAATTCCTAAATTAAAAACTCCATAACATTTAAAGCACATCCCTTCCATTTTTTCTTGATTCAATTAAGAAGCATTAATACTAATATCTTTTGATATTTTTGAAATATCTGAAGTTCTTCTGATAACTTGACGTTTTATCTAAACAGAAAATATCTTAATATAGAGTAATTAACTTTTTATATTTAGTTGCAAAACTGAATTTCAATGAGTCCTTAAATATAAGCGATAATTATGACCACACAAATCTAACAGTATATGTGAAGAAATATATAAAAAGGTAATTTACAAAACTTACATAATAATTTATGAATAAACATACTAAGATCTTAAAATACAAAGTTAAGAAAAAAAAATGCATTTAAATTTATGAAGGTTCATCGAGATAAATTTCTTTTTTTTATATATATAACTATAAAATGAGTTCTTGCCTTCGACAAAATTGATAAAACAAAAAAACAAAAACAAATAAAGGTAATCAAACAGTTAACTAGTCATGAACAAAATGAAAATTTATCTTATTAACTAACCTGAGATTTTTTTTTCAGCCATTTATCAAGATATTTTGTATCATTTTTTTCCAAACAATAAAGATTCTTTTAAAAATTGCTACAAATAACTTGAGGATGGTTGCTAAATTTTGATCATAGCTATCCAAGATAAATGCTTTTATTTTTTCTTTAGCCCAAGTCATTTTATGAAGCTTTGCAGACTTCTTACTAAAAGTTTTAAAACAAACAGCACAAACATTGTTTTCCTCCATTTAAGAACACTGAAGCCACTGTTTACCAAAGTATGTTTAAATACAATAATGCCATTTTTTTAATTGAGAAGTCAATATTTTTGGTGGATAGTTTTAATTAAAAATGGTGGTTTAACTAAAAATTCTTCTTTTGTTATTTTGATTTACCTACATTTTTCCACTCTATTAGAGGTTTCTACCAATCAAATATTTATTTTCATATATGAAATTAAATATACATAAAAGAAAAATTGATGTGGGGAAAAATCAAACCTGGCAATCACTGTGGTTAACAGTGACAGAAACATTAAACTGCAAAAAATAGGTTTTAACAATAACAGGTTTAATTACAAAATGGATTGTTGCGAGGACATTGCCTGAAAAATCTGCAATTGCTTTAGCTACCGCTTTGGTTAACACTTTTCATATGTATGGTGCACCATAAAGAGTAATTACTGATCAACGAAGAGAACTTGTAAATGAGGTAAATGCTAAAAGGTTTTCTAAAAATTTTCATCCTCTTTGTGGTACTTAAATTTTTTTATCAATTATTTTTAATTTTTTTGTTATATAGCTTAACCATAAAATTTTTCAATTAATGGGTATTAAACATTCTGTCACATCAGCATACCATCCTCAAAGTAATGGTCAAGATGAGCGTACAAATCAAACTTTTAAGCGTGCTTTAAACAAGTATACTAGTAATGAGATGAATGACTGGGATAGTTTAGATAGTCTTTATAATTTTAGCTAATTTTCTCTAAAATGTACAACTTCATTTATTATTATTTTCTTTTTTGATGATTTATATAAGTTACACATCTGCAATTGGTTATGGACTGAACATATCATGCCAGAAATCTACAAAGATGACTCCATTTTATCTTATGTATTTAAGACATCCTCCAGGTATTGAGGTGATAAATGTTTAGAATGAGACTCATGATAGTTTAACTAGTAGTTTTTCTGAAAAAATAGCTGACTTTGCAGTAGAAAAGCTAGTTAATGAGTGTGATGCTGTAGAGAAAAAAGTTAGAGAAAATGTAAAAGTTGGTCAAGAAAAGCAGTGCAAGCAGCACATGAAAAAGGTGTAAAGACGTTTATATTTATAGCTAATGATCAAGTGATGAAATTAAATCCAAGAAAGCGTGGTCGCAAAGGTGAACCTTTTTCCAAGGAGTGGTTGGGACCACATATTCTTACTGCTTTAAATGTGAAAGGTCAATGCACTTTAAAAAACCTTAAGGGTGAAATTTTAAAGACAAAAGTAAACGTTTGTCAGCTTAAACCTTATTATCCATGTCAAGACGTAGAAACTAATATTCAACATCAAGAAGCAACTCATTTAGATTTGTGATTCAATAGTTACCATAAAACAAATGTAGTCCAAAAGACTACATTTAGTCAAACAATGTCATTACAAAATCAGTCAGATATTAAAAACATTGATCATATTTATTTTTATTCACCCAAAAATAGGATAACAGTTAGTTTATCTGTGTTTGAGAGTATTCTGAATCAAAACATGTTAACAAATATTGAAATTAATGCTGCTCAAGCAATATTAAGAAATCAACATCCTGCTATTCAAGGTATGCAAGACACTTTATTAGGAACTAATCTTATGTTCAGCAAACAGTCACAGGAGGTGCTACAAATTTTGCATAACGGATCCCTGCACTGGCTTTTGATTAGCACACATGGTTGCAGTGATGGATTTATTATGAATCCCAACTTGGCATGTACAAAACCAAATTGTTTCAATTATATTGCCTTCTAAAAATACAGTTATGTGTCTTCACTAACCATGTCAGCAACAAATTGGAGAATTGACTGCGGTTTGTTTTCAATTACATTTGCAGCAGATATTTGTACGGGACAAAATGTTGCATCCATTTCGTACAATCAATCTGCGATGCGCCAGCATTTGCAAAATTACTTAAATGCAAAGTATTTTAAATCATTTACAAGATCATATTTGGAAAAGAAAGTTCATAAACGTGAGGATTTGTCGAAGCAAACATTAAGGGAACGACTTATACTAATGTTTTAATGGTAGAATGTGTTATGCATCAGGAATTAAGTTACTTTGATTTATTTTTACCCTAGGGCATACAGATATAAATTATGTTGTTTATTATTGCAAGGGTTTATCAGAGCATGCTGAAAGTTAGAATTTTGCTTCTGTGGATATTAATGTCTTCAGAAGACAAGATTAAACCTGCTTGAAGAATCTACATTTTCTATCTATGATATCAATGCTTTATGGTAAATACAAAAGATGCGTCTTGTTCGGATTAGGCAGTCACAATCATCACAAAAAAGGCTTTTTTCATAGCCACAATTCTGTTAAAAACATTATTAAGCATATGGGAAAAAAAGTAATAGTGAAAAATTTTAACCAAAAATCCCAGTTTACCTTTTGTACTAAAACTTTTTCAGCTACCTGTTGGATTAGCATATTCGATGACAATGAGAGTCAAGAAAGATGTTTGATAGGGTGCATATCCTGTAACACGTATAAGAACAAGACAATTTTTTCGTTTTTCAAAGTTAATATATGAACTTTGATTTACATTTATGGTAGGTGAACAAAGTGAATTACTTGATTCATGCTTAATTAATCAGGCATCAGACCTAGAAGATTTTAATGACACGCTCGTCAAGTTTTTGTTCTCTTTCTTTAGGTGGATAGAAAAGGCAGGAGTGACCGTGAAAAAGAAATCCATATTGTCAGTTTTGTAGATTTTTTAATGTAAAATATTTTTTGGAAAAAAGCTCTTTTAATTGTTTATTCACTTATGTCACTTATGTTTTTTAAACTTTAAAGTCACAAAAATATTTGTGATTACTAAATTACGCTCAAAGCATAACAAACATCTTTTTAACGTTTAAAAGAAATTCTGAAAGTCTTTTGAACGTTCAAAGACGTCTTTTCCGGACCAAATATCAGCTAGGATATGAGGTTCAACTTTATACGCATATTAATAATCGCCCAAAGAGGACATCGCTGAGCGTCTTTAGTTGCATGCATTTAGAATGCGTCCAAAACGTTAATCATATGTTTTTTGTACGTTCCCGTGCTGGCTAGGTTGTGATACTAGCCTTTTTATCCATTTTGTCATATTATAATAGGTTTCAGATAAGTTAAATTGTTATTGATTTATTTACTAGTAATCCGTGTTAAGAGTTGTTCACAGCTGGTAAAGTTAATATTATGAGAATATTTCAAAGGCACGGTTAAAAGTACTAAGACGCTTGGGCTAAGTAATTCCAATAGGGCCCCTTTTGGCAGTATTGGTATAATAAATTTAAGAAAATATAGAAAAAATTAAAATATCAGCAAAAAAGTAAACAAAATCAGCCCCAAAAATCTATGGGCTCAGGTATTTTGCGCTCCCCCTCTAGATCTCCTTAACTATTTAAGTGACTAGTTTACTTTTGAGTTGAAAAATTCTGCTATAAAATTACCTTCTTTACCTCACAAATAAATAAAAAATAATTTTTTTTTTTTCTTTTTTCTTCTGCAAATTTTTTTCTGCTGCGGAAATAAATTTATAACGGGAAACAATTTTATGCGCAAGCTGCATAATTTTAATTACTTAGTAACTGAAACTTGCGCCACGGAAATAAATTTGTACGACACCCGGTCTTAGAGAAAAGATGTTTATAAACACAACAATATCCTTACTTTCTCTTCACTTACTTCGAAAATATAGAAAATAATTTCCTTTTTGTCTGATCATTTTCTGATGAATACAGAAAGAAATTATTTTGTTACTTAAGGTGAGTTGCATTCATCCGTTTTAGCTACGGGAATGGGAAAGGGATGGGAAAATTAATCATGTGAGCATGCGCAGTGATTAATTTTCAAAATTAAATTAGAAATTGCTCATGCTCACGTGATTAATTTTCCCATCCCTTTCCCTTTACCGTAGCTAAAACGAATGAGTGGAAACTCACCTTTATTTAAACAAAATACAGACACGCAGTTATTTCTTTTAAGTTAAATAATTTTGCAGAACTGGAATCTTGTGACGCATTCGGCTAAAAGTTCTAAAAAAAGACTAATTTTTTAAAAAGTAAATTCTACATAACAAAAATAACAAACCTTTCTCTTTCTACTTTTCTTAATAAAACAGGTCTTATTTTTCCTAATCTTCAAAAAAAAATCAAAACTCCTTCGTTCCTTCGTGTGTATTTTTAAATGCCCCTAAACGTCGATAATCTGCACCCGAAGGTCAATAATCTTAAAAGTGAGCTTTATTTGCATGGTTCCGTCAAAAGAACAACGTTCTGAATGTGTAATGCACAAGTTTATATTTACCAAGTTAGCTGAGTTCGCATTGTATATAACATTTTAAAGAGATAAGATGGAGTTGTTTCACTATTTTGTAATTTCCAGATCGACGGATATTAGGAAAATCTATATACGAAAGATCGCCGTGTTTATTAAGTAAAGTCATATTTTTATTCAGTAAAGTTATATTTTTATTCAGTAAAGTTATATTTTTATTCAGTAAAGTTAAATTTTTAGTAAGTAAAGTCATATTTTTATTCAGTAAAGTTATATTTTTATTCAGTAAAGTTATATTTTTATTAAGTAAAGTCATATTTTTATTCAGTAAAGTTATATTTTTATTCAGTAAAGTTAAATTTTTAGAGTAAAGTCATATTTTTATTCAGTAAAGTTATATTTTTATTCAGTAAAGTTATATTTTTATTAAGTAAAGTTATATTTTTAGTAAGTAAAGTCATATTTTTATTCAGTAAAGTTATATTTTTATTCAGTAAAGTTAAATTTTTAGTAAGTAAAGTCATATTTTTATTCAGTAAAGTTATATTTTTATTAAGTAAAGTTATATTTTTATTCAGTAAAGTTATATTTTTATTAAGTAAAGCTATATTTTTAGTAAGTAAAGTCATATTTTTATTCAGTAAAGTCATATTTTTAGTAAGTAAAGTTATATCTTTATTAAGTAAAGTTATATTTTAATTCAGTAAAGTTATATTTTTATTAAGTAAAGTTATATTTTTATTAAGTAAAGTTATATATTTATTAAGTAAAGTTATATTTTTATTAAGTAAAATTATGTTTAAAATATTTTGATACGATAAATATTATTTATAATGGTTCTGTTCATATGTGTAAGCGAAAAATAAAAAGCTTTTAAGAAAAAATTCAATTTTAGAAAAAATACAAAATGCCTTTTATCTTTGCCCTTTTTAATTTACCTAAAAGCATGAAAAATATTATAATAGTATATTTCATGAAATATTTTTGATAATAATGATAAAGTTTAACAATTTTATCAAATTAACTAGGAACTAAATGATAATGTATTATTAAATAATAACTTACTGCATATCTTTTAGCGGATCAAACAATATGAAGGATCGCAAAGCTATGTTGCTGATTTTTTGTGCTGCTGCAGGGTCAGTATTTTTTTACATCGAATATTTAGATTTAACAATGGATTTTCTGCCCAAACAAAAACCTGCGTTTAAACTTAATAAGACTCAAAATCCTTGTTTAAAATATATATTCCGTAAAGTTCTTCTTCTGATCACGTTTAACAATCCTCTCTACGATCATATTCCATTACTTCTAAACATGTACGAAGGTGTTTTTTCAAACATCATGTTTTGCGGACCAAAAAACTCGTCGTCTATTTATCCAATGATTAACTCAATAACTTATAAAGGATATTTTAGCTACGATGAATGTGCTGCTCAAGTGATGCTCATACATCCCAATTACACTGGTTATTTAACCTTCAGCGATGACGTTTTGCTTAACGTTTGGAACCTAAAAAGTTTCAATCTCGACAAGTTATGGCAAGGTCCAGAGTTCCCTTACAAGTCCGGAAAGTTTATTAACTCATCAGGAGACGACTGGCATTTTTGGAAAGACCCATTTGGTTTACAATCGTGTGTTCAAGCCCTACAGAAAATTAGCTCACTTAACACGTATAAACGTCTTGTAAACCGTTTAATGAACTCTAACAACACTTACGGAAAAGGACTAATCATGAAGTCATTTGGTAACTACACCTGCTACGGTGAACGATCTGACATTTTTTATATTCCGCGGCGCATGGCAAAAGACTTTATTGAACTATCACATGTGTTTAAAAATGAAAACGTGTTTCTTGAAATCGCCGCTCCGACTATTATAAGGTTGCTTGCCACTGACATTGAGAACTTAAAAGGCATCTACATGCCTGGAGAAGTTGGTAGCGATCTCGTGAGAAGAAGCGATCGTCTTCTTCTCTACTATAGCTTAGACTTACACTTTATACATCCGTTTAAGTTTAACTACGGTAAAGATTCAACAGTCGGCCTAAACTTTTTGAAAAATAACTTTACAAAATTGGTAAACACTCAAGTAGCATGTTGGAATTCTTCATATGATGATGTCATTTAGAGTCCTAAAACTGAAGTTTAAATTTCAAAACATTCTTATTTTTTTCAATATTCGATATGTATTCGATATGTATTCGATATGTATTCGATATGTATTCGATATGTATTCGATATGTAACCGATGTGTATGGTTGATGTAAAGAAATATAAGAACCATGGATTCTCATTGGGTAGAAATTTTTGTACATTTCGGCAGAAGTTCTTTCCATAAATGAGACTTGAAAGACATTTCTTGATACTTCGCTCAGAATTAAAATACAACCAAATTACTCAATTGAAAAAGTCCCGAAGAAGGCTTTCCAAGGTTCGAGCAGTAAATTAATAATCTAAACAAAAGTGCAATCGGAGGGTGCAAGAGTAGTGGAGTTTTATCATGCGTTGATGGCTTGAGTGACACTAAAATTTAAAAAAATAAAAACTAATGAATCAGATAAAAGTTCTATTAAAAGTTTAAATCAATCTAAGTTAGATATGCCAGTTTTTAATGGAATTCAGTAGATTGGCAAGGTTTCTGGGACCAATTTAGTTTATCAATTCATAGGCATGAAGGTTTGTGTGATATAGATCGATTTAACTATCTAATAAAATATTTATCTGGCCAAGCATTGGGAACTATTTAGTTCAGAAAATTATAAAGAAGCAATTGAAATTTAGACAGATACGGGAATACACAAGTTTTAGTTTCAACACTTAAGGATTCTTTACTAAAAATAAAGAAAATTAAAGATTTCAATGATCTAAAAGAATTAAGTAAACTCTATAATGATATAGAGAGCTGTGTACGTAATCTTAGATCCCTAAAAATAGAAACAGCGATTTACCCACACAACAACAAGTCGTCTTAAAGACAAATTGAAGATTTCTTTAAAACGTCTTATTTAAAACGTCTTCAAGTTGCCTTATCTAAGACATCTTAAAGTTGTCTTAAACTGGTCTCAAATGAAACACACAAGTCGTCTTAACTAAAACGTCTTAAAGTTTTCTTATTTAAGACGTCTGAAAGTTATCTTTAACTGGTCTTATATGAAATACTTCTTAAAGTTGCCTTATTTCAGACGTATAAATGACGGCTAAAAAAGACGTGTATATAAATGTATATATATATATATATATACATACAGTGTCCGACAAAAAAAAAGCTTAGGTAAACTCTCAAAAAATTACAACAAAAAAGAATGACAATCAAATATTCTTTACAATATATATATTTTTTAATACTATTTCAGGAAGAAATAATTCATTTCAATAATTCATTTCAATAATTCATTTCATATCTTTAATATTCTAGAAATATCTTTGAACAAACTACAACCTCTTGTTTACGTCATTTTATTATTTGTCAATTAGAGCTTGACATGTCGAATTCCGGACAAAAAATTATCGCGAGTTGTGAAAAAAAATATTTATTGTGAGCGAAAACGTGATCCTAAATTATTTTTCTTGCTTCAATTGTCGCTTTTTCTATCAAAGCACCCAAGTCGAACAATGCGCCAGACAACTCGAAAAAAGATAAGAAAACAACTCACTAATGTTTGAAAAGCGCCAAATTGTAACATGGCATGAAAGTAGATACACTTACCATGAAATTGGAAAAAAATTGAATCGATGGTGCACTACAATTCGAAGATTTTTGTTCAAGTATTATTTGACGGGAAGTTTTAAACGCAAACAAGGGAGTGGAAGAAGGCGTAAAACAACTGCCAGAGAGGACAGATTAAATATAAGAGAGGTTCGAAAGAATAGAAAGATAACAGCGGCTGAAATAAAGAGAAATTTTAAACTGGATGTTGACGAACGGACGGTTCTTCGAAGGATCCATTCTATTTGGAAATTTAAATCTTACTGGAGCGTTAAAAAACTATTTATTTCTGAAAGTAACCGGAAAAAAAGACTTCAATGGGCAAAGCAATATCAGAATTGGACAATCGAACAATGGAAAAATGTTTTATGGAGTGATGAGTCACCATTTTGTTTGCGCTTCAGTGGACGGTCGCGTGTTTGGCGGTTAAATAATGAACGTTACGATCCATTAGTAACACAGCCAACAGTAAAGCACGATAAAAAAGTGAATGTATGGGGATGTTTTACTTCATCGTGTGTTGGTCGTTTGTATAAAATTCCTGGTATTATGGACAGTAAAATGTATAAACAAATCTTAATTCATCAACTGATACCTAGTGCAAATGAGCTCTTTAAAGATAAAAGTTGGGTCTTTCAGCAAGATAATGACCCGAAACATACGGCAAACAATGTGAAAAATTATTTGAAGAACAAAAAATTAGTGTTTTTTTCTGGGCCAGCTCTAAGCCCTGATCTGAACACTATCGAGAATCTCTGGAGTATATTGGATCATGGAATCAAGACAAGAGCTCCAAAAAACGAAGAAAAGTTATTTCAAATTCTTCAAAATCAATGGAAGAACATTTCTGGGGAACTCTTACAATTACTTGTTGAGAGTATGCCTCCTCGGTGCAAGGCAGTGATTAAAAGCCGTGGCTTCACCACAAAGTATTAGTTTGGTCTGTTTCGTTATTTCAATAAAAATTCTCAATTTTTCGTTATTTTTTTCTTGTTTTTTTTCTATCTAAGAATCAACGCACCAAATAAAATTTTTTTGTTTATTTTTTTCTATATCAGTTGTAGAAATTTAGTTGAGTTCTCTTGCATGTCTATCTAAGCTTTTTTTTTTTATCGGACACTATATATATATATATATATATGTATATATATATATATATATATATATATATATATATATATATATATATATATATATATATATATATATATATATATATATATATATATATATATATATATATATATATATATATATATATACAGTGGCGTATCTAGGGTAGGGCAGGCAGGGCACGTGCCATGGGCGCCAACCTGAAAGGGGCGCAAAAGAGGCTTGGTTGCGATACAATAAGCGAGAATTATATAAAATAAATTAAGAATGCTGCTTACTAGCCATAAGGAAAAAATATCAAGTCCCGAGCAACTACTTATGTTTATAGTTGAATATGGAGACGAAAACGTTTTTTCTAATATGCGTATAGAATTGCAAATGTTGCTAACAATAGCTGTGTCTGTAGCTAGTTGTGAAAGATCATTCAGTAAACTTAAACTGATTGACTCTTACTTGAGAGCGCCGATGGGCCAAAGCCGTCTCTGTGATCTCGCTTTACTAAGCATAGAGTGAGAAATTATCGAAGAAATTAATTTTGACAATATTATTAAGAAATTTGCAGCAATTAAAGCTAGAAAAATAAATTTGTAATATATGTTACATAAACAAATTGTTTATTTATAATAAATAATAAAGTTTTATTAAAAGCTTGTGTCATCATTTATTAAAAAATTGTAATTAAGCAATTATGTGGGGGAGGAGCGGCGCGAGATTGGTGTTTGCCCCAGGCGCTATTTACCCTAGGTACGCCACTGTATATATATATATATATATATATATATATATATATATATATATATATATATATATATATATTCAGTGGTCGGCCATCACATTAGGACCACACGTTTTTTTTACAATTTATTTCAAATATGTTGCTTAAACCCGCATATGAGAAAATAAATATGATATTTTTATTTGTTACATGTCAAGTTATTTCTATTCTTAGTAATATTTAATAAAAATTTATCAATTGGCAACTCTGGCTGTCAGCAATCACCTGTCATAATCAAATTGGTCCATATTGGACAATTTAAGGTTATTTTTAGTTGTTAGTTTGATAGAAGTTTAAATATGATTTATTTTAATTTCAAGCATCTGTGATTTATTTAATTAATTATTTTTTTTGAACTTAATAATAATCAGTAAGTCATTAATTTTAAATAAAGGATTTTATGTTTTTTTTCCTTTTTATGGAAAGACACCAAATAGTAGTCTTTTTTAAAGTTATTAATTAAAATTTTCAGCTATGGGTAAAAAATGTGATATGACACCAACAAAAGTTACTCAAATTAGATGTCTTTTACAGAATACAAAATATTCTCAGCGAAAAGTTGCACAAATTGTAAGGTTTCTCACCAAACCGTAATGCGAGTGAGAAAAAAAATTGATACAGGGGAAGAGTTTGGCCCAAGGAGACCACCTTCTAAACGAAAGACAACACCAAGAGCGGGTCGTATTATCCGGAATATATGCCTGGAAAACAGAATAAAGCCACAAAATGTATTGACTAAGCTTATCCATGAAGCTGGTATTGCTGTGTCAGACCAGACCATTCGCAGAAGGCTGAAGGAAGAGGGATTGCAGTGTCATCGCCCAGCCAAGAAACCAAAACTGACTTCACTCATGAAAAAAAAGAGACTGGATTGGGCTCGAAACTATCGTCACTGGGCTCGAAACTATCGTCACTTTTGAGGATTGGGAAAAAGTATTTTTATTCGCATTCATATTCGTAAAATATTTTAAATATATTCATTAATATTATAATTTAAAATAAGCATTATTTTAGATTTGCTTCTCTGATGAATCAACTTTTCAAGTAATGATGGACAAAACAGCTTTTGTTCGTCGTAGAACAAACGAAAAGTTTCATCCTGACTGCATTGTGGAAACAGTCAAGCATCCAGCTTCAGTAATGATGTGGTCTGTCATTTGTGGGCAAGGAGCAGGGCGTCTCTACAAAGTAGTTGGCACAATGAGGCAGGACCAGTATAAAGAAGTTCTGGAGAACCAGTTGCTTCCTCAAATAGCAGATTGGTCTAAAAATGTAAAAAAAAATTCAAAAGATGTCCAAAAATGTCAAAAATCTTATATTTATGCAAGATGGTGCAACTTCCCATACAGCAAAAAGTGTTATGGCTTTTTTAAAACAGAAAAAAGTAGATGTATTGCCATGGCCAGGCAACTCACCTGATCTTAACCCCATAGAAAACATTTGGGAAATAGTAAAGCGAGATGTTGGAAAAAAATTCTTGCTAACAAGCAAGATCTTATGGAATATACTATCAGGATCTGGCACAATAACCCAGAGTTGACAGAAACTATAAAAATTTCAATTGCAAGCAAGCCCCGACGAATCGAAGCAGTTAATGCAAATAACACCTGATGACTAAAAAATGAGACAAAGTTTAAATCAATATATGTATGCTATTCATAATCATGCAATTGAAATAAATTAGTATACTTATAGGGAATTTAATACTCTATTAAAATTATATTATAGTTTTAAAATATTAAATAAAATGGCTCCGTATAAAACAAGTTTGTAAGAAGACCTAAGAAAACGCATTTACCAATTTAGAAATACGCATCTGGAAAAGCCGAAAATCTTCACAGTAAAACACTTTCTAGATGAAGGAGCATTGAAAGCGACCATGTATCGTGCTCTAGAACGTGTAGATAAAAATTTAGGCTATTAACGAAAAAAAGGAAGAGGTCTAAAGGCGAAAAAATTGACAAAAAGCAGATAGACCAATTGAAAAAAGCATTTGATCATAATCAAGGTGTTTCACAACGTCAAGTAGCTCGAAGATTCGATTGTGACCATTCGCATATATCTAAAATTCTTAAAAACAAGACAAATATTAGATATTACAAGAAGAAAAAGATTCCACATCGAAGCGAAAGCCAACTAGCCCGAATCAAACCTTTGTGTCGGCATATATATGGCAATTTTAGGAATTTTCATTTTGTCTTGGATGACGAATCATTTTTCACATATGCGAATACAACATTGGCTGGCAACGATGGCTTCTATTCTAGCAACTTGTCATCTACAACTAGCGACGTCAAATTCAAAAGAAAGAAAAAGTACGAGGAAAAGGTGCTAGTCTCTTTGATTATATCACCCAAAGGGACTTCAAAACCAATGTTTTTTGAAAGTAGCCAGGCAATCAACAAACAAGCATACATCGGATGTCTCCGCAAGCGGTTAATACCCTTCATTGATGAATATTATAAAAATGAAGAATACTTGTTCTGGCCAGATTTAGCTAGCTCGCACTATGCAAATGAAGTGGTTCCTTTTCTCGATGCCAATAACATCAAATACCTGCCAAAGGTAAAAAATCCACCCAATGTACCAGAAGCTCGACCGATTGAGGACTTTTGGGGTCAGTTGAAACGCTTAGTCTACGAGGCTAATTGGCAAGCAAGAACCATTCCTCAACTCAAACGGTGTATCGTGAATTGTCTTAACAAAATGGATCCGGAAGTGGCAAAACGTTATGCCTCAATGACTTCAGCTTGTCTAGGTCGAATTGCTTTTAATGATGTTATTGAAAACCAATAAATATATTTTTTTTAAATATCATATAATTGTTTATTAATTTATTTTAAATTAAATTTGATAGCTATGTAACAATGGCTATAATAACAATTTTAAAGTTGTCTCATTTTTTAGTCATCAGGTGTTAAAGGCGGTTTTACAAAATATTAATACTTAATATATATTTTATATAATTTATGGTAATAACCAATAAATATTTAAAATGAATAATTTTATTTGTTTATTTTTCATCAAGTATAACTTTATAAATAAAGGAACAAGCTTTAAATTACAATATTATTTTTCTTTTTGCCAAAAAATTTGTTTTTACACGATATTTACAAAAAATTACAGCTGGTCCTAATGTGATGGCCGACCACTGTATATATATATATATATATATATATATATATATATATATATATATATATATATATATATATATATATATATATATATATATATATATATATATATATATATATATATATATATATATATATATATATATATGTATATATATATATATATATCAGGCGCGGATCTAAGGGATAGTTTGAAGTCCAACTGATTTGTAAGAAAATATACCTAATATTTATTAAAGATCTTTTAGAATTTTTGGGATTAAATATGGAAATACTTTAGGGATATACTAAGCTATTGAAAAGAATTTGAAAATATTTTGTAAGACTTGCGTAACAATTTTTTGCCTAGCAACGGATTGAAGTTCGTTGGCCATATAGCTTAAATTTAACGGCAGCCAAATTAGTTTAGGGTTTTTGCGCTTAAGGAATATCTCTAAAAATTGAAATTTGTCTGTCGTAATTTACGGTTTTTAGCTATAGAGATTCCTGCCATGGCCGCAACAGTTCTTATTATACGTTACCGTATTTTGTTCAATCAATAAATGCTATGAAAAAGTATTAAAGTATTGATCTTTTATCGAAATTTCAACCGTGAAAATAAAACTCGGTCACATAGTTGGTTTTAACGTGTCCGATTTTAAAAAATATGCTGTTAAATTGGAGCTAACAAATACAGGATATTAATCGCTAAATTTTTCTCAATTTCTTCTTCAGAAACAAAGATAACTTGGCTTTTGTCATTTGATTTTTTAAATATAATAAAATATGAATCCATATATAACCGAAGAATTAGTTGCTTGTGCACTAGAATCAAAACATTGGCATAATGTATTAAATTACAAAACTCGAATCATTAAAAAGCTCTCTGAGATAAATTTAATGTTTCCAAGAAAACCTGATTCTAACCAATTCAATACAGAAATGATGGACTTTGTACCCTTAGTTAAAAGAAATCTTGGTTATACAGCATTAAGGTTTTTTTTTTCTTTAGAACTTTTGTTTATTATTTTTAATTCAAGTAATATCACAAAACAGACCCAAAATTTCTGATGTTAGAAACATGAACAGTTTAGACCTTCATTGCATTATTTTCTTCCATTTCTTTTCTTTGAGAATTCAATCCATTTTTCATAGACTTTTTTTTTTTTTTTTAGCTATTTAACTAGTTATTGGTACATCTTATCATTAAACAAACAAGTCACTAAAATTATGTAAGTGACTAGTTTGTTTAGTATAGCTAAATCATTTGCATAATATATAAATGATTTGGTTGTTTAATAAAAAGTTATGGTGTGTACTAAAATTACACTAATTTTTTTATTATTAATATTACTTTTCAGTAAATATTGTTTTTTTGTGTCAGAACTGCTGAAGATGGAAATTGTCTTTACAGCTCAGTCTCTTTGATTTTAAATGACAGTAAGCATACTTCAAAAATTCTAAGATTGCTAACGTCAGTTGAGATATTTGAAAACATAAACTTTTACGCAAGGTATTTTTTATAGCTGTTTCATTTAAATGCTCTGATTTTCAACAATTAATGATAATATGATTTCAGAACTTCTTTTAAAAGAAGCATATTTAAATTGCTTTAATAAAACATTTTCATCGTTTATTTGCCTAATAGCATTATATAGCGTTATAAAGCAACCTATTGAATCTGTCTATCCTGAAATTGGTTTTAAAAAGTATTATAGCTTTTAAACACTGTTATAAAGCCTCGTATCCAAAAATTAAATAGTCCAATAAATATTTTGTGGCGCAATTTAGATAAAACAAAAAACAAAAGTGTTTTATGTTTTAACCCAAATCATTTTGTAACACTGATTAAAGATCTTCCAAACAAACAACCAGCTTTTTTAATGAGTGATACAACTTTACCTAGTATCAAAAGAAAACAAATTTCAAAGACAAGTTTTTCAGCAACAGAGAATAAAATACAAAAAACAATTCAGTCTAAATTATCTTTTCCTACTGTTTCCAGGAACACTTCAGATTTAGATAAGTTGGCTAATTGTAATAAAACAGTTAAAACTGAAGTAATTGTTTCAAAAGACATCAACAGCAGTGATAAAAACACTATTGACTCTTATGTTCCACTTAAGGTAAACATGGTTGCTGATGTTAGCTTATTAAATACAAATCAGCTAGCATCCTATTCAATTTATGATGTTTCTTCATTCCATCTACAGGGTGAAAAATTAAAATCAGGAACAACTGATAATGAGCTGTTATCTCTAATTAGTAATGTCTGGGTTCCAGATAAATGCTTCATTTCCCCTTAACAGGTAAAAGCAGAAAAAGACATTTTTTGTTAAAATGGTTTGATGAGTTTTCTTGGCTTTGTTATTCTAAAATTGAGGATGGTGCATATTGTCTTCCATGCACTCTTTTTGGTCCAAGTTCACCAAATAAATATGCATTACGTAAGTTGTTCAAAGAAGCATTCAATACCTGGCGTAATGCTGTAAAAGTTTTCAATGATCATGAGAAAACTGTTGACGGATTACACATCAAGTCCATGGATTGTTATAATATGCTTTTATCTAGAGCTAAAAATAACACTTTGCCTCTTGAAAATTCTCTAGATATTTCTAGAAAGCAGCTTATAGAGGAAAATAAAAAAAAACTTGGATCAATTGTTAAGACAATAATGTTTTTGGGTTGAAATGATATGTCTTTACGAGGTCATAGAGATGATAGAAAATATCAAAGAGAAGTTGGAGAACCTTCAAAAATTACAGGGTTGGGTAATTTTATTGAGCTTATAAATTTTAGAGTTGATGCAGGTGATTTAATTCTAAATGAGCAACTTCTCTCTGCCCCAAAAAACTCTAGATATATTTCAAAGACCTCTCAAAATGAGTTGATTGAGTGTTGTGGAAATGCAATTGAAGAGATTCTAATAAATGATATTAAAAAAAGTAAGTACTTCTCTATTATAGCAGATGAGGCTTCAGACTGTGCATTGTTAGAACAACTTTCTATTGTCATACGTTATGTTGACAATAGTATTAAGGAAGTTTTTTTACGCTTTTTAGAATGCAAAACAGGGACAAGTGGTTTAAATATAGCTACCAACATTCTTGAAACTTTGAAAGAATTCGGTTTAGATATAAAAAATTGCAGAGGCCAGTCTTATGATGGAGCTGCTTCAATGTCAGGTGAATACAAAGGTGTTTCATCTCATATAAAAAAATCAATCCAATGGCATTATTTGTCCACTGTGCCTCACATAAACTTAGTTTAATTGTTGGCAAGAGTTGCCAAATCCAGCAAGTAAAAAATTTGCTTGAGCAAGTTAAAGCCATATCTTATTTTTTTAACTTGTCTCCTAAAAAAAGTAATTGTTTAAAAAAATACCTTCTTCCTGGTCAGGCAAAACTTATTGACACATGTCGAACTCGGTGGGTAAAAAAGCTTTGTGGACTTGATGGATTTTTTGATAATTATTCAGCAGTTTTTTCTGCTTTTGAAGAAATGGAAGACAATAATTTAAAAGAATTTAATAAAGAAACATCTTCAAAAGCATCTTCTTTTATGAAGTTGTTGACAAATTTTTCTTTTATTGTTTCTTTGGTTTTAACTAATCAGCTTCTGGATAACTTTTATGGAATAAATCAGATCTTCCTCATTTCTCATCAATTCATGCCAAATTAGAGTTATGGGAGGAATTTTTTTATTAGAGTTATGGGAGGAATTTCTGATACATTAAAGTTCATGGATATCAGAGGCTTTCCAAACATTTTAGAGGCTTTTCATATACTTGCTACAATACCAATCACAACTTGTGAGTGTGATAGGTCAATATCTACTCTTAGGAAAATAAAAACTTACACCAGGAGTTCTATGTCTGAAAATAGATTGAATGGACTTGTATTAATGTCTAATCATCAGGAAATAGTTTCAGATATTAACAGAGTAATTGAAGTTTTTGCATTCAAAGGAGACAGAAAATTAGAGTTAATATTCAAATGATGAGTAAATTTAGAATACTTTACTTAAACTGCTTATCAAGAAAAGAAAAGAATCCAGAAATGGAGGGCTAACCTTTGGCAACATTACTAATACTTTACTTAACCTGCCTATCAAGAAAAGGAAAGAATCCAGAAATGGAGGGCTTACCTCAGGCAACACGACAGTTTACAGATGGAGTGCAAAGTCCTAGGCTTACCTTCTCGTTGGTGCACTTCGTTAAGTAAGTTAGACAAGTATTACATGTCTAATTTATGAACTAAATAGCCAAGGCAACATTTTGAATAACTTTATTATTAATAAGATAACTAAAAACAATACAAAACAACACTTTACCGAGCTTGACTTGACTGATTAGCATAGCATTCCATTAGCAAAATTGTATCGAATAAACACATTAGATGAACAGACTTCAATAACAGGTAAAAAGTTGTTTTTTATTAAAAGGAGACTGGAAGGTAATAAATGAATAATTTTATATATATATATATATATATATATATATATATATATTTATATTGTATTTTAAAGACACAGGAAGGTGGTTACAGAATAAAGGAAGGTGTGATAAATATGAAATATCCAAATGCAATAAATGAAAAAAAGAGACATGATTTGCTATAAAAATATTTCACTGCCTCCACAAAAAAGAGTACATGATTATATTTTTAATAAGATTTTCGTAATGCTGGTGCGTTTTTAACATGTTCTAAATATATTTATGGACAGTCTTCTCCGATTCCTTTGGATATGTCTCTCGGACAGCCGCTAAAAAGAGAAAACTAATTAAACAATAATAGGTAAAGAAAATCATTGTTTTTTTGGAAAGCAGCATTAGAAGACACTTACCAATTACACATTTGTAAAGGTGGCTTTCTTTAAAACTTCTCTTTCCGCCTCTCTTTCCATCCATGTTGAAATTATTCATTAGCGAACAATCTACTTTCTAAATAAGATTAGTTTCTCAGACATCTGTAAAATATGTGCTTGTAATAACCTAGCCATCGGACCTTTACGGAAATAATTCAAAATTCTTTTGAACTATTTGTTGGTCTTTTGCATTTTGTCCAGGCAGAAATCCGGAAACACATTTAAAACCAGCAGCTATAAGAGGAGACTTATATTTCTGATGTTGCTTATACGACTGGCAGCTAAAATGGTAATCTGTCGGCTTGCAAAATTCTTGTTCTTCATTAAACACTACCCTTTCTTCCCAAGATCATTTGATATTGCTTCTTTCACAAGAATAATATAATATAAATAATATAAGTACATAAATGTAATTAATGGTAATGAATTATATAAATACATAAATGTAATTAATGTATATAGTATTTAATAAGAATATTAAATACAAAATATTATTTTTTATTATATATTATTTTATATATTATTCTTTTTAATATTCCAGCTCTCAATGATTGAGTCAATCGTTTTTGACTTGTTATTCAAAACGACTTATTAAGGGAATTTTTTGATAACATATATCTTGTATGTTATCAAACATTATCAACATTATGTATCCTATCAAAAAATGTATGATACGTAAGTTTACAGTAAACCATCTGCATTAAATGTTAGAATGCATTAGTACTTTCTTTTCATTTCGAACAAACTAGTTTTTTAAAATTCAAAGACAGAGGAGGTTTAATTAAACCAACTAAAAGTGTTGTTATCATATGCGAAGAAACTGAAAGATGCTTCTAAAGTTTGCTTGCCTCAATAAATGGCCACCTTCCAAATGAAATAGGAATTCAAAATGCCATTTCTTGTGCTGTTTTGAGATCAGTTGATTGCTCAAAAATATTTAATGAACAAACTTCTCAAATGTTTGACTCAACTATAACTGATAACCATTTATTTGCACTGATTAAACTTATTTCAGAAAACTATGCAAAAATACTTCTTTATCATCTGGGTAAAGAATAAACTGCCAAAATAATTGGAATAAAGCTCAGGAAACAATATACAAAACTTATCCTATTTAAAAACCAATAAAAAATTTTTTTATATGATATATATATATGTGTGTGTGTGTGCGTGCGTGTGTGTGTGTGTGTGTGTGTGTGTGTGTGTGTGTGTGTGTGTGTGTGTAAAATAAACTTAGAAGGAACCTCTGAGTTGTGTGTTATCACAGCGCTCAGCTAATAGTTCATACAGCGTTTATAATTTTGTAGTGCCTATCTGATACACTAATGCCTAAAAAATATTATATTAAAAATAAAATTAGCTGCCCACCATGCTGTTGTGTTATTAACCTTCACACAGCATTAGGTAGTCAACTAAAAGTTACATAAATTATATAAAAAATGCTAACTATTTAAAGTTTGAGATTTCTGTACATGAAAACAAATACTTTTTCTTCACTATTACTAAACAAACTAAATTTAGGCAAATTAAAATTAAAATTTGTACTTAGTTTTACTGAGAATTTTTATTTTATTCTATTTATTCTAAAAAACCAAAAACAGAGAGTTAGTATAGAACAACTTATTGTATATAAGTAAAATAAAAAAATATTTATATTTGAACTTTATGTAAATATGTAATATTCCGTTATTTTTATGAAAAAAATCTTGCGTTAAACAAAAAAACTAGATTTTTATTAGAAACATATATTCATCAATATTTGAGCTTAAGATATAAAACTTGATTATCATCAATATCTTAATTTTCATATTACCAATCGTTAATTCCGCCGCAATCTTGGGAGGCCAAAACTGGTTTCTAAAAATTTCCCGTATACTCTATCCAGTTATATTTTAAGATCAGTGATTTATATCAAACACTTAAATTACAAATTTATGTACCAAAATACAAAGTAGTAATTTAACTCAGAACTTTTAATTCGAAATATAAATAAGGAATTTAAATTAGAACTTTAAATAGCCATTAAAATCAGAAAATTAAAATTGAAAGTTAATGTAGAAACGTAAAATGGCAGTATAAAATCGAAAGTTGAAAAAGAAGTTTAAAGATGCAATTCATAGAGGAAATCTAAAGATCAATTCTTTAGGATTTCAACAAAAGTTGTGGCGACTGGAAAATGTTGGAGAGTGTAGCTAAAGCATGTCATTGAAGCACTCAAAAACGCAGTTGATGCTTTTAACTACAAGCACTTGTAAATTAGCTTCTAAAAAAACATTCATATGATATTCTAATGTAAAATTCCAATAATAATCTAATCATGAAGAGCAGAAACCTCTTTTTAGTAAAGTGGTTGTAGCAAACCCTATTCAACACACAATGTTCCTCCCCTGCCCTGCCATACCCTCCCATGTCCTCCCTAGCGCATGGCACTTAAGTTTAAGATAACACCAAAAGAAAAATTTTTCAATTTTTTTTTGTTGTTATAATAAATTAGATCGAAATTCATCAAACGGTTTCAAACATTGTCAAAAAAACTTTTCTCGCGTAAAAGTTACAACAGTTTCAAGTTGCTTCAGGGAGTAAATGGGAGGGGGTGAATGAAGTAATTTCAATTTTGCATAGTTATATTTCTTTTTAAAAAAGAGCTTTTTGAATGGAATTGTTTACGATAGAACAAAATAAAATTATTCATTTTTGGAGAAGTCACAGCAAGCGTTCCAAATGAGAAAAACTCGTGAAAACGTGCGATCTCTCAATTCGAATGGGATCTGCAGCTCTGGGCATGAAACAGACCAGCAATTACAATTCCGTTAATGAGTCAGGACTTTGTCCCTTTAGACCAAGCAAAGTCCAAGAGCTTAGTGATTACAACTTTGATAGACGAGTGCAGTTTCGTGAAACACTATTGGACAATTTTTTTAAAATCCCAGGTATGATTGACAAGATTTTGTGCTCGGATGAGAGTCAGTTTATTTGAATGGAGTTATAAATTGTTACAATAGCTGCTACTGGACTTACTCTAGCCCGCATGAAATATCCAAAGTTGGCACATCTAAAGAAGGGCTTATGGTGTGGTGTAGAATGATTTCAGGTGGACTTATTGGACCATACTTCTTCAATGGTTCTGTCACTGGTGAGTCCTATCTGGAAATGCTTAAGAGAAATGTAAAGCCTAAATTTAAACAGCGTTGTCTCTACTTTCAACAGGATGGAGCGTTTTCCCACTATTCACTTGTAGTGAGAGAGTGGCTCGATCAAAAGTTCCCAGGTCATTGGATCGGCAGAAGAGGCCCTATCGAGTGGCCTGCGCGTTCTTCTGACCTAACTTCACCAGACTTTTTTTCTCTTTGGCTATTTAAAGGATGTAGTATACAGGGACAAATCATCTACACTTGTTGAGCTACGCAGCTGAATCAAGCAAGCATGTGCGAGAAAGTATGCAGAAGTGTACCTGATTGATTGAAATTCTGCATAACGGCAGAAGAAGCTCATTTCGAAAAATTTCTCTAATTATATCTACTATCGATAATTCTACTTTTAAAAAAATAACATATAAATAGATTATCTTATTTCTTTATTTAACAATATTTTATCAAAGACTTAAACCGAATTTACGAACACTCTGTATTTAAAGTGTCTAACTTAGTGTTAAAATTATTGTTATAATTAGTTACTTAAAACATTAGCATAAAAAAAAGCTAATTCATTAGTATTTAAAAAGTGATTAACCTTATCTTTGTTAAACCCAAACACACGCGCCGTGGAAGTTCTGGTTTCGGCTGCATGAATTATATGAGTTCTATGATTACACGGAAAGTTTAGAGGTTCCTTCTAGAACAATTTTACCTTATTTTTTTTTATTTCTTTTTTTATTGATTTCCAAAAATCACTGAGAATCATTAATCATTAACTATCAAAGAATTTTATTAAAAAAACTCACTTGAGTTAAACATTTAAAAATATCTATTAAGTTTTTGACAAGACAAGAAAGACCAGCAAGCTCTGTTTTAACAGGAATAAATTAGAGCTAAAGTTCAGATAATAAAAAATTATTTGAAATTTAGCTCTAATTTACATAAACAAACCTATAGTAACCCATGAAATGGATAAACACTTGACAAACGCTGTTCGAGAATCGACTGTCATGCATGAATCATACATTATGCGATGAGCAAAGCTAAGTTTGGTCCGCGTTTGTTTGTTGATAGTGGACCACTTGTGGTGCTGACGGTGGGCCGTGTATGGATCAGGCATGGAAAGATTGCTGGCATAGTTCTGGTTAGGAGGCAGTTAGGTGTCGGATATGAGCTAGATCCGTCTTTCCTAGTTTTTTTATAGTCATCCTCATTAGACAATAGTATCAACTTGTTACCTTTTATATCTCTGGGATATTACTGTCATCTTTGTAAGAGTGCACATGACCTTTCAGACATCTCTTAATACCTTCATTAAATTTATTAAGCATTGCTTATAATTGTACAATTGCAAATGACAGCGAAAAGCAGAAAACTGGAAACCTAAAAATATATTTATTAAAACTGTTTTGGTCTAACAAAGAAATGGCATTAATAAATTCTATGAAACTGTATTTTTTTCGTATTTATCTTTGTTTAATTTTTCTTTGGCCATTTCGTTTGATTTAGAGTGCCTCTTTTGAAGGAATTTTTGTTAAAACACTGGATGACAGGTTTCTTTATCATTCTATTAATAGCTGCTCTCTGATTATCAGCTTTAGGTCGAACAGTATCTGGAGTGACAAAAACTTGGATTTTGGATTTGGGTATCAAAGGCTTATAATGAATGTTAGTTATTTCATGCTTGTATCGTTTTTGGAACTTCTTCCTTAAACAACTTCTCTCAAAGTGTTTGCTAAATATTGATCTGCATCACGTCATAAGGCAGGGTTTGACTTTTTACGATTGAGAGTTCCTAGCTATCAGTGTCAGCCTAATAAGAATGAACCACTTAAATATTTTTGTTAACTAAATTTACCACATCTAGTGATGAAATATATACATGCATATAAAAATTCGATAGTAATGATAACAGACATTGATGCTGTAACTCAACTCAAACAGAGAGTTCTGCAATGTTCATTACCTCCTTGTCAGAATCCTTGTAGCTTCGTTTGTTTTTCATAGCTTGTTTTCTTTTTCAAACAACTTTGCGATCACCAACTCTTTAAATTATCTTTATAGTTCAAAATATTTATACTGTTTTTAAAATCTAAAAGCATTTTTTTCTCTAAATGGAAAAAAAAAAAAGGATTTCGAAGATTGTTTTAGAAAAACATTTAAATTGAGATTAGCCTATGTCATGAAAAGTTGATATAGAGACAGGGTTGCTGTCGTCTACATTGATATGCCTCTGCCATACGTTTTATGTGCTTTTTGTAATAAAAAAGGTTTTATGACCATTTATTCACCTTTTATAAAAATTATATTTTGTACGAAAATGAACACTACGACCATATTTTATAGATGCACTTCATTTTTGCATACTTTACGATGTTTAAAGCATAGTCACAAGAAATAGATAGTTCGGAAACGAACAAAGGATCATTGTTTTAACTCTTTCATAAAAACAAAATATCGGATCCAGGTCTCCCATCCTGCACAAGTAGTTTTCACTTGAGTCACCTAAGCTGTAGCTATTATTTGTTGCTATTAATAATGCCTGGGGAAAATTGTGCTATTTTTAGATGTTCTGCTTCAAGACGTAATGAAGGAATAAGTTTTTTTAAAGTCCCTTTATCTAATTCTGAGTTCAACAAAAAGTGGGGTAATGATTTGATACATGCTATTACAAAAGATAGAGCTGTGGATGCTTCATTACGAGAACGTATTCGTATCAGAAAATATTCATATGCGAACAACATTTCAGTGTTGATCAATATTATATATGTAAGAAATCATTTAATTTTGAAACCATATATGTATATATATATATATATATATATATATATATATATATATATATATATATATATATATGTATACACACACACACACACACACACACACACACACACACACACACACACACGCACACACACATATACATATATATACATATAAAAAAAAAAAAATTTAATGCTTTTTAGATGACAGAAAAAAGTCATTGAAAGAAGGAGAATTGCCACAATAAAATTTACCTTATAAAAATTCTCATGCTGTTTTGTTCTCAAACCGATCCACTTCTTCAATTCAAAACCGAAATGAACATGTTGCATCTTCAGATGTTGTAACATCTTTGCCCTTATATAAAAACTTTGATGACTTTTTGAATCGTATAGTGAAGCTTTCAATTAGAAATACTTGGGAAATACATATTGAAACCAATCTTGCAGTTATTACTTTGTTACCTGCCAATCATATTTTGCCAAAATATGAAATTTTTGTGGATAGTTCCCTTCAGTTTATTCTACGTGTGTTTGAATGGATTTTATCAGAAGACCATGATGTTTATAAACAATACTCTCAATCATTTTTAAATGTTACTTTGTCAACATTTATCTTTCTTCTTGAGCGTTATGTATTGTGTAAGGGAATCCAACTTCCTAACATAGGTAAAGAGCTCCAATTCCAGAAGCATGTCATTCCTAAAAAATTCAATTATCATGACTACCAGAAATTAGCATTTAAACCATATTTAAATCAAGATGAGTATTTTCGCTCTATTAGATGCAGGATCCTTCTTTTAAGTAATGATGATATGGATACATGTGCAGATTGTTGTTCTTGTGTTCAAAAAAAATTTGCAGAACAAAAAAATAAATTATCTGTTTTAAATAAACCAGCCAAATTAAATGCCCCTATTAAGTTTACATCTCCTAATAGGATTAAATTAACTTTACAAAATAATCATCTAAAATGTAAACAGCTTGAGCAAAAACTTTTAAATATGCAATCTGCTATAGAAAACCACAGTGAAACTGTCCACTCACAAATCAGTGAAAATTTTAAAGAATTATTTTCAGCTTGTGACCAGGATAAAGCTTTTTTGGTCAGAACAACAAAAATATATTCAAACCTGCTGTTCCGAAAATGTAAAATATCACCCAATGATTATCAAATATTGTTTAAATTTAGCAGCTATATCTTATCTGCATATACTGATCTTCGCTATGATAAGAAAACTGGTAAGGGTATTTTAGTACTTCCCAGTTTGCAAACACTGAGAGGTTATAAACATTATATTCATCCAACTAGAAGTTTTAATCCTGCCATTATAAATGATCTCAAGTTAAAGTCTGAAAATTTTACAGTGCCAGATCGATTTGTAGAAATTATTTTTGATGAAATGAAAATCCAAGAAGATCTTGTGTGAACCTATTGGTTTTGTAGACTTGGGAGAAACTAATATCAATTATGGAACACTGAAAAATGTAGAAGCTATTGTGACATACGTTTTAGTGTTTCTTGTAAAAAGTATTGTCAATCCTTTTTCTTTTAGTTTTGCAACATTTGCTACAACAGGTATACTTGCTCATCAAAATATGCCAATTTTTGGAAGGCAGTTTGTTATCTGGAGCTAATAAACTTTCATGTTATTTTCACATCAGATGGTGCTTCATCATATCGTCAATTTTTTAAAATGCACAAGTTGCTTCAAGGTTATTTTTTTATCGCACAAAAAATATTTTTTCCAAATAACAAAGCTACATTTTTTTGAAGATGTCCCACATCCTATAAAAACAGCAAGAAACTTTTTATTTCATTCTTGATCAGGACATTTAACAAGATTGATTGGAATAATGGTTTTTTTTCTTCTTTGGTCACACATTCAGCAAATTTTTGAAGAGCAACTAGAAAGTGGTTTAAAATTTGTTCCAAAACTTACAAATTAACATATAAATCTAACACCATATTCTGTTATGAAAGTAAGTCTTGCAGCACAGGTATTAAATGAGACTGTTGGTAGTGTTTTGGCAAATTCTGGGCCACCAGAAGCAGCAGGTACATCCACTTTATTGTTTAATGCTCGATAAATTTATTGATTGTTCGAAATACATTTGATCACAGGTTAAAAAAGAAGCCATTTTTAAAACCATATGAATCTCTTCCTGACGAAAGATATCTTTGGTTAGATGAATTTCTTGAATATTTTTGTTTATGGAAAGACTTGATAAAACAAGGGCAGATCATTATAATGCTAATTCAAAATCAAAAATGTTTGTATCTTGGCAAACTTACGAGGTACTTAAAATAACCGTAAATTCATTTAAAGAAGTAGTTAAGTTTCTATTAGAAAATGGAGTGAAATATGTACTTTCAGAAAAAATTTGGCAGGATGACCTAGAAAATTATTTTGGTAGACAGCAACCATTAGGTAGGCGACGTGACAATCCATCTGTACGTGATGTAGGATATAATGATAACATCACTAAATCCCAGTTTTCAATAACTCCAATTGCTGGTAATGTTCATTCCCATAACATAATTCAGTGACATAAGTAGTTCCCCATTTTCAAAACGTAAGCGGATAGTTAAGACAAATAAATAGTGAATTTTTAAAGTTGTTTTTACAATTTTATTATTTAAATTTTAAAAATAAAAAAATATATATAAAATTTAAAATCTTATACAATTTTGTTGTATAAAATATTGCTATCTTTACAAAGGGTTGTTGGCTTTTTTTATCTCTTTTCGTATTGAATGTTTTTTAAAGTTTTTTTGACAATTTTATGCTTTTCTGTTAAGTCTTTAGCAAATGAAAATGTACGCACATGTATAAATAATGTCAAGATTTTCTTTAACAAATTTGAGCTGATCTCTTTATCCACTTTTGGATCGATTTCATAACATAAGGTTTGAAAACATGACTTTATGACAGAGCTCTCCATCATAAGTTCTAGTAAATCTGTAGTAACAATTTTTGTAGAAAACTGGGCAGTTTTTTCACGAAATTTGAATTGTTTTATTTATTTTCCACAATCCCCCTCTGTCACGTGCATCAATAAGGGTCTGAGTATTACCAGAATCTGTTTTACATGCTAGTAAAATTGCTATACACTGTTTGTTAAACTGACTGCAATAGTTTTTGCTGAAGCGATATTTTCTATAAAGTTTATGAATAATATACCCACTTAGTTTCTGCAAACATTTTACTTCTCTTTCAGAAAGTAAGTTAACAGAATTAAATTTAAAGGACATTCAGGAGGGATATTTTTTTTGGAGAGGTGAATAACAAGATGATTTGCAACTTCAATGATAAGAATATTTACTAAAGTTACATCTTCACCTTATATTTCTGGTAAAACATTTTCAGACAACAATCGATAAAAATTAGAATAAAATTTCTCAATATTATCATTAAACATATAAATTGTAGGTCTTATTACTTCCCAAAAGGTGGTAGCATCTTCAACTGAAAAAAAAAATGCATTTAAAAGCATCACGAATAGCTAATGGTAAGCACATATCCTTAGCAACAATAGCCACACACTCATTCAAAATACACTTTAGCTTCAAAGTGTGTAATTTTTTTAAACAATACTCTTTCATCGAATCATCTGAACTAGACTCAGGTTTGTGTTTTGACTTATTATGTCTTTCGAGTCCTTTAATGGATTTATAGACATTTTTACAAAGTTTACATTGAAAATTTAACGCCTCACTTGGAATTTCAGAAAGAGCAGTATCTATTTCCTTGTTAAAATCAATATCTTCATTTAAAAAATCACCATCAAACAATTAATACATATCATTTAAATTTACATACTCTAAGATCTCCATTTCGGTATTTGCCATATCTTAAGTATTTGTGCAGGATGAGCGGGCCGCATAAACCTATTTCAACATAAAAATCAAAGTTCAAAGGCTGCTGTCCGCGTTTCAAAACTATCTATTTCTTGTGACTATGGTTTAAACTGTAAACGCTATATGGAGCAAGGGTCGTTTGTTTAATTTGGTTAAGGATCTCCTGTTTCTAATTTTTTTCTTATTGCGTGTTTGGCACACATTTTGAGAGTTCTTTTTTGCAGATAAAGCATTTCTTTAGTCAGCTAAAGTTAAGTGGATGAATTTAAGTATATTGCCTCATAATGCCAATAAGTGGCTATTTGATGAAAAGGAGAATGATTGAGATGAAAGGAATGATTAACGCTAGCAGGCAAGAAGCGGTCCTTATCAGAGAAGTTGCAAGTAGGTTTTGAATATCCAATATGAAACAAGGGTCGTTTGCTTTTAATGGTTAAGGATGTGCTGTTTTTTGTTTTATCTTATTGTGTGTTTGTCAAACATTTCAAACGATTAGTTTTAAACATTTTGAGAGTTCTTTTTCTCAGAGGAAATATTTCTTTAGCCAGCTTATGTTAAGTGGATAAATTCAAGTAAATTGCCTCATAATGCCAAAAAGTGCTTATTGGATGAAAAGGAGAATGTTTTATATGGAAGGAATGATAAACGCTAGCAGACAAGAAGCGGTGCCAATCAGAGAGATTGCAAGTAGGTTCGGTAGATCCAATAGGTGGTAAGAAGTAACTTAAACTTTCCAAAAAAATATGCCATGATGTAACTGAAGCCGAAAGTATCATGATAGCCATAGAGCGAAGTATTGTGAAACTAACTTCATTTGGAGCTTGGCCTCCAAATCTATGGAACTTAACATTCTTTTATGCACAAAGAAAGACGTTTGGAGTTTCGCTGAACATCTCATGTCAATTGGAATTGGTAAAAGTTTTTTTGTTTTTTAAATATTGAGGAAATAAAACTGGTGGAGTTTTATGCAACATCTAACAGTTTATTATTATTAGGGGTGCACCGATGCCTACTTTTGGCCGATGCCGATGCCGATGGGAACAGGCCGATGCCTATGCATCGGCCCTGAAATCAAATAAGTAGTATATATTGGATATAGGATGGAATTATATTCTGGAAAGGAAATGCTAGATTCCATTTCAGTGACAATGAAAACAACATTTTTTAAGTTTTATTGTTGATTTTTATTATCCACCTTTTCTCTTGTTAATTAGAGCTAATGCTTTTAATAAAAAGCTTGTTTTCTAAATGTCATTATGTTTGAATTAAAACGATTTTGTCTTTTTTTTTATTAAGAAAGTTTTTATATAATTATTACTTCTTATAATTAGCAAATTTTAAGCAAATGTTTGTTCGAAATTAAGTTATATAACATCTCTTATATTGAATGTTTATTTATTAAACGCTTTTAATTTAATAATAAACTTGTTTTTAATTTAACGTTAATGTAAATATAATGAAACATTTTAATAGTTAAGAATAACTGCAAGAGTTTCGAATCAATCAGTTTTCTCTTTCAATTCTCATTCATTCAAAGTTTATACAATCTTTTATTTTCTAAAAAAAGAGTGAAAAAGCAAAAAAATTACGAAAAAGTTTAAAATGCTACTTTATCATTCATTTAAAGTAAAATTACACACAAAAAAATTTCTTTCTCTTTTATTCTACGCTTCTGGCGCGTAATGGAATAAGACTTTTCATTTTTAACATAGAATTTTCATTTTTAGCTTAGATATAATAATAAATTAAAAACAAATCAACAATGAGCAAAGCAACTAAAAGTCCAATCGGGGACTATTTTGATATTGATGAAAAAAATCGTTCAAAGGCAATTGTAAATTTTGCAAAATGAAAATATCAAGAGGAGGCTCATCTGGCAAAAAAATGAAAACACCCAATTTAAGAGGACATATGAAAGCAAAATATGTAAAAGTTTTTCAGAAAATAGAAGATCTAAATGGTTTCAAAAAAATTAACACAGAAAAAAATAGCTATGTCATTGGATCTACTTTAACCACTAAAGAGAATGATAACAGCAAAGATTCCTTTAGCAATAGTGTTACAGTCACTCTAGAGCAAAAACATCAACCTAAGCTTGAAGATATTATTAATAAGCATAAGAAATGGACATCAAGTGATCAAAGAGCTCAAAAAATAACTCTGCTTATCGGAGAAATGATATGCGTAGACATTCAGCCATATTCTTTAGTTATAGATCAAGGATTTAGCAAACTAATTATGCATCTTGAACCTTGGTATACCATGCCCTATAGAAAACATATGGCCGAAACAGTTGGTCCTCTAATTTATGAAAAAATGAAAATACAAATTATGAATGGTTTAGCAAAAGCAGATTTTTTGAGTTTCACCACTGACGGATGGACTACACATCACAATATTCTAAGCTTTTATTCTTTAACAGCACACTGGATAAACTCAGAGTTTAATTCTATGACAGCGTTGCTTCAACTTTAAAAAATAACAGGCTCTCATACAGGTGTAAAAATATCAAAATTTCTAAAGGATTCTTCAAATGAATGGAAAATACCAACTAACAAAGTGTACTTTGTCCTCTCAGATAATGCTGCTAATATGAAATTAGCTATAAAAGAAGCTGGTTTAGAAAAAAATTCTCTAAGTTGCGTAATCCACACTCTTCAACTTTGTATAACCGATAAGCTTTTTAGGCAGCAAACAATTGTGAATGATCTTATAGCTAAGGCTAGAAAAATTGCCACACACTTTCACCATTCTTCGTTCTCCATGGACATGCTACATGAAATTCAACAACAGCTAAAGTTACCCCTACATTCACTTATACAAGATGTAATTAAGAGATGGAACTCAACATTTTACATGCTAGAAAGGTTAGTTGAACAAAAAACCTCACTGACATTATTTTTTATCTGAAATCCAAAGTGCAATGCCTCTAATCTTACAGAAGACCAATGGTTATTAGCTGAGACACTTATCTTAGTTTTAAAGCATTTTGAGGCGGCTACACTAGAGATGAGTGAAAACAGGGCATCAGTGTCTCAAATTATTCCATTTACAGTTTCAATGGAAGCGTACCTAGCCTATGCTTCAGAAAATGTAGGTGAAATAAAAACTATAATAGAAGAGTTAAAAAAAGATTTTATTTCAAGGTTTTCCAGCTATAAATTTAATAAAAGCCTGAACATTTCTACAGTTTTAGATCCAAGATTCAAACTGAGTTATGTCATATCAGATGAGGAGAAAGAGGCTATAAAATCAAATATTCTAGAACAATATATGAAGCTAAAAAAAACGGATATTACAGAGAGCCTTATAACTACCGACAACTTAACTATATCAGATGATGAAACAAACGCTTCATCTGAATCAACCCAAGTATCTAGCTCTCCACTCAAAAAATTAAAAATGGCAGAAAGCATATACAATTTTTATCAAGTTTCAAAAACACCACCTGAATTAAAAAAATCAACGAAAGCGAAGAACAGTAAAAAACTTTCAACAGAGACACAAATTTTATTTTGAGAAAAAGGAAAAAATGTGAGCTGTAATAATTTTAAAATAAAAACTTTGCTAACAATTTGTTCTTTTCTGATTTAATTTAAATTATTAAAAAAAAAACGTTATTTCAAATTATTATGAATTATTATATAAATAATAGTTATGAAAATAAAATAATATTGATAATATTCATTAATGGTTAGTATTTTGAACAATAAAAATTAGGATTTTTTTATTATAGTTTGATTTTTTTATCAACTTACATTTCTTATAGAGTTGATGAAATAAACTTTTACTTATCACTGCCTAATCTGCATCAAAAAGAATGTCCTTATAAATGGTTGGGAAATTACAAAGAAACATGTATAAAGAAACACTCTAGCAGCAATAGTATTTTAGACCTCTCATACCTAGCAAAAAATTATTTAGGAGCTCCGCCTTCTTCTGTGTTCAGCAAAAGATTGTTTAGTACTGGGGGAAATATTTATGAATCGACACGGTCCCGACTAACTGCAGAACACGGAGAACATCTAGCTTTTGTGCATGCAAATTGGAATTTTTTTGGAGAAATGGAAACAAAAAAATCGATTCACAGCTTTATATAAAATATTTTATTACTTTTCATAACATTATAAAAGTTTGTATTTCTTTCTAGCATAACACAAATTGTTCGATTATGCTTAAAATATGTTATACTTTATGTTTATATTTTTTAAATTTGCATTTCTTGTTTTTGAACTTCTCTCTTTGTATAGTTTGGATCTTTAAGTTATATAGTTAAATAAAATTTAAAAAATTTCAAAACCATCGGCATCGGTCGGTGGTTATCACGGCTGATGCCGATGCCGATGCATCAGCTAAATGACCGATACATCGGCAGGCCGATGCCAATGCCGATGCATCGGTGCACTCCTAATTGTTATTATTGTTGTTGTTGCTTTTGTTGTTGTTGCTGCTGTTGTTGTTGTTGTTATTTTAAATGAAGGTAATATTTCACCCCGATGGGTTTACAAGCTTCTGAAAAATCTGTGGAAGGAAGCAGATTATTTTTACATCCATATAATTTGGGGGAACCTCAAATGGTTTGAGTTGAATTTTGTGTAACGGGCAAACTTAGTTTGGCGTTCACATCTTGTTTGATCAGCTCTTCAGATTACATCGAGGTTCTGAACAACTGTTTGGTTATATTTAAAGCGATGTATCTCGCAAATATTTCGTATTCCAGCAAGATAATGCCAATATTCACATTAATTCGACGACAAAATCCTGGTTTAAATAAAAATCAATGTTGTTGTAAGCAACCTGTAACCATGATCAATACCAGTGGAAAAGATCTAGGGAATCAATGCACAACTTATTTTCGTTAACAAATCCAATACAATCGCGCCACTGAACTTAAAATAAGCAATTTCGGAAACCTTGGAGAAATTTGAAATAGATATTCTAAAGATTCTAAAAATTCTTCTAAAGATTCCGGTTAAAAATATGCTCAAGAGAGTTTTTCAGGCTATCGAACGAGCTGAAGGTTCAAATGACTATTAAAAAACGCAAAAACGTTCAGCAAGGTGATTGTTTTATCACATATATACATTGAAATAAAAAGTGCGGGCTATAGAAATTAGCCATTGAATTTCACATAAATGTAGGGGAGAACGGAGCTAGTTGGCTACAGTTTTAGTTTTTGAGCTCTGTGCATTTCTGGGTGAACTTTTTTGACGATATCAAACTGCAGTTCAAATGAATATGAATTTGGCAAGCATGTTCAAGTATCAAAGATTACAAAAAAAATGATTGGTGGCCCAAAAAGGGCCTCCGAAAAAGAAAATGATATGTGCCAACTTACCCAGGCCTGGGGTAAGTTACCTATACTCTCAGGGTAAGTTGGCGCACCATATCAAAAGAGACAAATTTAGCAAATTAAGTATCTATTTCAAGTGCATCTTTTTTACGAAAACTCTTGATAACTTTTATCCAACAATACTTTTTGATCTTAACTTTTATTGCCTTCAAATTGATCGAATAGACTTACCTTCTATAAAAATAGCATCAACAGCACTTTTTTGTAACATTTTTAGAATTTACAGGCCTGTCTACTTTTCTTTTATGATTTCGCATGCTTGTAGATCTGCAGTGCTATATAACTTTAGTGAATATACGGCTAATGCAAAAAGTTGTGAGTTGGCACATGTTGCCAACTAGCCCCGCCATCATTGTGCCAACTAACCCCAAAAGCTTTTTGCTCACAAAATGGCTTATAAATTCCCTAAAATGCGAAATATTGAAACACAAAATTTGGTTGGTGTAGAGTGAACCAAACAACACTTACATCTATTCGATCTTGCTTGTAGCTAATTCTATTGCTTTTTTAAAATTGAAAAAGTAGTAGTTACAAAAGTTACAAAATTAAAAAAAAAACACAAAAAACTTTTATGCGCATGCGCTTGTAACCCTGATACTACACTGAAAGATGAATTAGTTAAATAAGAAGGCTCCATGTGAATTTCGGAAATCTCTGGTGGAAAATTCCAAAGTTAAACGCAGTGTGTCAACTTACCCTTTAGCCAACTACCCCCGGTCTTCCCTTTAAATAAATTCATTTTAGAAATACTTTATTAATGCTTTCGCCAGATTTGTTTTCCATTTGATACATTTGAAGATCTGTAATTACAAAAAAGGTAAAAAAAATACCTATCAAACGAACTATGGCTGAAAAGTGAGTGCGGCTATATCATATAGCCGCATTGTTTTATCCTAATTCAACTTTTTTAATTTTAAGTGCACCAAAGTTGTCTTGTAATCAGCAATATGCTAAATAACTTTATATAATAATAACATCAGTTTCATGGTTTCAATACAAGAACATGTTTTCAATCAAATGAGACCACTTTTTATACATAAAATAAATTCATTTTAATCTTTAAGAAGCTACTCCCTTATAAACTGAATTTTTTAGCAATTGATATTAAGCCACTATTTTTAGGATTATTCCTTATGAGGATTTCTTCAAGAAAGGGTGTACGAAAATAATTTGAGAACAGTTACTCAAATTAAGCAAATTATCGCAGCTGTATGGTTCAATGCAAAGGCTTTCGGTGCAAACGCTTTCAGTGCAAATGTGTATTAAGAAAATTTTGAACAAAATTTGAGGAGTGCAAGGAAAGTAACAGACACCATACAAATGGTTTTTCAACAACCGTAGATGAAAAATAAAAAATCTTTTAACATTTCTTGAATTTCAACTCATGCTACCTTTAAACTTTTGCTAAAATAAATGAACACCATGTATAATATATATTAAAATAACGTTAAAACGACTGGATTCAATCAAGAAACCTCCAAATACGTTTGTCCAACCGTGCTTTTATGGCTTCATACTTCACTGTTGTCTAGTCCAGGCAACACCATTTTTTTTCAATATAGGTTATGAGGTCGTTCACTCTTATTTCTTTTTTTGTAAGCGAATCGTACGTATGAAGGAGTCATCTTTTCGGTTGTTCTCTTTTTCGGAAAGAACCAACGAACAAAAAATCTTTTAAAACCTTTTTCAGTTGCAAAAGTGTACCGATTGGCTTTAAAATCATTTATCATGAGCTTTTATTAATTAATCATATTCTCAAATCAAATTCGTTTTCCATAGCAATGCGTATTTTATTTGGTACAACTCGCAAGACCGTTCGGCCTCGACTGCCTGTGTTTTAATAATATTCGCCTTTTCGTTTTATTTCTAACAGCGCTTTTAAATCAAAAACTTCTTTTTTGCTTTTTATTGAGAAGCTTTTTAGCTTCTACTTTCCATGTTATGCTTTTCTTGATGCGCAACTTTTGTGTGACGAACTCATTCTGCATGGCAAACGCTTTCTGTTGATACTTCTGACTCGATCTTTTACTTGTTCCACCGCATTAACTCGCTTTTCTCTTTCAATATCTAGTGTGCATATAAATTCTGCGTTGAGGTTTTTTTTTTTTTTCCTGAGCTTTTTTTTGTTCGGTTCTAAGTTCTGCATTTTTGAACCGAAAAGTTTTTGTTTTCGATGCTTTTTTTATTTACAACCTGAGCAAACTGCGGAGCTGAAACTCTTGTTTTTTTTCCTTTTTTCGTTTGCAAATTTGATGAACACTCTACGTTAGTTTCTGGCGAACATCTGAGAATTTTTCGTTTTTTTATCAACGTTACTTTCAGCTTCTTAATCCGTTGTTCTTTTTTATTTGAATTCTTTAATCAGTTCTACTGAAAAAATTCTTCCTTATTTCGGTGCTCCTTCTTCAAAGCTAAAATCTTACGTAGGTATTCTAATCAAACTTGTTCGTGATGGATCTGTCTATTTGTGACGTTGTCCATAAGCTTAATTTGCTTAATTTTTCTCTTTAGCTGAGTTTTCAAAGTAACCTTTGTTAACTTGTACTATTTTTTCAACTGCTTGAGTTCCTTTTTCCTCAGTTTTTCTCCCAGTTTGGCTTCGTTTAATTTAAATTGTTATTGAAAAAAAAAAGTATTTTTGTTTTCATCTGCGAGCATTTCTTCTTTTTCATTCTTTAGCAATTCTAGGGAAGTTAGATTGGCTTCAGCCCAGTATTTTTTTTTTTTTTAAATAACTTAGCTTGCTTTTTACCACCTTTTTTTTCCAACTTTTGTTTTACTGCCTCCTTTTTTTCCAACCTCCTCGCTTTTGGTTCATCTCTTCATCCGACTCGTCAATTTAGATCTGATTGATCCGACTCGTCAATTCTAGCTTTTAATTTTAGGATTTCTGTATCAATGCAAGCTTTTCCCAGAAGAAGAGTGTCAGTGTCACTGTAACTCTAAAACAGGATTAATAAAAATGGCGTACTTATGATAACAGTTTTATCTTTCACAAGTTTTGTATTAAAGAGACAAAAGAATTTTTCATGTAAAAACAATTTTTCGTTTTTTCTCCACGTATCTCCAAACGTATTACGTATAAATCTAAATGCCTCAAAAGCGTTTCGTGTTAAATTAAAACTCTTTTTCTTTTTATGAATATGGATTAATCAAATTTAAAAAAAGATTAAACCATTCGAGAAAGAAAGAGTCTTACTTCTTGATTAACCAATATTTCTGTAACCGCTCTATCAACCTTGACTCGATTTGCTGAAATACACGGAAGATCAGAATATCTTCCCTTACATTGTATTTATCATATATTGACGTCACGTTTGCGTTTACATCTAATAAATGTGTAATTTGACGTCATATTTAATTTACGAGATTTAAAATTCACGAGATTTAAATAATATTTACCTATATGGAAGATTCCCTTTTCACCTTCACATGGACATTTTGATGACCACTATTTATACAGTCTAACAACCAGAGAAATCCTGAGCAACAATTATAAAAGAAGCAGTTTCTGAGTTATGAACAAAAGCTCTCCATATTGTTACTGCTACGATTAAAATATGAAGAAAGTTTACACAAAATTGCCTAATTTATGGTTTGATCAGATTTTTTACCAGCCTTTTGTAGCAGAATATGAAAACTTTTTTTTAAAAAAAAAAGGATGTTAAAAAATATCTTTCAGTAAGTTCATTAGCAGTTCATCAGCAGTTAATCAGCAGTTCATCTGAACAAAGCCTTTCTGTTATTTTATGCTTCCTTAAAGCAACTTCTTTGTTTTTTTTTATTAACAAAGCTAGAAGTTACTTTAAAGTTTAAGCTAAAACAAACAAAATTGATTTTTGTGCAGAATTTTAAAAAAAAAGTTCTATAGAACTTTTAATGTAAGCAGCACTAAATAAGATCAATGAAAAATAAGAGCTTTTAATATTTCATCAAACACCTTCTAACACAAACATTTTTGAGCACTTAAAACATTTTTTAGATTTTCACTCTGATGATCATAATGATGCACTATTTTAATTTTAATATATTGACACAAACTTATAAAACTAAAAATATTCTTTTCTAAAGCATCATTTGGCTCATCAATATAATTTTTTTTTTACAGAACCCACAACAAATATTATACCTTAAATCTAAGTATAAGAAGTAAAGCACATTAGAAAATAGTTCAGTAATATGATCAACAAACGCATGCCTCCTCTTTGAAAGTATCTGATAACATTTAGAAATTAAAAAGCAAAAAGGGATGAGAGAAATGCATACTTCTGCAATGTACTTTTCCTACACTGATTGCACACCATTCCCACCAACTGTAGGTGCTATTTCATCAAGAGCTTCTACAAAACCAAATTAAGCAAAAAAATTTTAACATGAAGTATAATATTGGTAATTAAAATAAACATTTAAATTTAGATTTAAACTTTTAGATTTAAAAGTTTAAATGGCTTATTTAAATTATTATTATTATAATTATTATTATTATTATTATTATTATTATTATTATTATTATTATTATTATTATTATTATAATTATTATTATTATTATTATTATTATTATTATTATTATTATTATTATTATTATTATTATTATTATTATTATTATTATTATTATTATTATTATTATTATTATTATTATTATTATTATTATTATTATTATTATTATTATTATTATTATTATTATTATTATTATTATTATTATTATTATTATTATTATTATTATTATTATTATTATTATTATTATTATTATTATTATTATTATTATTATTATTATTATTATTATTATTATTATTATTATTATTATTATTATTATGGCAATGGAGGCAAAACTGCTCTGCCCTGGACTATAGTTTAGTGCAAATATGTTATCTCTCCTTTCTCAATTTCCTAACACTCTCCATAGGACATTGATCTATTTTCCTTCTTTTTCGTGTTTTAACAAATGGAAGACTACTTTCGATTATTTTTGAACATCTTTTATAAATGTTGCATATTAGTTGTGCTATGAGTTTTTAAAACAAACATTATGAAAACTTTTGTATTTAATTCTAAGTAAAACAACGATATTCCCTTTGAAGTAAGAATTTTTATAGAAGAACACAAATTATATAGATTGTTACCATAAATTATATACATTATGAACATAAATTATATACTTTGCTTTTTGGTAACCAACTGTATAATGCATAAATAACTAGTATCTAAATAATATAGCTAGAGTAAACAAAAAAATAAGGAAGTAGCTATGTGCCTATTTAATCAAAACATACAATGCTATACAACAAACAAAATTACAAATTCTTTACCATTTTTTTATACTCGTCTAAGTAACGCTTTATCCAGAAACTGGATTTACCAACTAAGTGGAAATTGTAACCATCTTGAATCGTTTTTATATACAACACCACGTATTTTTCACTATGACAACGAACAAAATCGGTTTTGTAACTTTCACCAATCTAAATACTTGATTACGGTTCTGATGAATTAAGGATCACATAAAAAGTATTTCATAGCGGAGCCTGTTGGCGCAAAAGGAAATTACTGCATTAAACTCATCAGACAGTAACTAAGAGTGGGAGAAAGTTTTAATATGGTCGTAATAAGAGAAAAAGAAAACTTGGAGACGAAAAGATGCTTGCTACTCAGAAGAATTCAAATTTGCGTTACTTTAGCCTCTGAGTAATGCAGATACTCGAGAGATGGCTACTAATGTTACAGATCTTCTTCATCCTAATTATTACATTTATCTTGATGATTCACAAACTCAGATGCTGATTTTGACAATCTTCCTGTAACAGAACATAAAAGCTTAAAAAAAAAGTATGATGAATACAGATCCACTACCTCATGGTGATATGATCTAGGAATGATGAATGCTGAAATTAAATGCAGCTTAAATATACGTAGATCAAAATCTACGCATAAACTAAAATAATCTTACAAAAAACTTTAGAAGCTTACAAAACCTTTGGAGCAATTAGAACTCGTACTTCTCATGCATTTTCAGCAACAAGTTTGTTATTGCTTTATAAAAATGGTTCAGTCATATTGATTTATATAGTTAGCAAAATAGAATTTCCAAAGTTAATAATTTGGCACGCCTGCGGCATGTTTCTTTTGTGTTTGTTGTTAATGCTTTCTTGGCGGTAGTTCTAAGTCTGCTTTGTAGACCCCAAGTCTAGACAAGGGCAGGCGCATTTTGAAACTAAACATGAGAAAAAGCTACATGTTTTTTTTTTTATAAGCATATGAAATTTTTGAAACAGGCTCGGATATGCTTAAGCAAAAAGTTAAAAGAGGCTCAAAAATATGCTTAAGCTTAAGCATATTTCTAATAAAATATGCTTATTTCAATACTTTCTTAAAATGTGCGCGTTACTAAAGGTTAATGGGTATAAGAAAAATAAAAAATTGACTTATGCTCTGTATTTGCTTTGGTTTTAATGTAGCTAAGTTAATGTTATAGTATAATAATGAAAAATAAAACATATATACTATATGCAAATGTTATACTATATGCAAATGTTATACTAATATACTATATGCAAATGTTATACTAATATACTATATGCAAATGTATCAATGAAATCAAAGATAGAACTTAGAAATAAAATAAACATTTTAAATATGGTGTTAAATAAACTACACATTAAAAGTGAGGGAGAAAAAAAAAAGAGAGAAATAAAACACTTCAGAGCGACTCCTAAACTTTTTGTTTTTATGTTTAAGTATTGAGGTTTACGTTTTGCAACACAATGACTTCATTGCTTCATAAAGTCGTTGCATTGCAAAACATAAACTTCGATTTTTGTTGTTTTTGTTGGTTTAAATTTAGAAATATAAATATTTAAAGTTTTTAATTAAACAAAATTTAAATTTTTAAAATAGTTTATCGAGGCTCAGGAATATGCTTACATATGTTTATTTTTTTTCCAAATCTGAGCCTCTATATGCTTATAAGCGTTATGCTTATAAAAAAAAAAACATGTATAACTTACGTTTTTTCTTTTTGTTTTTTTGTTTTTTTTTACTTTTACTGTCATCGTTTCATTTATAGCACTAAAATGCACGAAAGGGGAAGAATATTAGAATATCAAGAATATAGTAAGAATATAGTAAGAAGTAATGATAACAAAGTAAAAGTGTAAAAATGTTTAATATTTAAGATACACAGGTAATAATTTTTACTTGTTACCCTCCCTCACCTCACCTTCCCTTCACCTGCCAAATACGTATAACGTTATTTAAATTAAGTCGGACCAACCATTTCCATCATTCTTTACAAAAAATCAAACCTTAATCTAAAATCAGCTATTCCACCCCAGGACAAAAAGTTCTATAGAACTTCTATAAACTTTTGAAACATATGGCCTTTAGAAATTCTATAGAAATTCTTTAGAACTTCTATAGAATGTCAATTAACTTCTATAGAGCTTGCTATAAAACTTTTTTTTTATATTAATATGTGTAAAAAAAAAAAAATTCTATAGGAATTTCTATAGAAATTAGCAGAGATTTAATAAAAATTCTATAGAATCCTATAGAATTTCTATAGGCCATATGCTTCAAAAGTTTATTGAAGTTCTATAGAACTTTTTGTCCTGGGACTAGAATAACTCTAAGTTATTTTTGAATTAGTGACCCTATGCCTTCCAATATTTTTTCCAAGATGGCTATCATCAAAAAACTTAAAAATCATGGTATGTTTTTTTAATGTGAAAAACTCCTCTCATCTAAATAAATTATCATTTTTAATGAAGCCAATTTTATGCTCTTTACATCGGTTATCTATTTGATTTGAGTCTTGGTCTTTGTAGAGATATGGTGAGCTTACAATTTTGTCATTAAGTGTACACTTCCTTCATACGAATTCACAATTTTGAACATTGTGTGGGAATATTTAAGTATATTAAAAGTAAAAGTAATATTTACAAATGGTACTCAAAGAAATCAGTAATACTCTTGTTGGGTTGTTGTTGGGTCTTGTTGGGCCAATGAGTACCAGGCGAATATGAAGTTAAAAAGTCAACAGGGACATGATATTCATTAATAAGATTTTCACCAGCTACTTTTTATGTAAGGACGATAGTGGTGGTAATTGACATTTGAAGCAGAAAGTACTGTTGAGATCCCAATTTTAAAGGAATTGAGAATGTGATTAATAAGGGGAATTCTGACACTTTCTGTGTAAATCGTTATAAGGAGGCACATAATTTCTACGCCGTTAGCAGAATATGATGACGTCGGATTGCAATTTTTGTTGTAAAAGCTTTTACTGTGTCAAAATAGTTTGGCTAAGAAAATTGTATTTAAGATGGTGGAGTTTTGGCCACGCTTTATGAAGACTGTAGGCTGTTTTTCGTACTTAACGGAGTTAATTCATGGTGCTCAAAAAGTCTCCATTGGTAGCTGTGTTTTTGCCTAAGATTATATTCGAAATGATCGTGTTTCTTGACTTATTTTGATGCTATGCAATCTTCTTTGGAGAAATATAAACTTTTATATTCTCGACTATTGGTATTATTAATGTTTTGTTTAAATTTGCTTGTTTACTTGACATTGTCGTTTCATAAAAGTTTTCATTAGGGGGTGCATTATCACCACGCATAATTTGATGAGTCGTTTCATTATCTCTCTGTTTATCAATGGCATTAGCAAAATGCAATAACGAACGATAGCTAGGATTTTCTTCTGTTTTCCCAGATACAGAGAAATCTAATCTTTGTAAATTTTTTTTTTTCTTTTAAGTTGCTTTTTTTTAGCAGCTGCAAACAGCTGCTTCATACCGAGTTCTTCAGCTTCTAGATTTTTAATTTTAATTTTGTTTCAGTTTTAACTTCTTCTTCTTCTTCCTTGTATTGTCTAAATTGTTTGTAAGTTCTAAAAATGCATCATCAGACCTCATTCTTCAGGAAGTGCTCTAACCTTTTGTTTCCGTCACTACTTTTCAGGAATCTTTTTATGATATAATCTGCCTTAGAATCGGTTTGCTGAACCGATTTTGCCAACTTTTTGGAGTAAACGAGCGGAATAGAACAAATCAGGCTTCGACGTGGCTTTTAACGCTCGGTAAACGCATATTTTTCGCATTCTGAAAAGTTAGATTTTAACGCGTCTTTAATCAGATCAAGTTGTTCATGATTTTTAAGAGTAGAGGACTTTTAGATTTGTGTACATAAGTTTTGTTTTCGCTATATTTCTTGTTAACAACGCTGTTGTAAACGTAAACAAGTCCATTGGTTGTACACCTCACTTTTCGATTGCGCTTTGCAACGCCATGCGGGTGTAAATTGTTAACTTCAAGTAAATAATAAAATACGGATTTGCTGCTTGCATAGTTTGTTACTTCTTTAACAATTGTTTTAAAAGATTCCAAATTGTTTTCATAAACAGGTTTGTTCTTACGTTTAAATTCTCAAGCGTCTTAACTTCTTTTAAGATGACTCTCATGAAATGCAGTCTTGTTTTCGTTACTGATTCTAAACCTTTGGTCGTGATAAAGGTATTCGTAGTATGGTTCATTGTTAGATCTTGCATGATGATGTTTAGTGTCTTTTCCAATAATTGAACCGTGGGTTGTTGTCATTGATATCATCGCATTCATTCGAACTCTTAACATCTAAACTTAAGTGCTTATAATCATCACTATTGTTTTAATCCCCCCCCCCCCCCCCCTTGAAGGTTATCGTTTAAAAGATGGTTATCATGTACAAGATGGTTATTGTTTAAAACGCTTTGTTTCACGTCGTAAAACTCTGGATTGTTGTATTGACGGCCCAGTAGCTGTTAACATTTGAGGGCATGGACGGATGAAAGACGTTCATGGGTGTTACTTCTGCCATTTGTTTCATAACCAAGCGTTTTCGTAGTCATCTTCCGTTTTTCTGATATTCGCGTAATGTTTTAACAACATCCCTCTCTTTTCTCATGATGATATCGCTTATTATGACATCGCTCATTATGCTATCGCTTATTAAAGGAGAATCTTTTGAATCTCGGAAGATTTTTCCAGTTCAATTTTCATCGCGATCATCATCACTTTTATCATTTTCTTCTTTAGGTGTCGGATTATCTTTGAATTTAATTTTCTTATCTTTTCTATCTTTCTCTTCTTCCTCATCTATTTTCTTATTAAACAACCAATTGAACTTCGAATTATCACTACTGGCTGATTTTCTTGCGTCAGTTAGCAAGGATCTACCCAACAAGTGAATTTTTGAATTATTTCTTACCAGTGCATTGGGTTTAACTTAATTAGAACCCAAATCGGGATTCCATTTTCTGTCTACCTCCTTATAAATATTTTTATGCAAATCATACTCTTTAGTTTAAGGGTTTGAATTAGTTGCACTCTCTCTTGATTATTCAGATTTACTAAGAGCTACATCGATACCCATTTTGATTTGCAAAACGCAGCTCCTAAACATGTGAAAAAAGGATGAAATAATAATTTATTTTAACGAAGGCCACCTGAATATTAAGTTATCTTACTTGAGTTTTATGTGTGTCCAGGCTAAAGATTATCAACATTAAACTGATGCTAATTGGAGCGTGAAAAATTGAAAAACATGTTTCATACTTTCAATTAGATCGTTACACTTTTCTGATATTTTTAACCTAACAGGATTACTTGCTTTAAAAAGGTAATTTACCGACTCGTTGTACGACTAACCACATTGTCGCTTAATTTTCAGCATCAGTCCGACATATTTTCTAATATGCCGAAAAATATAGAGCAAATTAACAAAATTGCTGTTTAGTAAATAGTAGGATTTAGGGATCGGCATTCCGGTTGATTTTGATTATGTTTGATCGCAACTTCCGAATTTTGTCAGGGTCATCAACAGAGAAATACTAAGCAGTTTATTTTGAGGATTGTTTTTAAAAATTATCTGGAAACATTAGAAAAAAGGTGGTTTTCATCATCATCCGAAATCCAGAAAAGTTAGAGAGCAGTCTTACTTCATCAATTAGAATCCAGTTCAAGTTTTAGTTATCTCAACTTATAAGCCTCTTACAAAAACCATGAAAAATGTGTTTTTTCAAATCCAGTTATAAACATTTTACTTACGAAAAGTATGAATTGATTCAGCTGATAGAAAACTGAAAATGAAGACTGGAGAAAGTTCACTAGATTAAGGTAGTGCAAAGGAAGAATTTGTTTAGCATATGAAAAAGTGAAAGAAAAGTAGTTTTCAATGATACCAACTTTGAAAATCTAAACAGAAAAAGCATAGTTCTTGTTAAAGTGCTGTTAAGGGTTGTCTGAAGAGTTTATCTGAAGCGAAAATTCCGAAGTGGAGGCTTCTAAAATCCGGAGGGCTCGAGTCAACCAACACACCAATATAAAGACATTTGTGAACTGTAAAGTTCTTTTACCAAACATCCAAAGACGGTGGCAACAAGATATGGCTTCTGGATTTGATTTTTATAAAAAAAACGTGTTTGTGAAGTTTTTCGTACTTCAAGAAAAAAAATTTAATCAAAAATCGTAGCTGAAAATGTTCAAAAACTAAAGGTGTGTAAATAGAGAACTTTTTAATGCTTCATTGTTTTACATCCACTACGCAATATTTCCTGACTTCGTATTATTACGTAGAAGCAATTTTAGATAAAAATTGAAAATTTTTTTTTTTCAAAATTTTAGTTTTAACAGTTTTCATTCATTTATCATGTCTACTCTTATAATATTAAAAAAAAAATTCAAAAAAAATATCAAAAAACCTAAATTTTCCTTAATAGATTTGGTCCAAAAAAATTATTTGCCTTAGCAACGGCCTTTAGAGATACATTTCCTGCTATATCTTGAAAAATACTAGTCCAATTTATATACTTTTTTTGTGTGCTTAATTGTTCCTTAAAAACTCTTGTTAATTTTTGATCTAATATCCTTAAATTGAAACCTCATATTCGTTTCTCTAAGATATAGATAATTACCATTTTATAAAATTTCTTCGGTTGATGGACGTTTTTGATTAGTTGTCTGATAAATGGGTTCAAAAAAAAGATATGCTAAAATACGACATTGATTAAAAAAGAGGGTCTTTCTCACGTTTTCTTCATTTCTTGTCTAGATTGTACCTGGACGATGAACTTTTTAACATCAAAGTCAATATAAAATAAAAATGAAGTAGTCAAAGGTAAAAAAATGAAAGAAAATAACTTACGTACTATGTTAGTTTTTCGAGAAATGGGGCAAAGATACACAGAAATTAATACTATTTGTCGTTTAATGAATATGCCTCCTGATATGACTAAACGTGTTTACCATAACATTAATAACAAAATTCATCTTGCTTAAATTGAAACCTCTTGAGAGTACAAAAAAAGCCTCAGAGGACATACTTAAAGAAAAACTTGGTGAAAATTATGATGAATCATCAATTGTCAATGTTGCTGTTAGTTTAGTTTATGGCAGCTCAGAGGATACTCCTAAATGAATGGTATAGTCACAGCAATATGAGGGTAGCTCAGGAAGTATGGAATCTGTAGACGCTGTACAAATATTCAAGCGATCTGTCAACGAGCTAAAACTCAAGTACCATATATTGCTACAAATAAACCACAAACGATGTGACTTCCAAACAAAGAAAGATATGATAGATAACCTAGTTAATAACGCCATTAGTGTAACAGCAAGTAGTGTAAAGTGAAGGAGCAAAGTAGCTAGAAAGGTGAACTGCTACTTTTAAAGCTGATGGAAATAACGTGTCTGAAAATGGGGCAAAAAAAAGGAAAGTATCGCAGAATCATTTGGCATAATACAGAAAAAGATTTCGAGAATGAGATTGAAGCGAAGGAATAAAAAGACTTGGTATCTCCATCTCTATGTATTGGAGATGGAGATACCAAGTCTTATATGCAAGTATGTGATGCAAATCCATACTCAGGAGAAATTATTGAGAAAGCAGAGTGCATTCGACATGTTCAGAAGAGAGTTGGGACAAGACTACAAGATCTTTACAAAGGTTATAGATTATCAGATGGAAAATACATCAGTGGGAAAGGAAGATTAACTGATAAATGGATAAAACTATCTTCAAAACTATTATGGAATAGCAATTTCAGGCCTGTTATTAAGTACGCCACGGCCTACTTAATAACAGGCCTGAAAGACGCGCAAAAAAAAAAAAACTGTAGGCGGATGTTTGTAAAAACAAAAATGGAGAAAGTTTTGTGGTTTTTTTAGTGTTTATATATATTTTTAGTGTTTTTATATATAAATATATATATATATATACATAGTCGGCTCAACAGCGTGGCCAACTACCACTTGGCCACAGGCGCCGCTTCAAAGGGGGCGCCAAAAAAATAGAAAATTCAAAATTCAAAAAAAAAAAAATTAAAAATAAATATAAATAAAAAATAAAACAGTTTTTAGATTAAGATTTCAATTTTATAAAAAAATTTTTTAAAGAAAATTTTCCATAATTGTGGGAACTCTAAAAAACCAGTTTATACAGTACTTCTGGTATAATCCACATTGAACAAGTTTTGGCTCATGAAGCTAACTCAATTCAATGTATGTTACATTTTTTACAATTTACAAATTTAAGTGAATAAAAAAATGTTTCAAAAGAGGATATTAGAAACTGCTAGAAAATTGTCTGTTAAGCTAGATATTGAGCCCGAATTTGAAAAAAAGCGTGGTCGTATCAAAAAAAGAATGTTTGCTTATGAAAGTCAATAGGAATCAATGACTGAAGCAGACAATTTTAAGATTAACTTCTTCAACAGCATTTTAGATCACGCTATTGGATCTTTGCAGGATCGATTTGAAATGCTTATGCAGCATAATAGTCAGTTCAACTTTCTTTACAGTTTAAATGCCAAGGACATTACTGAAGATGAATTACTAAAAAGATGCATGGATTTAGAAAAATTATTATCCTGCAATGAGTTGAAAGATGTTTCTGGAACTGACTTGTTTGAAGAGATAAAATATTTGCGAAATCATTATAAGGGAAACTACTCTCCAAGAAATATTTTAGACTTTATTTGTTCAAACAATTTGAATGCAGCTTTGGGAAACTTATTTTTCTCTCTCAGAATACTTTTAACTCTACTTTTAACCTGTATCTGTTGCAACAGCAGAGAGAAGCTTTTCAAAGATGAAGTTAATTAAAACGTATATTCCTCAACAATGACACAGGATAGAATCAATGGTCGGGCAATGTTATCAATAGAACAAAGAATTGGACTTAGAAGATATGATTAAATCATTTGCTATTGTAAAAGCAAGAAAGGTTAAATTGTAAATAAATATTGAAAGTTCACCACGAATGTCCATAATACGATTAATTTTTTAATACTGAAGGGGGGGCGCCAATTGAAAAATGGCCAAAGGCGCCACATGCCCTTGAGCCGGCCCTGTATATATATATATACATATATATACACTACCGGCAATTAATTTGAGACCAGTGGTTAAAAACGGTATTTACATTTCAAAAATAAATGTATCTGATTATAAAAAATTGCACTTCTTTATTTTTGGATCAAAAATAAATAGAGCACAATAAATATGTGGATAGAATAGGATATGGGCATTTTTGCACCCAAAAATTTGTTGAGTTCTTCCAGCATAAAAGACAATACAAGTATTATTTTTAACTGTTACTTAATTTTGATTAATGACTTGTAATTGATATTGAAAATATAGTTTTTCTCATTGGTAGCTTCTTGTAGATACTTTATGTAGATCCAATATAGTATATTATGACTTGCAAATGAATATACAAATATTGCATTGTTTGAGCTACTTATTTTTTTTTAGTTTCTATTTTGTTGTACTAAAATGGCTCCAGTTCGAGAATTAAGCTTTGAACAGAGAGTTTGCATTGTTTTACTTGATGAAGAAGGTGTTTCAGAAAGAAAAATTACAAAAAGAATAAAAGTATCAACGACAGGAGTTCACAATAAAATCAAGCGTTTGAAGGAAATTGGTCAATATTGTGACTTACCACGACCTGGACAGCCTAGAAAGATAGATGAACATGGTGATCGTCGTATTACGAGATCATCTATGTCAAACAGAAAATTAACAGCTCCACAAATAATGAGAGAATACCATGAAACTGCTGAAACACTTGTTTGTGTCGGGACAATAAGAAACCGATTGATGAAAACTGGACTTTGAGGGCGTGTAGCGGCCAAAAAACCGTTGCTAAGGAAAGCAAATAAGGTAAAACGACTACAATGGGCTCGCAAACATGCCAACTGGATAATAAGTCAATGGAAAGCAGTAGTATGGAGCGATGAGTCCAAGTTTGAATTATTAAGCAACAAGAGAAGAATATTTGTATGCCGGCACCAGAATGAACGTTACATTCCGCAGTGCATTGTGCCTACTGTTAACCATGGAGGAGGTTCAATAATGGTATGGGGTTGTTTTGTAGGTCACAAAATAGGAGATTTAATCAGAGTTCGTGGAATTATGAAAAAGGAGCAATACAGAGAAATTTTGGAGAATCATGCCTTTCCATCAGCTCATCGAATGGTAGTTCGACGCCAGCCTGTTTTTATGCAAGATAATGACTCAAAGCACAAATCTAAATTTTGTACAAATTATCTGAATCAACTAGTACAAGAAAAAACCCTTACTTTTATGGACTGGCCGGCGCAACGCATCAGGGCCATAGGCAATACTTCATCACTCAGAGCCGCTTCTTGCACACAAGAAATAGTTGCAAAGAATTTCAACACACTGCAAAAAGAATTCAACGAAACAAGAATCAATTAAAATATTTCATGTCATTTGTGGAACTTTGATGAAATTGGCTTTTCTAGTGATCAAGGTAAGCAACATATAGTTTGGCGGCGTGGTGCAAAACGACCATTGATATTGTTTGGCAACAATGAAAAAATCTATAATACAGTTGGAAATTGCATCAATGCTGCTGATAATCGTCTTGCTCCATATATTTTTTTTAAATCAAAAAAACGCCTGTACAGAAGTTGGTGCTTAAGTGGTCCAGACGATCCCGTTTACGCCATATCTCCATCCGGATGGATGGAAGATGAGCAATATGTGAATTGGCTCACTGGCGTGTATGTTCCTGCCATTAAAAAAATTCCAGGTAATTAGTTTAATCTTTACTTTAATCAATTAATTACTTAACTAAATAAATCTAATTATAGTTATCCAATTATAGGCATTCATATTTTAGTCGTAGATGGACATGTGACACATGTCACCTATCGGGCTGTACTTATTTGTATCAAAAACAATATCTTGTTAATTTGCTTACCAGCTCATACGTCACACATTCTGCAGCCACTAGATGTCGGTGTTTGTCAGGTCAAAAGAGTTTGGCGCAAATTATTTCAACAGTTTTATGCAGAGAAAAAGTGCAGCAACTTATCAAAAGAATGTTTTAGCCAACTGCAAGCAAAACTTTTTAGCTCTGGTGAAGTTTTTACACGCACCCAAATAGTTAGTGGATTTCAGAATACTGGCTTGTTTCCACTCGACATCAGTAAAATCGATCAGTCAAAATTGCAAATTGCTAATACGTTTGAAACACCGTCATCTCAACCTGAACCTTCATCATCTTAACCACCAGAATCTATGAAAGTACCACAACCACTACTAGCACCAGGAACTACACCATCTCAGCCACTGCTATCTGAATCTATATCAACAACATCTAGTATCAGCATGTGTTGCATAGCATCAGCTTTAAAGTCACCTCCAAAGACAACCTGCCTGCAAACAACCTTCAATAGTCTAGTAACTCCGGCTATTCAAAAGGAAACTCAAAAAGAGGTTGAAAAACAATTGCAAGCGGCCCAATTGTTTGCAGCAGCTTTGCAACAAATGTTTCGCATCCAACACGTTGACACAAAAAAAAACGAAAATGTGCCAAGGTTTGATGGGGAGTGTCTCAGTAAACCTGAAACACTCGCAAGGTTGAAAGATGCTGAGAGCAAAAAAGCAGCAAAGCAAGCTAAAAAACAATGTAAGCTAAGCTTTAATGACGAGCAGCAAGTAATTCAAGCAACAACAGCAATTCCAACAACAAAAACACCTGCAAACCAAATCAAGTGTATAAAGTGCCGTAAAGTTTTCTGGCGAAGCTTCAACAAGTCAATACATGGAATTGTATCAGTGTGAAAATTCGAAATGCAAGGCTTGGCTTTGTCAAACATGCATACCAAAGCGATATGTAAAAGGTGCTGAGTTTTATTGCACCAAAAACTGCCGCACAAGTGACAATTCAGTTCAACCTCTAGTACCTCTCTACGACTCAACATCATCACAAAAATAAATTTTTTTTATTTGGTTGTTTTTAATTGCTATTATTGGTTGTTTTTTAAATTGTTATTATTGGTTGCTTTTTGTTTTTTTTAGTTAAGTGTTGTTTTAATTACACATAGATTTGCGTATTTCATTCTCCCCGAATGTGGGGGTAGAATGAAATAACTTTTTTTTTCAATTAAATAAAGTTTCTTAAAAAACTAAAAACTTTTTTTACTTGATTTGTATATATTTAAATACAGCTCAAATTTCTCTACAACTTTAAAAAAAAAAAAAATTAAAAACCTTTTTCCCTTAAAAAAAAAATTAATTAAAATCCTTAACTATTTCATTTGACCCCGTTTTACTCTATATTATACAATATATATTTAAAATCAATTGCTTATAATTATTTGATAATCAGTATTATTTTATTTTTATTTTGTATATTTAGTAAAATGTAATTTTTCAAAACAAAAATTACTGTATCATGCCTTTTAAATGTTGTGTGACTGGTTGTAGAGGAAACTATGATAAAGAACATAAAGTTAAACTTTTTCGATTACCAAACAAAAACGTAATCCTCAAGAAAGAGAAAGATGGATTAGATCTTTTCCAAGAGAAAACACTCTAAATAGTCCAAATACATTCATTTGTGAATATCATTGGCCAGTTAATCATGAAACTTGTCACATTCATGGTAAAATTCGTCCCTTAAATCCACCAACTGTTTTCATCTGTGTATTTCAAAGTCAAATTCCTACACCTCCACCAACAAAAAGAACAACAACAAAATCACTATCATCTACGCGTAACATGAAACCTGATGAAATTTCAGCTCACTTGGATTTGTATGAAATTAGTTGTTTTGATGATCTTTGCCTAAAAGTAAGCAAAGAAGTTATTCCATTTCCAGTAACATCTTTTACATTGGATGGTTTAATAGTCCAAAGTAAGGATTATATTGATACCTCTGCTATTCCACAGTTTCTTTTAAAAGTTAAAATTGATATGCAATTTGAAGGTTTTCATTTTGGATCTAGATGCTCTATTATGCCACTGTGCAGTAATCGAATACATAAAATTACAACTTACTTACAAATTTTAGAAGCTATTAGATATTTACATTCCGTTGAAATGGATCATAAAAAAAACATTATTCTACAACAAGTTGTTAGCATGCATGCATTAACATTTGTTGGTAATAAAAAATATTTTCCAGAAATTCTAAGTAGGGCTTTTGAGTATTTTTCAATTTCAATATCTTTATGCAGTCGTATTAGAGATGACTATGAAATGCCAAAAATTGTAACACTTGGTAAACTTATATCTAAGGTTAGTAAGCTAGAGGATTTTGATTTCCTCAACAAATATTTTATGCAACTAGAAGATCCTCGTCAAAAAAATGTAATTATATAATCGATGAAGTTTATGTAAAGCCACAACTAACGTATCAAGGGGGTAACTTATTTGGAAAAGCAGTAAATACTCCAGAACATTTTGTAACCACTGTTTTGAGCTTTATAATTTGCTTATTATTAGGAGGAAAGAGGTTTTTGTACAAAGCACTCCCAGTGTATCGTTTAAGTGCTGATTTTCAATATGAACAAGTTGTTGATATGTTAAATTTGATTCGTTCATGTAATGGCATTACTGTTGCAGTTTTATATGATAATAATAGAGTAAATCGATCATTCTTTAAAAAATTCAATTTGATTTCTCCATGGTGCACAACTGAAAACATTTTTTTGCTCTATGATTATGTACATCTAATCAAATCTATCAGAAACAGTTGGTTAACTGAAAAAATGCTAGAGTTAAAGTATTCTGACTGCGGCCTTGAAAAAACTGCAAAGTGGGTTGACTTGAAGCTGGTTGAGTTAGAAAATAATTCTATTGTGAAACTATCAAAGCTTAATGATGTATCTATCTGTCCAAAACCTATAGAACAGCAGAATGTTGCTTTATGTCTTAAGATTTTTTGTGTTGAAACATTAACTGCACTAAAAATTCATCCAGAAATGCAGGATTCAGGAGGAGCTGTTGATTTTATAGAAAAAATTGTAGACTTTTTCAAAATCCTAAATGTAAAAAGTCAGTTCGAAGACGTTTAAACTAAAGACTTAAAAAGGGCTGTCTTTGATAACCCTAACGATCAACAATTAGATTGTTTGAAAAAATGGCTCCTAAAAAACAAGGACAAAGAGTAAAACAACTAGCCAAAGATACTGCTCTTGCTCTTGCATACACGAGTAGAGGACTGGTTGAGTTAACCAAGCATCTCCTCAGCACTTCACACGAATATGTGTCTAGGAAATTTTTCCAGTGATCCCATTGAAAAAATGTTTAGTAAGCTACGTCAAGATTCTGGTGGAACATATTTTGTTAATGTTCAACAAGTTTTACAAAAAGGAAACATTAAGAAAACAAAGCTTCTCCTTGATTTAAACACAGATTTTGATGGAATTCAAACAAGTTGTGAACATGCTTGCTTGAAATGTGGATTTTTGCTAAATGATGACAATACCTTCAATGTGTTTCATAATCTTTCAAATATGGAGTTAGCCTTGTCTAAGTCTGTAAAAATGTCTTTAAATTATATTGCAGGATACATCAGTAGAAATGATGTAGATGAATATGATACACAGTTCTATTACGACGAATTTGGAGAATTTACTAAAGAAATCAACAGAGGAGGCTTGAAGATACCTGGAGACAATGTGTCGATGAGTGATTTATTGCTATGTATGTTTTCATCACATCATCTCATTAGTTTGTAGGACAAGTTTTATAAATATAACAATGATGATAGCAGAATTTTATGGATTTGAAAACATAGATAAATTTCATGGTAATATATCTAACATATTATTTAACAACTATACCAAGCTTTACTCACCTCGATCGACAAAAGAACCAGCTTTAAAAGTACTTAAATTGTCACAAAAATGATCATAGCGGAGCAGAAATATAAATGTATGTAAAATATGTTTTGTGAAGTTGTAGAATTTCTGAAATTTGAAAAGAAATTATTTATATTGTTAAAGAAAAGTGTTGCTTTTTTTAGTAATCGATTAAAAAATGTCATCTTATTGTAAAAGGTTTTTAAAATAAACAGCTCTCAAAATTTGAAATCAAGCAATTTAGCAGCTAATATAGCGAATTTTAAATTTTAACTCAACTTATTTGTTTACAAAATTGTTTAAATCGACATATTTGTTTACAAAATATCCGCCTACAGCTTTTTTTTTTTTGCGCGTCTTTCAGGCCTGTTATTAATTAGGTCGTGCAATACGTCAAAATATTGATAGTCTATATGGAATGAAAAAGGCTGTTACCGCAGTACTTTTTCACTGCTCACAATCTGACAACTTAGAGCAGCAACACCAGTTTTGCCCTAAAGGTTCAAGTTAATGGTGTAAGTATCATTTCAGACCAGAAAAATTACAGATCAAAGTGTATCCCCAAAAACTAAAGGTTCAGTTCATGGTGTATCATTTCAGACCAGAAAAATTACAGATCAAAGTGTATCCCCAAAAGCTCATTAAACAAACTTTTTCCTATGATGATTTTGGCAGTGATGAACTGCTCAAGAAATGTTTACATGGCCAAACTAAAAACATAAATGAAACGCTAAATGGGATGGTTTGGACTTGCGCACCTGAAAGAGTACATGTGGAAAGAACAGTTGTTGAGATTGCTTTGGCCTCTGCAATAATTAGCTTAAATAATGGTGTTCAGGGTTTACTATCAGTGTTTGAAAAATGTAATGTTGTGCCTGGATATTTTACAACAAAAAGTTCTCTAAATGTAGATTATGTACGCGTTAAACAGAGCGAGATAAAAAGTACAGTTGCCACAAAAAAGAGGAAGATGCTAATAGGTATTAAAAAAAGGCTTTATTGACCAACTTAATGAAGCAGGTGTTACATATAACACTGGTGGTTTATAATGGGTTTTACTGTGTAAAAAATTTTATTTTTTTGTAAATTACGTTTTTCTAGCGATTCACTTTTTGTACATCTTAATTTTTTAACAAAGAAAACTTTTTAACCGCTCATTAGAATTTTTTCAAATTTTCAGCAATTATTCTTGAGTGCTTGAGTATTTGTGATGTGCTGAACCAAAGAAAATTAACTTTTTTTTTTTTAATTTAAGTACTAAAATTTGAATTTTAGAAAGCTGAACTTATACTTTCTTCTTTTTACTGATAGAGTTTAGTGATTTTAAAGTTATTAAATGTTTATTGTATAATTTTTAATTCAGCACATTTTTTGAACATATATAAAACTACTTATAAAGTTTGGTTTGTAGAACATGTATGGTTCTCAAGATATTCTTGTTTAAAAAAGGTTCATTTTTTTTTGCCTAAATATTACTTAAGGTTAATACACACACTATTACCTTTTAATTTCAAAATTACGATAGTACAACTAGTGTGCCCCAGTACAAATTAAAAACCTAACTTTCTCGATACGACGAAGAACCTAAAAATTGACAAAAATGTTTGATGAACAAGTAATGCGTAACAATACGCATGTCACTTTCCATCGTGATTTACTGTCTGTGCCGAACAATATCTGTATATTACAATAATCGACATACAGACAAATGCAACACAACAAAATATTGTTATCGAATATGATTTTAGCTTAATATATATATATACACGTATATGTTAATAAAAAAAAAAAAAAAAAAAAAGAATTAAAGTTCATTAAGTTATATTAGCAATAATTTATAGATAACGTATTCTTAGGAAGCTACGTTTGATAGTGATTACAACCAAAGTACATCGTGCGAGATTTAGCATAACCTGGAGTAAAATGCAGCTAAATCAGTTTGAACTAGCACCTTGTGACTGTTGCCATTGCTGCCACTGTTGGTTTTTATGTTGCCATTCTTGCATTTGTTGCTGATATTGGGCCCATTGTTGTTGAGAAGTTTGCTGTTGAGTTGGGTTTTGATTCCACCCGCTCTGTTGTGATGGAGGCTGTTGCGGTGGTTGGTGATTGTTAGTCCAATTTCCTTGGTGGTTTTCTCTCTGTTGCTGGTTTTGACTCCAACTACCTAAAAAGATACAGATGATATCAAGGATTATTGAAGAAAATTTTATATTCGAATCTAAGTTTTCGAGAAAGCTTATACCTTGGCTAGCACCACTACCAGACCAACCATTTTGTTGATTGCCTCCCCCATTACTATATTCGCCTCCACTACTTTGACTTCTATTATAACTATCATTCCCCCCTCGACTGCTAGAGTAAGATCCACTTCCACTATGACCTCCCCCTCTTGTAGCTACATGTACAGGGGGTCGTCCTCTGGGTGGTGGTGGGGCACTTCGAGGGGTACCATTTGTACTGTTATTATAGTTGGCACTGCTTACTGGTGGACGTTTAACCCCAGGGCCTTTGTCATCACTTTCTGAACTGTAGCGCACTTAAGATACAAATTTCAAAATTAATTATATGAAGATACAACAGAAATACAGCTCTATTTTCTTGTATGAATAATTACTAACTTCGTTTACGCCCATTGTAGTGGCGGCCTCCAAGCTCAGCTAACTTGGGTGGTATTGTCTGGTTTGCTTCCTCCATAACCTTTAAAAGTTCAGCTGCATATTTCCCATTCGCATTGGTGAAAAAAGTGTATGCTGTGCCGGTGTTCCCAGCACGAGCGGTTCTGCCGATTCTATGGATGTAATCTTCACCACTGTTGGGGTAATCGTAGTTGACAACGAAGTTAATGTCAGGAATATCTATAACATATCGCTAAATAATCATTTCATAGCTTTTAATGAAATCATAATTTCTATACAAAAGTACAAAAAAATTTGTGGAAAACTTTGATGCACAAAACACAAAAAACCTAATTTTAAATGAACAGCTTAAATAAGAAAAGTTGTACCACAAAAAGGTACTGGACACCAGTGGAAAAGACATTGCCATATTGAACTAATACCAGTAAAAAGGGATGTTTAGGTATCACGCAATCAAATTTCTATGCCACTAGACAGTTTATTAAAAATAACTCATGTTCATTTGCATAAAAGGTACAACTTAAACCTGTTTCTTCCAACATCTAGATGAACTGAACTTATCAGGAAGCAATGCCAACAACAACCATACAAAAACAACCTGTGAGCCTTCAATGTTAAGGAAAAAGAGAAGGGGGGCCAACAGTGATGCATAACACGTAACTGTATTTTAGTAGTGGCATGCGTGATAACATGAGAGCTCCAGCAACTTCTATTCAAACTTCATCTACACCGCCATGGTGTTAACAAAAATTTATTTAGGTGTTTTTTGTTTAGGCCTACCTGTTTAACAAATTAAGAAAAGCATGGCGGTGATATGATGACTAGAGCTCTTCTTTTCGTTATCCCTACAAGATGAGCAATGTCTAGTTTACTGGCACCAACCGCAAAGCACCTACGGAAAAAGAAAAAGAAAATTAAATCCAAAATTTATATTTAAAAACAAGAAACTCTTACAACTTTTTTTAGACCTGACAACTAATTTCTACAGAAGTGAAAATGATATAGTCTAGTATATTATGAAGAGTAATTTGAATCAAGTTATCAAAAATACTTTTCAAAATATAAATAGAAAATCATGATCACCAATCAATAAAAAAGAATCATTACCCAATCCTCTTGAGGCAACATCAGTAGCAATAAGAATAGGAGCTTTACCACTACGAAACTCTGAAATATTAAAATTACTAATTAAAAGAAGCTTGATAAAAAAGTTAAACAAAAGCACTAGTTTTTTAAACAAAAAATATTAAAGCAATGCCTTCAAAACTTAAATCAGTTTTAATACATGCTTTGATGATTGTGTTTTGAATACTATGCTATCGCAGTGCTTGGTTAACACTAAAAAATCTTATTCTAAACTTAATGAAAATTTGCCAGATTTTATGTCAATTTACTTGAAGATGCAATCATTGTAAAAAGAGAATTAAATCTACAATTAAGTTAAAATTAATGGCAAATTTTCAAAACATAGGTATCAATGTGCAAAGACATGACATTTTAAGTTTTATTTCTGCAGAATGCTGCAAGGCATTACAATAACTTACTATTTTTATAAAACTAAGGTTGATTTATACTTCAACAACAAAAAACCAAAAATCATACCCTTTAAAACCCATTCCCTTTCTGGTTGAGATTTATCACCATGTATACACATTGCAGGCCATCTAAGAAAGATTTCATTAAAATGAATTCCACATGAAACATATGACATATATAGTAAGATCTATTATGTATTATAGTTCATTTGAAAAAAATATTGATAGGCACTGCATATCACTGCAAATGTTAGTTTCTTATTAATATCAGCAGATATATTGATAACAGTAATTAACTAGTTTAGTTAGGTCCTAATAATACAATGGTGCAAACTCAGTATTGATATATAACTGTACAGATTTATATAGCTTTTAAAATTTCTTTTGTATTTATAAGATTTTTATAGATTAGAAAAAAGAAAAAAGAAAAAAAAGTGTATAACTATCTCTAATCTAGTACCAAAAAAATTGAAATATGCAAAATAGGGTGACAAAAAAAAAAAAAATCAGTGCTCAAAATTGGACTCTCCTTTTAACTAAAATCTAAACTGTGCAAAATATTATTAGGATATTTTCAAATCTAGGGGTTTCTCAATGAGCATGATATTATCAGATTTAAGGGTCAATGTAAAATAAAAGCAAATGTTTTTTTTTTATTACAAAGTTTTAATTATTTTTATTCAAGTTTAGTGTTATTTACATGATTTTAATCAATATTTGAATCAGGTTGTTTCCTTGTTTTCACTTGTTGATTGTTCACTTGTTTTTATCAATGTGTTCACAATTGTGGACTTTTGCATATTTGGAATTTGATGTTGATATTCTTCTACAGTTTGTAAAATATATTGCAATTGAGTTTCATCTTTTGTCAAGACTTTTGTGTAATTTGAAACGAGTTTCACTGCTCATTCAGCTTTGTCATTCACAACTTTCATAGAATTAACAAGTTTATGTGCATCCTGGTATTCGTTTATTGTACTCCACTTATAAGGGCAATATTCCTTCATAAATGTCCAATTTATTCCAAGCAATTCAAATACATATTTTGATCTCTTTGTTATAAAGTCATCTAAGTTCATGCATACAAATTTATCCATTAATCTTTTACCTTCATAACTTTTTAGCAAGGTTTTTGTGGCTGGCTTTTCATGTCCAATCAACATTTTTTCTTTAATTTGGTTATCACCATCATTGCTGAAAAAAGAGAGACCCACAAGGTCTTCAACTAAATATCATAAATGTCCTGCAATGGCTTTTATGGCAGATTCAGCCACTTTTTTGTCAAATATTTTGAGATGATTCAATTCCCTAATCAGTGTCAGGTCATTATAAGGAGCAGATGAAGAGATGGGAGCCTGAAACCAATGTTCCATGTAAATCAATGTTGAAAAAATCAAAAGTCGTAGAAGATTCTTTTTTTCATTTTTTGTTAAATAAAATGGATGTTTAAACAAGTAAATTTTAATAGAGTACAGTGCTTTTGCCATCCATCGTGCTTGGTGCATAGCACCAGGAGAACGAAAAGTTATTCCCCATTGACCTGGAGTTTTTCCTAAACAGATTATTGAGAGTGGCTACAATTCTTTGTAATTGTTGCAAGGTTGTTTTGATCCTTGTATCATATTTACAGCGAATTCTACTGCTGGTTGTACAAGTGAATCATATCCTTTGAGATCTGAATCAGTTAAGAGCCATGATTCAGAATTAAATTTACTCCACTGATCACAAAATCATTGAAACAACTTAACCTCTGGACCAGAAGATGCTCCAAAACAAGTTTTGTAAACATGGGATAAAATCTTTCATGAAGATGGTGTCAACAGGCTGTGTATAATAAAGACTTTCCAGTTAATTTTTCTAGCAAGGTACAAGCACCTGAATGTATACCTGTGTTGTTTGAAGTGTATCAAAACAAAGCACCACAATTCTGTCATATTACATATGAAATATTGATAACATATAAAATATATACATATAAAATATTGATAACATTCTCAACTTAATTAGTAAAATAGAAAAGATATGATAAATTATGAAAAAAGGGTTCAAGCAGCCTTGCAAAATTAAAAAATTGGATTGAGCAACCCCTAAATATCAACAATATGTATCCAATATTCCCAATATCATTTTTTAATTGAATGGAACCAAATAAAAGGTTGAGAGCATAGGGGAAAAAAAAAATTTTTAATGCATTTACTTGTCACTCTAATGCAAAAGAAATAATAGAAAATTATCATTACTTACCCATCCTTTCTTAACCTTCTTGTTATGTCATCTGTTTTTCGTTTTGTTTCGCAAAATATAATTGTTTTATTTTCTTTTTCACCCATTATTTCCTCAAGCAACTTAACAAGTTTTCTATCTTTTTCATATTCTTCACAAACATCAACAATTTGTAATATATTATGATTAGCATGAATGTCTGAAGAACCAATATTAATCTGAATATAATCAGTCAAAAAGTCTTCTGCTAGTTTTCTAACTTCCTTTGGCCATGTAGCTGACCACATAAGCACTTGACGATCAGGTCGAATTTGATCTATAATTTTTCGTATTTGTGGTTCAAAGCCCATATCTAACATTCTGTCTGCTTCATCTAACACTAAATATGTTACTCGCTTTAAACTTATTTTTCTCATTTCTATTAAGTCAATTAATCTGCCAGGAGTAGCAACAACGATTTCTGAACCTAAACAAATGAACTAATTTTGTAACCTGATTCACCATAGGAAATAAAGTTGTCATATAAAAATGATAAAAAATATAAAGCCTTTTAAGCTATTTTTAAAACAACAAATCAATTTAAATTATTTTACCTCTTTCTAAATCTCTAATCTGGGGGCCTTTTGATGCTCCACCATAGACACATGTACTTCTAACTCTAGTTGTCAATCCAAATTGTGCGGCAACGCTCTAAAGAAACCAAAACAGTCACTTTTTAAACAGCAATAAGATTAAATCAACAGCTAATTTGAACACATTACTGTGTCAAAAAGTATTTTTAAATTTTAAAATAAAAACTAAAGCTTAAAATTCAAGTTTTGATTTTTTTAAATTAAGAAAAGTTAGCATTTTCCAGTTCTAATAAAAAAGCTACTACTGCCAAATATTGGCAGGTGACCCAGAGTTTGGAGAATAATAGTGTTTATTTAAGTCTATACAATATGTAATCATTTATGAAAGTTCAAACTTTATCAGCCTGCACAGTTATAAATAAAGAGCTTATTTGCAATACTAATTGCTATCTGGCAAATGATTTACCTAATTTTTTAATTATTTAATCTTTGATCATGTAGGAGCTTAACAATTTTTGTTGAAAAAAAAAAAAAAAAAAAAAAATATAAGTGAGTTACTGTGGTGTGATCTAACTAAGTCCTATGCTTTAAGAAAGTCCTAATTTAAGAAATAAAAAATTTCGCATACATAAAATAAACATTTAGAGAAAAAAATTTAGTTATTTTATCTAACTAGATATCTAGTTAAAACAACAAAGTTATTTTCCACAAATGTTTCTTTTATATATACAAAATTTGTCATTTCTTAAATTAGGACTTAAAGCATAGAACTTTGTTAGGTCACACCATGCAGGCTTGGTCAGGAAAGGCGTGCGATCGCACTCTAATCTTGACCATGCATACAATATTTAGTTGCGACAACTTGCCCACGGCTTGGCAAATGATTTTGAAATGTTCTCAAAACATTTTAAGAGCCGTGGCCAAGCTGTCGCAAATAAATACTTTATGCATGGTCAAATTTAGAGTGCAATCGCACGCCTTTCCCGACCAAGCCTGACCATGGTATATTAAACTTGATTTTTTTTTTCTTTACAGTTGTTTCAATAGTATGATCTTTAAGATTATAACCAGAAGTCGTGGTGCCTTAACACAGAGAGGGAGTTTTTACAGAAATATTTAGACGTCTTGACTTTCCAAATTAGTTAATATGTTCACTGTGCTTCTGTTCATTATCAAAAAAGAATCTCACATTTATATCTTATTTTAAATATGAAAAAACTGTAAAGTCAAGTGACTTTATACAACTTAAAAATAGTAAAAAAAAAATATTAAAAGTAACTTTTTAAAGTTGACTATTGCCATAAGGTATGTGTGACATTTTGGAACATATTTTAATCATTCACTGCTTAAATATTAGTACAATAATAGTAATTAAAAAAAACTGTGGTAAGTCACCCCAAACCATGGTACTAGAAACTTTAACAAGGTCATTTACTAGTTGATTAGCTGCTATTAGTATGTGCTTTCTGAAACTCTATATAATAAGACTCAGTATCAAAGTGTTATCTGTAATACCTGCACTTGTATAGCCAACTCTCGAGTAGGACAAAGAACTAAACACTAAAAATAAATTATTGAACAATAAAAAAGAGCATTAATAACAATTGGTTAAAATGTAACTTTTTCCTTCCTATGAACTTTGAAGAGAATGAAAAAGATTTCTTTTTCTTTCATTATCTTACTGTGCCATTTCAAAAAAATTTTTTTGAAATGGCACAGTAAGATAAGATTTTCAATATATAATTTCCACCTTTTGACAATAATCTTAATGATTATTTTAAGAGCTATTTCAAAAGAAAAAAATTTAAACTTTTACAAACTAAAAAACTTTATTTGAAATTGTGTTTAAATAAAATAACAAAAGTTTCAACAAAGTTAAGTAAAACTTAATTTTACCAATTTTAACTAACTATAGTTAAACATTCTGGATGATGGCATAGGTAGGTTGAGTACCATATGCTCACTCTTCCAGTATATTCTGTTAAGAAATATTTACATTTAATCATAAAAATATTTACATTTAATTTAAAGTTATAGTCATTGGTTTCCTATTTTAAAAATTGTATTTATAGAAATTTATCATTACTAGTTACTTACAATTGGTCCATCACCATGACTTAATGGAGGTTGATTATTAATATGTATTACAGCAGGAAGGACAAACTAAAGCCAACAAAACAAAAAATCACAATATTGTTACTTTAAGTAGAAAAATGTTAATCAGTTGTAACCATGCAACAACATGACAAAATATATTTAAGACAATACAGTAAATAATGTAACTTACAGATATAGTTTTTCCACTACCAGTTTGAGCAATACCAACCATGTTTCTTCCAGAAAGTGCAACAGAAAAACCCTGTGCTTGAATAGCTGTTGGTTCTTTAAAATTGAATTTACGAAGAGCATCAACTACATAGTCTGAAATAAGATATCTTAGTTAAGATTCATGAATTGTTTTACTTTTGGCCAATACATAATTGGATTTTTTTCATTTGATTTTTAACAAAGGCACTTTGTTAATAAACTGAAATCTAACCTGGAATACAGCATTCTTCAAAACTCTGGCAAGGTTTTGGTATATTTCTTCCTGCTACTGAAATCTCTCTACTTTTTCGAAACATTTCAACTTCTTCCTATGATTAAGTTTTTAAATATTTACAAACAGTATTATAACATTTTAAACATAAGAAGGTAAAAAGCATGCATCAAAAAAAAGAGCATTAAAAATGAGAATTAAAAAAAGCTTACGAGCGATCGACTTTGAACAGCTGGATGCTCTCTGTAAAAGTTTTTCTCAAACCTTGGTAATGAATTCATATCCCAGCGTGGCTTTCTAAGGCTGGAACCAGGTACACTATATTCTTTATTAAAACTGGCTTGTGCTCCACTTCCATGATCTGCTCCTCCACCTCTTCCACTAGGATAAATATACAAACATTTAACAGTAGAGGCATTGGATCAAAATATTATTTATTGCTTTTACACTCAAAGCTCAAATAAAATAACTACTGACACAATTAAATTATTAACACAATTCTATTATTACTTTTTTTAAAGGCAGCAGTTGTTACCAGAACCGAGTTAATCTTTCATTAAAGAAAAATATATCTAGCTAAACTATTATAAGAAATTATTAAATAACGTGTCAGAAACATGAACAAAATGAATACAGCTTTTCGACTAGTTTCGTAAGGCAACAAACTTATAGTTTTTTTGCAAACCATTTTGTCATATCAATATTATTTTATTGATACAAAGAACTGCAATTACTTACCCACCACCTCCTCGTCTGCTATCACGATTATCGTACCTTCTACTCCCACCAAACGATGTAGGTAATGAATCATACATTTTTCGACAAGTCCCAGTTTGGATTTGTGGTGTTGAGGTAGTTATTTACGAGTTTTCGCAATACGACATAAAAAAGAAACTTCTGAGCAAAATGTGACCGCTGAATTCTGGGTAACAAATTCTTACCAGTCTTTTTTTAGTCACAGGCTTTTGCACAATAAAACTTCGAAGAAAAAAATTCATTCAATTAGTTGCGATATTTAATGTCTCGGCATTTAGATGTTCGGAAAAATCGGAAAGCAACTGCTGAGAAAATCAAAACTTCCGAGCTTATCGAACTTTCGAAACGTAATTTTTTTTAAATATCGAAACTGTCGTGACTTTTTTTCGGAATACTTTCCGATATTTTTTGTTAAAAAAAAGATTTTAAAAATGTTCTTGGAATAGGCCTCAAGAAGAATTCCAAAATTTCTGAACTTCAGGAAAAAAACTTTCATTTCTCTAAAGATTGGAAAAGCTAGAATTGAATTTGCAAATATTCACAGATATGGCCGCCGAGAGAGGGGTGTGGACGGGGAAGATTCCCGGGGCCCCGTGTGTGTACAAATAATTTTTTAAAATAATTTTTTAAAGATTTAAATAGTTTTGACTTTCAGAAGATTTAATTAACTTTCATTTTTAATTTTCAGTGACCACAGCACGCTTCTATAGGTCCTGGGTATATAATTGATCATAATGAGGGCTGTTTTTTTGGTTTTAATGGCGTTATCCTATCCTATATTTTTATATATACCTATCAATTGAATAAATGGTATTATGAATCGATTTGTTTCACATGAAGATCTTGAGGAAAATGGATATTTCAACAAGAAAACGACCCGACATAAAACTCCACACACTATTTTTTTGGAATTCAGCAGCTTCAGTTTTCTTCATCAAAACTAATGAAGTTTTACAAAATCTGAATGAAAATAAATTTATAAAGTTTCATAAATCAAGTTTACGAATAAAATTACTTTAAGAAAAGATAAAAAATGGCTAAGAAAAAATATATTTCATATGATTCGTAAAAAAGTTGTTTTGGAGGAATAATATTCGGTTGATTCAGGTTCTAAAGCAGTGATTCCCAACTTGGGGGCGCGCGCCCCACCAGTGAAGCGTAGGAAATTTACAGGGAGCAATTATAAAATTGCAAACAAGAACCGATGTTGCAAATAAAAACCATTGTTAACATATATAGGGAAAAGCCGGTTCTGGCGCATGAGCACAAAATGCATGCACAACGCATCAATTTTTTTAATGAAAGTAGTGTCTAAAATGCATATTTTGTTGTGTTTGAAGGTGATTTTGATGAACTTTCAGTTTTAAAAAGCGTGCATCCTTTTAAAAGTGAGCTTTAATGTTGTTATGAAGTTGTTATCTTGTAGTGTCCAATGGCCAAGGTTCTATGAGTGCCATCATTCAATAGAATCCTTTTGTCATCGTTAGCGCTGAGTGCGACCTTGTTGATTTCTTCGGTGTATACGTCATGATCATGGGATCTGAAAACGTTCATGGTTGCAAGCTTTTCTTCCTTATTTATTAGGCAGTCATAGTAGTCTTGATGAGTGAGGTGATTTTTGACCACGTTCTTTTTAACCCCTTTGCATTTTTTTTGTTCTTGATCTTCTTTGTAGTGTCCAATGGCTAAGATGCCTGCCTGCCTGCCTGCTTTCATGTTTATCCATTTTTGCCTGAGCGCGGGTGGTTTTTGTTGTTAGTTTGTTGGTTTGTTAGTTTGTTAGTTTGTTATTCTTAAAAACAGTGGAAATCACCACAAGGTATTAATGACGTCCTGAAAGTCAAGACCTTCATTCAATTTTTTCAAGACGTAAAGACACAAGTGACCGCAATAAGAGGTATGACCAAACTGCACTCTTTCGCTGTTGTAATAAACGGGGCTTTTTAAGTAGTCAACCAGTTCGACGAGAGGAGGTTGAGCATAAGAGTCAAAACTGTATTTCTTATCGCCGTCTTTGTACCAGCACACCCAATGAAATCCTCCAGTGCTTGAGTCACCTGTGTTTGCAATGCCGCATTCTTTTCTTCTTGTTTTTTTCGGTAACTCGTCTCTTACAAGAACGCCTCTAAAGTTTTCTAATTTTAACAGTTTGGCAGCCTTTATCAGTTGAAAGTTGGTTAAGGCTTCGTTGGGTAAAACAATTCCTTCAACGTTAATCATTTTTTAAATTTGTTAAAAAGTTTAAATCTACAAAATGGAGCCTAAAATGGGTATGCTATTGAAGGGTGAATTGGGACCGAGAAGTAAACCAGAACCGGAAATAAGAGTGGTTGCAAGCGTACCGAGCAAGGGGAGTAGAGCACCGATGAAACCTCCTGTTATTTCATGTCCTTTTCCAGTTTTAACAAAGAGTCCTTTTCCAGTTTTAACAAAGAGTCCATCGCCTTGAGTATTTCCAATCCAAGGTTTTAAGAATAAGCCAGAGCCAAATTTGGTTATTTTTATACCTTTTCCATCTTTGCTCAAGTAAAATGTTTTGGGTTTATTAGCTGAGCTTGTATGATTTACACCTCGTCCAGCGATAGAATCAACCATAGCTGAGCCGGCAGATGAAGCAAGTCCGCCTAATAAACCTTTTGCAAGTACTGGAGCTGCACGAGAGGCAAGCGTTCCTAATAAAGGTAAAAGAGCACCGATGAATCCTCCTTCTACTTTTGAGTAGTGCATGAGTTGTTTTTTGCTGAGTTTGAGCGTGACACCTTTTCCAGCTTCGTAGGCTTTTCTAATTTGGTTGAGTTGTGTGCTAGTGACAGCAAGAACATGTTCGCCGTTCAAGTCTTGATGAGTGAGTTTTATGCTAGCAACAGTTTTGTCTTGAACGGCTTTTCTAATTTTATCAGCTTGTCCTTGCGAGATGTTGAGTTTAATGTTTTGATACATTTTATAGAATTAAGAAATTTATTTATTTCACTTCTCGAATGTGATAACGAATCGTGATGTCCTCACCGCGAAAATCGATTAAATCTCCATTTTGATCAATGATGCGAGTAACCATGGTTGAAATTTCAAGAAGCTTAACAGGAAGATAAATTAAATGCATTGGTCTTTCGATAATTTTGTAACCAGGGTTAACATTAGGATAAAAGGAGTAGATGCAATTGAGTTGAGTTCCATTAATGTAGGATGATCCGATAACGTTGTTAACAATTCTGATGGTGTTGCAGCTTAAAATTTTAGCAATATGATCAGACTCGTGTTCTGAATTGGAATTTAATTTTCTTTTAGTAAACCCTAAAACTGAGGCGATGCTGTTCTTCAGCATCAAAACATTAACATAAACAATACTTTTGCAGAAATTGCATGCATGGTTACGACCTTGAAGAAAAGCTTCAAATTTATCGAAAATACTGCTACGATAACGCTTCAATGAGAATCGATCTTCCAAAAGAAGGGTCGACTGTTCAGTTTAAAAACTTCATCAACACCATGAGAGTTCCGTACTGTGTCTATGCCGACTTTGAAAGTTTCATTAAACCCGTCGATAACAACACTGAATATAATAATAAAGAATCGTACACCAAACAATACCAAAAGCATGTTCCAAGCTCGTTCTACTATTACATCGTAGGACCTGATGGCTTTAAAAGTAAACTTGTCAAGTACACAACCGAAAGCGAAGACGATGACGTAGGTGAAAAGTTTGTTACTATGATTGAAGATGACTTTTTAAAAATTTATGACGACGACGAATCACGGAAAGAACAATGGGATAAAAAGAAACCTGGGACTGATGAGGATGAAAAGAAGTTTGAAGATGCAACTGAATGTCACATTTGCAAAAAGGATCTTAACGGTGATAAAGTGTGGGATCACTGTCATTTGACTGGAAAGTACCGTGGTGCTGCTCATAAAAAATGCAACATTGATTATCAAATTCCAAAATTCATACCCGTTGCCTTTCATAACTTGTCTGGCTACGACAGTCATTTGTTCATCAAGAAATTAGGTGGAAAAAAGGCAAAGCTAACTTGCATACCCAACAGCGAAGAAAAGTACATTAGCTTCTCGAAAAGCATCAAAGTAAAAGATTCGATTAATAAGAAAGGAAAGCCAACAAAAGTGTATAGAGATTTGAGGTTCATTGACAGCTGCAGGTTCATGCAAAGCCCTTTAGAAGATTTAACTGACAACCTTGTTAAAGATTTGTGTGAGGAGTGCTCCAAATTAGACCCTAAGACATGCAAAAAGGACTGTCTCGATAAGAAAGGCAAAAAATGCAAGTGCAAAGCCAATTGCAAAGACTGCGCTCATAGAAGATTTAAAAAAGGAGACGTTATTTGCAAACATCTCAATTCATTCTACAGCGGAGAACAAAGAAATTTGCTGCTAAGAAAAGGAGTTTACCCTTACGAATGGGTGGACTCGATTGAAAAGTTTTCCGAAACGCAATTGCCACCTAAAGAAGCCTTTTATTCTAGACTAAACGATAAACACATCAACGATGAAGACTATGCGCATGCTCTAAACGTTTGGAAAGAATTTAAATGCAAAACCTTTAAAGACTATCAGGAGCTGTACAACAAGTCCGACGTTCTTAATCTTGCCGATGTCTTTGAAAATTTTAGAGACACTTGCATGGAATATTACAGTCTCGACCCTCTTTGGTATTACACCTCTCCTGGTTTGGCTTGGGACGCTATGTTAAAAGAAACTAAAATTGAGATGGACTTGATCACCGATATCGATATGCTCCACATGATCCAAAGGGGAATACGCGGTGGAATATGCATGATCTCGAATCGACTTGGAAATGCCAACAACAAATACATGCCAAACTATGATCCTTCAAAACCATCCACATTTATTCAGTACTTAGACGCCAACAATCTTTATGGATGGGCTATGAGCAAAGCTCTTCCCGTTAGAAAGTTCAGATGGATGACTGATCTTCAGCATTGGCGCAACATTTCTTGCTTTCTCGAAGTTAATTTGAGCTATCCTAAAGAGCTTCACGATTTACACAACGATTACCCTTTGGCTCCTGAAAGATTAACCATTGGAAAAGTACCCAAGCTCGTTCCAAATTTAAACAACAAAGAAAAATACGTCATTCATCACGAAAACTTAAAACTCTATGAACGATTGGGTTTAGTCATCACCAAAATTCATCGTGGAATCAGCTTTGAAGAAGAACCTTTCATGAAAAAATACATTGATGGCAACACCGATAAAAGAACAAGAGCTAAAAACGAATTTGAGAAGGATTTTTTCAAACTCATGAACAACTCCGTCTTTGGTAAAACCATGGAAAACATTCTAAAACATGTCGATATTAAACTGGTTACCACAAGAAAAGAAGTCTTGAAACTATCCAAAAAGGAAAGGTTTAGTCGATGCACCATTTTTGATGAAAACCTCACTGCCATTCACATGAAGAAAACACAAGTCACTTACGATAAACCTGTTTACTTGGGAATGAGCATCCTCGATTTGAGCAAAACTCTCATGTTTGAACACCACTATGACTACATGAAACCCAAATACGGTGATCGAGCAAAACTTCTCATGACCGATACCGACTCGCTCATTTATGAAATCGAAACGGAAGATTTCTATAAAGACATTGCTGATGATGTGCTTGAAAAATTTGACACGAGCGACTTTCCTAAAGACCATCCTGCCATTGAAAACGTTGGCTTCAAAGTAGGCAAAAATAAAAAGGTTATTGGCATGTTCAAAGATGAGACCGGTGGAAAGCAAATCACGCAATTTGTTGGACTTCGACCCAAGCTCTACTCCTACTACATCCCTGAAGAAATTGAAAAAGAAGATCAAGAACAAAAAAAATGCAAAGGGGTTAAAAAGAACGTGGTCAAAAATCACCTCACTCATCAAGACTACTATGACTGCCTAATAAATAAGGAAGAAAAGCTTGCAACCATGAACGTTTTCAGATCCCATGATCATGACGTATACACCGAAGAAATCAACAAGGTCGCACTCAGCGCTAACGATGACAAAAGGATCCTATTGAATGATGGCACTCATAGAACCTTGGCCATTGGACACTACAAGATAACAACTTCATAACAACATTAAAGCTCACTTTTAAAAGGATGCACGCTTTTTAAAACTGAAAGTTCATCAAAATCACCTTCAAACACAACAAAATATGCATTTTAGACACTACTTTCATTAAAAAAATTGATGCGTTGTGCATGCATTTTGTGCTCATGCGCCAGAACCGGCTTTTCCCTATATATGTTAACCATGTTTTTTTAATTTGCACTCTTTAATTTTTTTTTTATTTTACAAATGACCGGATTTCGTTTCCAAAAATTTTAATTATTATTGAAAATTTGTCATTTAAAATCTAAATATTTTTCAAAGTGGAATAATTATCTTATTCATAATGGAATTTTTCTCAAATGTGATTTTAACCGAGGTAATAAATTCCTTCGCTCCACCGGTGGGGCACGCACCCCACGATGGGAATTACTGTTCTAAAGTGAATTTTATTATTGAAGTTTCAGTTTTTTTTCAGTTCTTAACTAGTGACATTGTTGCTAATTTGGAAACAAATTGTTTTCAAAGAGTGATATTGAGGAAACCCGCAGCTAGAAGAAAAAATTTTCAAATTTGATGATCAAGAAAGAAATTACCGACAGAAAAGGTGCAATTTGGTTGCCTACGAAAAGCGATTTAAGAAAAGTTAAGAGCAGGTCAAAATTTAACGTAAATTTCGAAATTTGACGATTCAAAATCCACATTTAACGAATTTTCTTCTAAATAAGAGTAATGTTTATTTCTTTTTAAATAAGGTTATTGTTTATTGTTTATCAGATATTTATGATTACATTAAAAAAAAGTTAATTGAAAATGTTTAAGGAGAGGCTATGAAAGTTAAGCGTTTGTACTGCGTTGAGAAACTGACTTTGCAGCTTATCCAAAAGTTTAAAATTAATAGCAGTAAACGAAGTTAACATTTAAAAGTTGCAAAACTATTACGGTAATAGTCTAAGAATGTAGGTGTGAAAAAGACAACTTTTGCTAGCTTGTTCCATGTGACGTCGTCTAAAGCTAGAATGTCAAACTTTTTGATGCTGGAAACACTATAGAGCTACTATTTTACATGGAGATAAAATTACAACCCTGAAGTATTCAGTAAAGTATTAATCTACAAAACTATTTGTACTTAAAACTACCTAAAAATTGGTCTATAGGAATCCGAACTGGTGCCAGTTCTTATTCCAAGAGTTTAGATCGAGTTGAGTCCAGATTAATCTACTACAGATGGCAAAACAGCGCATTTTCACTCGGTCAGATTTCTCATGGACGTATAAGAGGTAGACGTGCAACTTATTGTTTTACATCAAAGAGGCCACAGAAATCAACGAGCCATGCGAGTTTCCGACAAACTCTAAATTTTCCGCCGTCAACAAAAAATCCATTAAAATGGCTGCTGACAGATTTAAAATAGAAGCTCTTATCACGTGGAACTAGTTTAAACTTTTATAGCATTTATTTAATAGGACTCTTCAGGATAAAGTGACTACTTCACGCGTAGACAAATTACTAAACAAGTTACATAAAGGAAAAGGAAGTGAGTTGTCGGCACGAACAGATTTTCATCATTTTTTTTGTAATTATAGAAATTTTATCATTTTTTTTCCTCAACTACTCTATAAGCTCCATAATATATATTCCACTATGAATTTTTTTTGGATGTTTTTTCTAATGGGCTTTTTTTATAATTCATTTGATAATGCAAAATCTTTTAAAAAGTTATTCAAATTTATAATTATCTTGCAAATTTCAGCCAGATATTTCATATTTTCGTTTTTTATATTTTATATATTATTTCACTTATCATAAAAAGCACATAATAACCCATTAGCTTAATATAGGTTAATATTAAATACTTAGTTATTCTTGCGGTTTGCCATTAATTGGCTTTGCTGAATTCTTTTAATCTGTGACAAATTATTTTTTCTTTATTGTATTTATATTTATTTTATCTATTAACAGTATATATTTTTGTTGTTAAACAAACACACACACACACACACACACACACACAGATATATATATATATATATATATATATATATATATATATATATATATATATATATATATATACGTTTTGTTCCATAATACTTATCCCATTTGATCAAACTTTTATAGCTTCGCTTGTTTTAGACCGATTTTCAAAAGTTACAGCTTGTTGAAAAGGGTTACTCAAGGCAGTCTAAAATTAAAATAGGTGATTTTAAAATAAGTGATCCATAGGTGAATAAAAAATTACGAGCCAGAAATAAGTTTCTCATTAATTATAGGTAATATCCACACTGTAATTCTACTAGCATTGTTTTGAGTTCAACTGATTTTTTTTTTCTCAAATTTTTACATTTAGAAAATAGTTAGAACGGTGCAGATTTAGCAAATCTTTAAAAATACTACTTAAATAGCATGCTTTTCAATACTCGGACCAAAAGTATCCAAATGTGACAACTATTATGAAACGGAGGTAGTATTAATTTTTTTCTAGTTATACATGTTCTAAAGTAGTTAAGTAGATGATCTCAATTTCTATATCATCCATCTGCGTTATTTTTGTCTAGCTAAATAACATTAAGCTAAGGACCAATGATATATATTATATATATTAGATGTCTAACTTGCGGGACTTTATTGGACGAAAATTGAAGCCGCTTATTTGTTTACAAATTTAATTCGCTATTTGTAATAAGCGACGTGCGAAATAAAAGTAAAAATGAATGTTGAGAGCATCTAAATATCCGACGTGCGAAATAAAAGTAAAAATGAATGTTGAGAGCATCTAAATTTCTCAATAAATTAAAGATACTTCGAAAACTCGTTTTAATAATGACTTAAATAAGTAAAAAAATAGTTGCTGCAAAGGACCGAGTACTTTAATGCAGTAAACTTCTCACGTTCTAATGCGATTGTCCACTTTTTGTTAAATTCTTAGTTAAGAACTGGAAATCTGTGAAAAAATGTTACTTCCTTTCATGTATCTATTAAAACGACCATACGCAACTCATGAATTCACTATTTTAATGTTAACTTTTAAAATTTCAAATAGGTAGATAAGCTTTTTGCCCGAATTAGAATCGGCTTCCATTTTCTGATCGAAGTTATACATCTAGTATATATAATATATCATTGCTAAGGACTTGGTTCCATTTCTCTTATATTTAATAAATACAAAGAAGTTGATGTGACTGGTTAGACGAGACCACCAAGAATTTTCTACAAATCCGACAGATTTCAAGAGAATTAAATTTCGATTGTTTAAAACCAAAGATTTATAACAATGCGCAAAGAGCGCGGTTCGCCGAAAAAAAATAGAGAGCTTACGATATGAAAACTGCAACGGCAACGGAGACGACAAAGGTCTGGATCGAGCGGTTGCGACTTGCAGTTGCGGTATTCAAATAAAATTAGTTACGAATTTCTGCATCAAAAAAAAAAGAAAACATCTTGAAATAAACAAAACAAAAAATTAAAAATGGTTCTTTTAAGAAATGTTAGAAATAGTTTATTGCTTGCATTAGAATCAAATATCATAGACGACGAGGAATTTTTACTACTGTACAAATTTAATTAGTCTAAGAATCCAGATTTACCGTTTAGGAGTTATAAGCAATTTTGTTTAGAAATCATGTCTGATGATGAATGCAGAAATGAATTTAGATTTCTACGTAGTGATATATATATCGCTTACTCAATGTACTTCAACTACCTCAAGAGTTTGTATGTTATAATGGGTTAAAAGTTACTCCGGTAGAAGCACTGTGTATTTTTTTAAAACGATGCTCCTACCCATGTAGACTACTCGATATATATATATATACATACATCTTAATACATACATGTATATCTTAAATTTGTATCAGAAATTAAATAATTACTTTGTTACACTTTTGGAGCAAGTACTACTTTGATCCATTTATAAGCCTTTTTTAGAAAACACGAATTTCAGCGTTTTGACGTTGCGTAAAAAGTTTTAAAACGGCATTTCAGGGAATCCTATCTATTGCGCATGCCTAGTGTCAAATATTTGTCATAAATTGTATCAGTTGCCGTTTCCTTATCGTAAGCTCTCTAATAACGCTGCACGTCCGTCTCTTAATACGTCCATGGATTTCTTAACACCCAACCACCTTCCGGAATCGGCTTATTTCCATTACTATTACATCATTTAAGCATGAACTTTTGTTTAAAAGATATTATGAAAATAATAATGATGAAGATTCTGCAAATTATTTACGGTAATTAAGACCACAACTCAGTTATTTAACATATTAAAAACGGCTCAGGATTTAGCTCGAGATTTTTCTCCTCTTACATTACGCTAGAAAAACAGGTTTTAGAAAGTTTGTACATTTTTGGATCGAATTAAAACTGAACAATCGTTAAAAAGTTATTTCCGGCTACAAATATCCATAAACATTCCGTTGAGAGGCATAGAAAATAATTATGCTCGTGTCACGTAATAATAATACATAATCATAAAAACTTTTATAACTATTTTGAATAAACGTCAACACCTTGAGGAAGGATTACAATCCAGCAAGTAACTAATACTAAAGAGTTACACCATGACATTAAGCTCTAATAAAAAACGTTGGTCTGGATTTGTTTTATAATAGCCTTTTTTTTGAAACCCTTCCATTCTCTACAGCTTGGTGAGCGGGTTAGCAAATCGCTCGAATGAACGCACTTGCTTCAAAAACTTGCAACTCAAATTGTAATTGTTTCGAAAGAATACCTTCCTACATATTTATCCGGCAGTTTAATTCTGTTTTGAAGGAACATCAAATATGGTGTGAGAGAGGATATGTCACGGTGAAATTGTTTCTAAAAAAAAAAAAAAAGAAGAAATACTAAAAATAAAGCAAAGCATAATTTAGTTAGATAACTGAATGACTTGAGCTATTAACCTGTTTCAGAATCAGTCTCCTCAATTCCTCAACCATAGGAGTACATGTTGGAGACACAACAAAGGATAGCAGATGAGCCGAAAGTAGAGAATCGATCCATTTTAATACCTTAAGAGAAGTAAATTAAAGAATACCCAAAATCGTCACTTAAACCATTTGAATATTCTTTACAATAAATGTCTTATATCAGTCTAGCAACAATAAGTTCCCAAGAGCTCTTTATATTAAAAGGAGTTACTCACAATAGTTTCATTAAGTAAATGAGAATTCTTGAAGCTTAAATCTTTGGTTTTTAAAGCTGGTGAACAGATCTTTAAAGCAGCTACAAGAAAATGCAGCAAAATCTGAAGAATAAAGTTACAAATATACATATACACACATACAAACACATATATTGCAGCCATTTGCTATAGCTGGACCCAATTTTTTTGCCTAGTTCATTAGCTATTTACATTTTTTGTCGTTATACGTCTTAAAATATATTCAATTGAGCACAAGACAGGGAAAAAAATTAACAGTTATTTGATTAAGAATATATTTAAGCATTGTTAAAATTCATTTGCTAATTTCTACAGCCACACTTTTTATTTAAATAGATATATAATACAATATTAAATTTGACGATGATTTGAATGGACCCGAACAGTTGGTCAGAACCTCGATGTCATCTGAAGAGCTTATCTAATTTAAACCATTAGAGATCTTCTACCAAAGTTATGAGTTAAAAAAATATTCTGATTTCTTCTGTAGATATCTCTAACACCCTATAAACCCATTGGAACCATCCAAATTAAACTTCTTTTTATCTGAAAATATCATCTGCAGTTCAGAAACACAAATAAATTTTTTAGATGTTGCATTAAACTTAATCAGTTTTATTGCTCAATATTTGAAAAGTAACAAAGATTTTACAGTATCCAATTGACATACCATGTTCAGTTCAGCGAATTTCAAAACATCTTTCTTTGTGCATAGGAATTACATTTGGAGCCTTAGTCATTTTTGATCAAATGGTATTAAAACCTTAAAACCTTAAAAATTGTTTCCTTACAAACCTGTAGTTTCAGTAAAGAGAAACTTTGACAGTGATATAGTGGAATTTGAAGTTAGTTTCACAATACTTAGGCTATTTCTGTTTTTTGGCTTCTGTTTGGTCTTAGCATAATTTTTTGGATCTTAAGTAATTTCTTACTAACTTATAGAATCTACCAAGCCTACATGTGACTTCTATGATTGACATTGTCTGTAAATGTCAACTATTTCTTTCTCCTTTTCATCTGATGCACTTACTTTTGGCATTGTGAAGCAATTTACTTGAATTTTTCAACTTAAATTTAGCTGACAAAAAAAAAAAAAAAATCCTGCTGCTATAAAAAAAAAAAAAAGCTCAAAATTTTGTAAAACTTATCTTTTTGATAGCTATAAAAAAACACAATAAAAAAAGTTTAAAACAGCACATGCTCAACTAATAAGTAGATGATCATTGTTCGATTTCAATTTGAACATTACAAAGTATGCAAAAATGAGGTGTGGCTACAGAATATGGTCATAGTGTATATAAATACATTTCTTAAAAGTATAAATATTTCAGACAAATTAACAAATAAAACTTACAGCAGCTTCATTTGTTGATAACAGTTTTAGATGACTTCTCATAGAAACTTCATCAAATGGAAGAAGAATAACAGACGATCTTTCAAGATGTTAAAGAATCAACTGGCAGGCATAATAAAAACGTACGCAATCAAAATAACAATTGCAAAAGAGAATCACAATAGAAATATTAAATTTATGTGTAGATATTTTCTTCATTCATATTGTAGTTAAAACAATTTTCTGAATCAGTTTGCTTAGCCTCAAATCTTTGAAAAAACTATACCAACTCTGGTTAAACATTAAGCCTTCAGGAATAAGGAATTCACTAATTATCAGTGATTGTCAAAAGTGAATGTTCATAAGTTCTTTTATTCATTACAAAATGAAAAACAATAACAAATAGAAGACATGGGCAACCAAAGCTACATAAAGCTTCAGAAACGAGGAATTCACTTAAAATATTTCATAAAATGTCATAAGTGAAATTTCATCATCAGCAGTTTAGTAAAGTGCAAAGAAAAAAACATAAGAGTGCATTGCTTTAAACTTAAAAAAACCCACTAGCTTTAGACAAACATAACAGCTTCAGAAACGAGGAATTCAGAGTATAATCAATCATTATGTAATAAGTGAAAAATCATCATTAGCTGTATATACATGGAGTTTAGAAAACCAAAATGTATTTACCACAAAGTTTGCCAAACTAATTCTAAAACAATTTTATTTTGATCTATTAATTCCTTGACAGACTTATTTCAAGTCTAAATTTTAAAGATAAATGCTAACCAAAGTGATAACATACTTGAAGTTTTATTGTATATGAATATATTTTGTAATAGATCTAATGTTAAAATTTTGAATTTAAATTGATGTATACAAAGTACATAAAATAACATAAAGAAATATACACCATATGTCATGTTTAAAATATTAAACTTTTGTAGTTTTAATCTAAAATCAATTAATATTGCATAAATAAACAAACTATTTTGCATAAATTCTATAAGTGTGTAGTTTACTGCTTCTTTTTAAACTTTAACATTTAAAATATTTGTAAATACTAAATATTTCATAAATTTAACATTAAGAGAAATTATAAAGCTATGCGATAGAAAATACAAAATGTATTATAGACTTTACAAGACCTAAGACATTTGAAAAGAATACAATTCACCATACAAAGTCTTGGATAGCTGAGTGATGTCTTTGCTGACTGAAGAACTGAAATAAGAAACCATTTAAATTCATTATCTAAGAAGAGATTCAATGAATAATATATTTTAATCAAATAATTTTAAACAAAGTTATGGAAAGCGTCTTTAAAAAGAGCTTGAAAATTTCTTTTTTTTTGTCATAAAATGAGATAAATTTTGTTACATTTACAGTAATTAAAATAAAGAAATCAATACTTTTGAATGTAAAGAATTATGGAATTACTCAATTGTTACTTCATTTCTTTTGTCCAACCCAGTGTTTGCCAATTTTTTGACATTTATTAGAGGGTAGAAAATGATATAAGAATATTTGCTAATTAAGAGGGCATAGAATATTAGACCCCTAGTATTTCATTTGATTGACAAGTTGAAATTAATTTCAGATATTAGGAACTAATGTTTATATAACATAACTTGATACAGAATTTAAATTGAATTAAGCCATGTTAAAGTCTTTGTTCACATTAAAGTCTTGAAATTTGGAGGTTAAATAATAAAATTCATGGTTAATCTTAATTCTAACCTTACATATTTACAATTTTAAAAAAACTACATCATTTTCATACTGAAAAACAAAATTAAAATTCTTAATGTCTGATAATTGTAAGACACCCCAAATTAAACAAATGAAGTTTAAAAACAACCATCAAAACTAATTTAGCATTCATCCTTGTTGATGTGCACAGTAAAAGCACACTCAATTACACAGAATGCGGAATGTTTGTCAATTTTTTAAAAAAAGCAAACACCAAAAAAGAACTAAACCTATTTTTATGTTTTTACTATTATTTATTCTAATAGATTTGATGCTCTGGTAAGCAATTAACTAGCAAGACAGGTAATTTTTTGAAAAATTAAAGTATATAAACTAGTTAAAAGTAAAAAAAACAAACAATGCCATGTTTAACAACTATTTCAAAAACTTTCAAAAAAAAAGCCTTTGTTAGTAAAATGATTGTTTTATATTATTTTGCATTTATCCTTGTTGATATGCACACTGATAGCACACTCAATTACACAAAATGCAGAATTTTGCTTACTAAGGCATACTTATTAACATACCTTAATAGGAACTTCATGATTGTCATGATTTGCTTTGATGATAAAAAAATGTTACTCCTTGATATGGCTTGAAATGCTTCCATGAACTCATATTTCAATATTAACTCCAGCATAGTATCTCGCAATCTAAATAAAAAAGATTAAATGTACAATTAAAAAATATAGAATGTTGGCAAAATAAAAATATTATCATTTAATACTAAAATTTCAGTAATAAGCTATAAAATATACTTTAATGTATTCCCTTTGAATATCCATGGTAATCTGATACTTTTAGGCTGCCTTTATATTTATCTATCCAGATTTAAAAGTGATTTTATATAAAAATAAAGTGAAAAATCGAGATTTTCAGTTCACTATGAAATTTATAAATATCTAGAAATAGTGAACTCTATTATAAAAACAACTGTAATTGTAAATTATTTTCTTAAATAATTTAGGAAATCAGCTGTTGGATTTCCATTTCTAATCCAAGCTATTCTGATGAACTGTACCTTCATCTTGGCTATTTGTTACAATAATAATTTGTTGAAAACACTTTTACTTTTCAACTTTATAAAATGAATTTATGTTTGTAACAACTTTCTTTTGCATTGTGGTTATTTTTAGTTACTTATATACCATCAACTCTTAATATTACATTGCAAAATAAGAAAACAACCCCCCCCCCACAAAAAAAAAAAAAAAAAAAAAAAAAAGATTAACAGTATCCTATATTATGTGAAATGATCGAATAATCTAAAATGACAAATGTGTGGCATACCTTTGTGTAATACAACAGCTTTTAATAAGAATAATGAGACCAGGTCCTGACCAAAACTTTTTATCGGTAAGACACCTTTTCAAAGCTGCTTCAATAAAAACTTCATTATGTAAGTCAATTGAATGCTAAAAAGAAAAATTCAACATTACAATATGAAGTTATGTTCAAGACTTTTTATGAAAACACCCACTGCAGGTTAGCTTTTACACAAACAACTTGGTTATCAATATTTTACACAGACAACTTGCTTACTGCATGATGCATTTGGGCTTCAGACAAGTTTTTTTGGTGGGTCAAATTAAAACAGCTTTTTTCATCTTGATTTAGAACTTTGCAACAATCTACTTAAATTTTTAAGTACAAATGTATTTATATTACATACTAAATGTTTTTATAAAAATATATTACAAAATTGATTTAACTTTTGAATACGGAGCATTACTTTTAATTTTTCATTGCCATTTAGAACTTAACTGTATTTTTAACTAATAATTTAATTAATTTACCAATTTAACTAATAATTTAATTAATTTACCAAACTACTGAAATTTTAAGCTTCTCTCTTTTTTTTTATGTATTTACTATATTATTGTGGATTCCTACTATCAGACTTTAAGCACAAAAAACTTTTACAGCTAAAAATATTCATTAACATTGTTTGAAGACAACCAGCAATTATGTATTCTTGCAGAGATTCTAGCTATTTACATTCCTTTAATTTCACATAGTGTTTACAAAATATTCTTCTTATATTTACTATTCAAAATGACTGGCTAGAATTATGACTGAACTGTCAGCTACTTCAATGCTTCAATGGAATCCAAACAACTTAGGAGGAACAGAAACAACCATTTCTCCTGGTACTATTAAGACATGGATAGTCATGTATGTGATTCTCTACAAGTGTTTTATTGAAGTTGTACAGAAGAATAACATGAAAACATGATATCAAGACGACGTCAACTGCAACTAGTTTGTGAAACAGCAACTTCTACATCAGTAGACAGATAATTGACATTTAACATGTTTGATGAAAATTAAAATTTGAAAAAACTTAATTTTGAATAAGTGGCCATTCCTTCGCACTCTAAAAATTAAAATTAATGCTTACAAACTAGCAAAGTTTAAAAAAGCACATACATTTTCTAAAACATTCTTTTTAGATTTATCATGTTTTCGTTTGCGGGATCCTGTATTGGAATCAATAGACATATTAAGATGATCTGCAAACTCAGCCAAAGATTGGAACTAAAAACAAAACAAGCAGACTTGTTATAATTACACTGTTTGTTTAGGAGTATAAGCACACATCTTTTTTAAGGAAACTGTACTTTGAAAATTGGAAAAACACAGGCAGGCAAGAAGGCTAGTTTGTAAATAGCATCATTACTATTTATAAATAAGAACAAACCTTATTAATATCATCTTGCTTTGCCCCTTTAAGTAGAGTTAGTTCAGATTTCCAACGTGATTCTATCTAAAACAAAAATAAGAAATTATTTTTAAACAAAATTTTGGAAATGGTAAAAATATCAAATTTATTTCCTGTAATGATTTCCTAAAACTATGACTTATGATAAAAAAGCATATATTCATGAAATTAGATGAAATAAAAATGTATTTGGAAATATTAGGACTTTCTACTTGCTGAATATATATATTTGAAGACTTTTAAGTTGAATATAAAATCCCCTACCTTAACAGGTACTTGAAGTACATAAACATCAGTTGTATTTGTAGAAGAGGAAAAACTGAAAGTATGACAGTATTTTTAAAAATAAAATTTACTTAATAGGTTTTAGTCATCTACTTTTATATCATTTTTTTAGAAAGATGTATCAGTTCTCAAATAGTATATACAAAGTGAACTAAGTATATATTTTGTTGGAAAACTGGAATAATCTACCAAAATTGAATATCCACTTATGTATGAAAACATAACTGGGAAAGTGATATTGGAAGAGGATTTTTAACCTGTCTCAAATCTTTCAGAGTGTACAATCAATATCAAATCTTGTACATTGACAAAGTATTTGAAAAATCTACCAAAATTGTATATCCAGCTACATATTAGGATGAGACTGGTAAAGTGATAATGGATTAAAATAAATGCTTCAAAAGGTAAATTTTAGATTAGATTTTGTGAATTATTTTACTTACTATACTCCTTAAATTACTTATTAGTTTAACAATTTGCAATAAAACATAACTTACTTTTTCTTCATTAATGAAAGAAGTGATTCTTCATGCATCATGAAAATAATTTTTTTATTTTCCTCAAAAAACAAAATGAAACAAATAATAACAACCTAATATTTAGTTTTAACTCAATGCTTTATGTCAACCATTATTTTTTACTAAAAGCAAACTTAAGTAATTTGATTATATTTTAGCATAATATTTCTTTTAAAAAAAGAGCTGTTTAAAAACCTTTAGAGGTGTTTACCTGTAGAAATTAACACAAATAACAAGGTTTTTTTTTAAGTAACAAGAATAAGTCAATACATGAGTTCTAAAATTTTATTCCATTCAAGCAGATACAACTTGTTTTTCAGCTTCAGTTCTAGCTTTAATGGCTTCTTTTTTAGCTTTGTAGTAAATTGCTGATTTTGCTTTACGTTTCTCCTCAAGAGTTTCAATAACAGTCTGGTATTTCCATCCAGTTTCAGAAGATAAACGAGCAAGTGTACAATATTTACGACCTAAATGAAAATATAAGTTCCTACATGAAAAATTTAGTTCAACGTAAAAAATTTAGCTATTAAAGAATTAAGTACAATAAAGAAATCATCCACTTTATTCTTCTTTTAAACATATTTGGTATTATATCTGAGTTTGCGCCTATTAAAAAACCCTTCATAAATCTTATTCTTTGACACATTAGCTCAGCATTGCAACAGATACTACTAAAACAATTAACCAAAAACAGCAAACTTTTGCAAGGATCAATTGAATATATGACATAAATTTTAAGTATACACTATCAGTAAACTAACCAGGTGCTAATTTCACTACTCTAAGTGCTGAAGGTACAACCATTCGCTTCATTCTATCATAAGGAGGAGGAACACCATCAAAGACTTTCAAGCGATTGAGTGCTTCCATTCCACGCTTTGTTTTATGAGGGATCATTCCACGAACAACTTTAAACAGTCGTTTACTAGGACATCGAAAATGATATGGACCCCTCGATGGGTTTGTATTCATTCGCTTTCGAAAATAGTCCAAAACTTTCAGCTTGTTTCTAAAAAGACCTCAGTTTAATAACATTTAACTATAATCAAAAAGTAAAATTATTTGCCCTCTGTTAATGATACTGAAAACCTCCTTACTGTCTCAGAATATTACCAATAAATAAACCATTATAGAGTATAAGACATTCTTCTTCTTATCTGAACTATTAACTTAGATGAAAAAGTAAGTTGTATTAGACTTTTACTCTCTTATGAATGAAAAATTACTTATGTTATAAATCTTGTTTTTCATGTAACTTTAGTAGTAAAACATCATCAAAATTTCACTAACAATTCAGTGTTAGTGTGCAGGCAGAAAAGAATTTAAGCACATTATTTGATGATTTTGAAAGAAAGATTTTCAATATTTTGTCAGGAAATTAAAATATAGAATACAGAAACAAGAAGATAGTCAGAAAGATTTTAAAGTTGCTTTTCTAATATTGGTTTCTTTTTATTGCAATTAGTTAACTTAATAAGCTTCACAGGAAATAATTCATATACCTTCATAGAAGTAATTTCAATTTACAACATTTAAAGCTGTTAGAGTAGGATATGTAAGATTAATGAATCTATTTAATTGAATGTTTGGTAATAAAGATCCAGTGAATTAAGTTATAAATTATAATTTTAAATCAGCAAAAGAGTAACAAAGAAAATGCATAAAATAAATAAATTGCATAAAAAATATTAACAATTGCAAAAGATTGGTGTACATTTAAGTTAGAAATTAAGACAGCAGTAGAGCATCATTCTAAACTGACCAAAAATAGTATTCCTTGATTTTTGTTTTAATATAAATGTCCCTTAATCTAGTAAATTTAGTGCCTTTTTGATGAAAGGCACTAAATTTTCTAAATTAGAGGACTAGTGCATCTTACCATTACAAATACTAACAGTAACATTAGTTTACCAAAAAATTATGTTGCTCTAACTGTAGAAGCTCCATTGAATCAGTATATTTTAAAAAAACAACTTAAAAATTAATTGTACATGCAACAAAATTAAAAGAAAGCATCATAATTTTAAGGAACAAACCTGTAGAAGTTTCCACTGACGTTGATTGATTCACATCGCACAACAACAACTCTCTGTCCTTGAAGGATTGCTTTAGCTATTACTGAAGCTAATCTCCCCAATAAATGCCCTTTTGCATCTATAATAACCACTTTTTCAAAACCCATTTTATAACAGGGCACTTCCTGAAAGAAAAAAGGGACTATTTTTTAACTTAAAACTTCAAATAATTTTGAATTGTTTAAGAAGATAGCTGTATCACTTAATATATATTTAAAGCATTAATTTCTATTGTTGAAAATATCTTCTTTATTTGATCATAATTCAAGAAAATATTTCTTCAGGGCAAAAATAAATGACTAATGGTTTAAATTCGTATTCTTCTACGTAAAAATTTAGAGAGAATTTATTAGGTTTTACAAGTTACGTTCAACTTTTTGGATTAAAAAAAAGGAAGAAACATAAAAGTTCAAAAAACACAATTTTAAAAAATCAATAAAGACCTGGATATGTAAAATCAGTGGTATAAAAATATTACACTACAGACCTCTTCACGTGCACCGGGTTTGATCTGTTCTGGTAAAGAAAGCAAGGTTTGGAGGTACCATTTTTGAAGACGAGATTCTAATCGCCCATTCTCCTTACCCACCCCGTCTCCAGTTCTCTGGAGTTCTCAGGGAAAAATCCTTAAAATTGACAGTTAAAATGAATGTGGTTAAAATAAGATGAGTTATTAAGTCCAAAATATCAAAAAAAGATAATTAAACTAAATTTTTTTTAAATATAAACATTTTAAACAATGAGGCTTTTTCTTTTGCATTCAAGAAATAGAAGAATTTACAAGTGTGCGCTATTCTTAATCATCATAAATGATCGAAAATTTGTTTAAAAACATTTTTGATATTCGAAATCTCATTTAGTATATAAAAATTTTGATTAAAAAGAGGCAAATAGTAGAATATTATAAGCGTGGTGCTTCTTTCAAAAGAATTTCCCTCGATACATCAGTGTAGAATAATGATACTAGTATATGTTAACTAGATATCTAACTCGCGCTTCCGCAATGAAGCAATTTTTTTGCCAGCCCAGGTTTGCTTTGCAAAACTGAAATGACGCATCAATGAATTAAAGCAAAGCAAAAATGAATTATTGTCAGTTTAAATAAAACGGCTACCGGCATTAAAAACTTTAAAAACTTGCTTCACTTTTTCTTATGGAATTTTTGTGAAGTTAATAAATCTAGTTAATAAATATCATTGGTGTAGAACAATTATATGAAAAGGAATTATAAGAAGAAGAGAACCTGGGAGAATTGCGATATAAATAAATTAACGAAAAAAAAACGTGAATTTCATTTGTTTTTTTTCTTAAAATTTTTACTGGTGAAAATGTTCAGGTTATTATTTTCGCAAAAGACATTTTAATCTTTGCATGACCACAAAAAAATAATATAATATACCGATTCAATGGAGGTTTTAGAATCAAAAATAACCAATTGCCATTTGGATTGAAGAATCACAGTTTCTTCGTTGCATCGATGAAATTTTTGTTCATCGACGCATGGGAAAACGAGCATTGGAAGAGTCTTAATTTACATATTTATGTTTTGGCATGATTAAGCTGACTATATATCTTTACATATATAAAGGTTCAATAAAGGTGACTTTCTGAGCAAAATAATCCTTTTGTTAATGCTGATACTTTATCAACCAATAAGCAACTTTTCACTTAAAACAATTCGTTACGGGAAGTATTAGCTATGGTTTGGGTTTTTTCGGAAGAACCAGGCTGGTAGTTTAATTAAAGTCAAAGGAACTTAGAGAATAGAGGGATATCGTGATATTTTAGAGTTGAGTGCACTAAAATCAGGGAAACGTTTGACTGGACGAGCAATTGTATATTAGAAGGATAAAGACCATATGTACTCTTTGAAGCTGTATAAAGAACATTTGTTCGAAGAAGAACGTCTAATTGTAAGAAATGTTTCTATTCATAATTGTGTCCCCTTCTTGTCATAACGGGAAATACTAAAATTTAGTTTTGTTTAAATTGGGTGTTTGAAAAATACTACTAATTTATCTATCAATACCTTAATTAACACCTAGCAATTAAGGTATTAATAGAAAGTGTATTGTATCACCTTTTATAGAGACTTTTAAAGTTTAAATTAAGCAAGTAGAATATTCTCTACGTTCTGTAATATTAAGACGACTGCATTCTATATACGTTATATATTTCATCTTCACGCTCATTCGCTTTTACAATTTAAATATCATTTCTTAATTCATTGTGCACAATGAATTATGCACAACGAGCCATATATAGTTATTGAACTACATATTCATTGTGCACAATGAATTACACAATGACGCAACTACATGTTCTTTAGTAACTAAACAAAAAGGTTTGAATGTAAAAACTTTTCAGTTTTTGACCATTTTCTAGGAAAACCCTAAATGTATATTTAAGATTTTTTTTGGCGCAACATCCAAACGACAGGTTTTTTGACGTTGCTTTGGCAGTAAAGGGTTTAGAAGAATTTATTTTAATATTTTGATAAATTTATTGTTAATTTATTTGGTGGCTTTAATTCGGTGGCGTTTATTACCACGCCAAAATTTAACACAAAACATTTGACAACAAAAGTCCAAAACTTCAATCTTTTTAAAGCTTTCTGTATAAATATCTCATTAAATATTCTAAACGGCATTTGGAGTAACTTTTCAAAGAAAATTTTTTTCTGCAGATGATAATACCTCGTACCATCCTTTTTTACTACGGTGAAGTATAGATACATTTTGTGTATATGTATTTGCATATGTATAATTATAGATGTTTATATACATATATCAACGCTTTGTCAAATAACATGGATATCGATTTTCTCAATTAAGAAAAAATGTAATATAGAAAAATAAAGTATAAATATTTGTGTCAAAATAACAAAAGCTTCTTAAAATTTCTTAAAATGCTGCAACTGTTTTATAAACGATTTATTATCATTATGACTTTTCGTTTACGGAGATCTGCATTTTTTTTTTAGTGCATTTTGTTGCATATGTTTCATATGTTACATATGTTACATAGGCTTCCCAACTTTTAGTTCTCTCTATGTCCACATAAACCTTAAAGAAGATCCCATTTGAACTTATATAAATTGTAATAAATGAACTTGGTCAATTTAAATTAAGAGGTTTATATAATTCAAAATAAAGAGAAACTGTGAATAAAAAATTATGAATGAAGTTGTGCACATTTTGTTAGGTAAAAGCAGTTTATACAATAAAGAAAAAGAAAACAGAAAATATTGAGGTATCACCTTGTTGACACCCTGTTACGTTTATTGACACCCTGTTATATTTGATTTAACCAGATTTTATTACTTTGAAATGAATTACAGAGATCAAGACCCCTCTAAACTTACTGTTTACGTTTAAGAAAAAACAATTCAATTCCAGTAAGTCGAACTGTTACGGATCCAAGGAAAATGATTCGACTTATCCAATGTTTGATAAAAGCTAAGTTCCTTTTAAAAGTAAACTTTAAAACATATGAGATAAAATAGTTAATAATTTCAATTAATTTTTTTTTCGGGAAATGTGTTTTTAAATTTTTTTTTTTTTTTTTAAAGTTGTAGAGAACTTTGAGCTGTATTTAAATATATACAAATAACGGCGATATATACTGCAGGCCTTGCCAACGCGCAAACGGCGTATCTGACTGGGGGCCTATTTTATAAACAGCAAAAACTAAAAAATATTGGTTTAGTAATTTTATTTCAACTCAATAAACTTTTTTCTCTCAAAAAAATTTACTTTATAATTAAAAACTGATAATATATAAATAAAATATATATATATATATATATATATATATATATATATATATATATAATCGCCAAAAAAACTTTAAAAAGTCAGTAAACTTTAATTAAATAAAATATATATATACAATTTCAATATTTTTTGAGCTGGTTTTTTATTTGAACGTGGAGTCAGAAGTTTACATAAATTGTTCAAAAAGATATTTGAAAGAATGTTTCCATGGTGTCGCTGCATCTCAAAATTGTAAAACTCTGAAATCATCATTAGAATATTGCTTAATGATACTCTGCATACTCTATCCTTAATTGCATTGAAAACTATAAAAGCAGATATTACCCATTGACAGGTATTATCTGTGGGAATATTAAGCCCACCACGGTCAATTGAGTCTATGTATTATCCATACTTTTGGTGGTAAAAAGTGGTTTTATCTAGCAATTCATGGTTCTTTATCTTTACGAGTTAAATATCCTGATATATACAAGTGCCATATTTGTATCGAGAGAAGTAAAAGATTCGAGATATGGTAGATTGTCAAATATCTCAGCAAAGGGCTCATCCAATAGAAAGCCACAATTTGGACAAGAGTGGGTTGTATCAAGACTTATCTCAACAGCTGGATTATCAAGTGACAGCAAAAGCTTAGCTCTTGAAATATTCAACTTTGTACTGTTGTACTGTTATGAAATATGTACCTCCTGAACCTTGGCGCAATTTGCTATATTCTTTTTCCAATGGATTAGTAGAAAACTCACTAAGAATGACAAATTGATGTGAGCTATCAAATAATGATTTACATAGTTCAACAATACCATTACATGTGTGGTATATTGACTGTGCAGCGTCACAAGTAAGTTGTTTCTCCCTTTTACCTTGCTTTCCAGCCATCTTTAAAGACATATTTCCAAAATTCAAAATATCTTCTAATCTATTATCATTAGGATCTCTAAGCTGAATTTTGTCTCTGCATAAAACTGTTGAAGTACTTTGAGCCAAACTCTTTTGATATGACATATATCAAAAGAGTTTGGCGCAAATTTCTTCAACAGTTTAATCAATTCTAAAATATTAACATTTTACTAATAAAAAAAGTGTGAAAAAAGATTCTAAGAAAGAAGTTACGTTTATTAGTTTGTTTTAATTTTTCTGATAATTCTTTTTCCACATTTGAATTTAAATAAACTTTTTATACATTTATCAATATACTCTGCTTTATTACTCCCCCAAACAACATGAAGCATTTGCATGGCATCCAATATAGAGAATTCCAGAGGAAGCATATTTTTCTATTGAATCTATAAATTTTTTTGAACAGACAATATTCTAAATGGGTTTTAAGAGATCTAATCACGCCCTAGTCCATTGGTTGGAACTTTGAGGTAGTTTTGTGTGGTAGAAAGGTCAAATTTATTGATACGAGATTGGGCTATACATTATCAACTAGTTAATAAAAAAATTTTTCGTCCTTTCTTCGTAAGCTGTCAGTTTTACGAACCCATTCCTCAAAATGGTATGCCATCAATTCAACTCTTTTGGCTACGATAATGGCACGGCAAGTGCTTTACATTTTATAAGTATCTGGGCGATTTTTGCTTTGAAATGAAAATGAAAAACATTAGCAATTTTTTTCCAATTAGCGGATGATAATCCTGTAAGAAGCAACGATCAGAAGTCATTTGAAAATGGCTTGATCTAAATTTGCAAATGACTCTCTCTTCAAACGCTGATGTTTTTAGTTGTTTCCTTTCTTCACAGCATCAAAGATTTTTTCCTTGTTTCTCAACCAGGTGGATAAGGTGTTCTTTAGTATCACTTTAAAACGACCTTTGACTTAAGTGATGCCATCTAAGACTTCCTTCATTCCGTTGCATTTGACTCGAACAGTTTTTGAATTCAACTTTCGCTTAGATGTAATTGTCGCCATGTTGCAAACTTTGAGTTAAAAAGCAACTTCACGCTAACACTCAAAAGAAGATTTTCGCAAAGAATTTAGCAATACAATTACTTCTTTAATATTCGGCATATACATCGCGTCCAACAGCTTATTAAACGTACGAAAAGTTTAAGTAATCCGAAGAAATTTTCCGAAGGGCACGATATTGATGAAGTTCGAGTTACCTAAGTTCCAACTTTACTGGAAAAATTTACTAGAAGTCGGTTAGACTTCTTCAAGGATTTAACAAGTGTTCGAGTTACCGGAATGACTGTAATACCCATTTATTGCTTTAATTCCACAAAAAAAAGGAATAACAAAATCCACATTTGCAAAGACTTTCCATTATGATAGGGTTTGCTGCGTAAATATTGAACATAAACTAGTCAAGTTGATTAGATTAGATATTCTATTTGGTTTCGTATTTTGAAAAGAAGTCTTCAAACAACATAATGTAAAAGTTTAACCGAAATTTTGATAAACATCTGGTCAAACAGATTGCGCAACAATATTTATCATACAGAATTTACCGAGTTCTTTCTTTTGATGTCCGTCGTTTTATTAAACACAAGTAACTATTAACACAATAACTAAGGACAGGTGAAACAAAAAGGGCTAGAAAAACAAGGGAATACAAAACTTTAGATTTTATCCGCCTTTCTTTCATTTGAATATTTAAAAAAATCTTTAATAATATAAAATATAAACAAATATTCTTAGAAAGAGCCCATGTAAACAACACCTTACAATTAGCTAGCATAGATCTCACTAATAAATAAAAAAAAAATTGGAGTAAACAGAACTTGTATTTATCTTTTTGCGTTAAAAAGCAATCAAGAAGTCCACATGGTATCTAAATAACATGAAGTAGCTATCTAATGGTAATAAATAGATATGTTATTTCAAAAATATATAGTGAACTAACCAAGATAATTTCGATTTTAACAAATATAAATATTTCAGAAAAACTAGAAGTTGAGTTATTTTTATAGCTCAGTTTTCACAGTAGCATCTCCTTCAACAACTTCTTCTCCCTCTTCAGAGGTTTCTTCTTCAGCTCCTTCTTCACCTGCTTCAATAGGTTCATCAGGACCATCTTCTTCAGAGCTACCAGCACCCTCTTTACCTCCAGATTCAATAAATTTTACAAAATCTTCTAAGGTTCTGCCACCATTATAGTCAATGACCTATTTTTAAAAAAATCAGCAAATTTGAGTTACTGCATTTTTAAAATACAAAAGTTCATCTTAAAAATATGAACATATCACACTTACTCCTCCTTCTTTAGGGAAATATTTAATTGTTGGGAAACTTGAGATTTTAATATCTTCAACTTCATTTGCAGTTGAGTCCATTTTTGCTATAATAACATCACTACTTTCTGCATATTTTTCACCAAGTTTCTCCCAAATAGGTGCAAGCTGTTTACAGTGTCCACACCAAGGAGCATCTAAAAAGGTTAAAAATTAAAACTGCTAAATGCCTTGTTTAATCTACTTTTAAATTATTTAAGAAAAAACTAAAAAGTTGCTTACAAAATTCAACTAAAACATTCTTTTCTGAATATGCAACCTCTGCAAAATTTTTTCCCACAAGAACTTTAACAGGGTTCTTATCCCAGTCTTCAGGAACATCAGCTGACATTAAAAATGGCTTGAGTGTACCATCAACAAAAGCTGACACAAACTTAGAAACTGTTTCTGTGTTAATTTCTTTAGTTTCAGGTACATATTTAGTCATATCTCCTTCCAACTTGATAATTCTGAGAGTTGGAACATCTTCGGCTTTAAGTCCGAAAAATTCCATAATTCGAGAATTATCTTCAAAATCTGAATCAATGTATATGAAAAGAACTTTTCCTTTGAACAACTTTGCAGCTTCAGTGAACCTAAAGTTATAATAGTATAATTACAATATTAAATCAAAACATTATTAATTAAATGGTTATATGGGTTCAGCATAGAATATGTAGGTAAATGTTGAAACTGAATGGTTAGAAATTTAAAAATAAGTCAAAGTAATTACTGGTTAATTGTTTCCTTGAAATTTTCTGCTTTTTTGCTAATGAACAAAAGAATATGTGATTTAATATCTCCACCAAAAATTTTGGATGCAGCTTCATCAGTGAATTCAGTGACTAGAGCAATTGATTCACCTCTAACAAATGATTTTAATGAGCTTTCAACAGCATCACCAGAGTAGTCAGCACGTAAATCATCAAACTATTTACAAAAAAAAAAACAAATAATTAAACTATTAGTCAAAATTAAAACTCAAATTTTAAAAAATAACACTAAATTTCTCATCAAATAAACATACTTTCTTAAAAACAACAACTTTATCTTCAGTAACGGCATATTCTCCAGAATTTGAAGGGGTAGTTATTGCAAACTCAATATCATCTGTGCTATCAGCCACATTTAAGAAAACTTTAGCAAGATCAGAATCTTGGCTAGCAAAAAATCCTACAACGGCAACATCTCTAGCATCAATAAATGTTTTTAATTCTTCTGCTGTAGCAACATTTGTAGCAGGAGGACCAGTCTTTTTGTTTAGCCATGAAATAATTTCTGCTTCAGTTCTGCCACCTGATATGAGAAAATAGCTCTTACTTTTACAAAACTTTCTTGTTTGAAATTTATTATCAAATAAACTAGAAATATAACATTAGTATTTTAATATCAACATTTTTAGAAGCTACAAGTTATGTTAAAATGTTTACCATTATATTCTTGTTCTTTTCCATGCTTAAAAAACTTCAAAGTTGGAAAACCTTTAACACCATATGTTTCAGCAAGTTTTGTCTCCACTGTGGCATCAACTTTTCCAAGAGTTATTGTTGATTTCAAGTCTTTTAACTTTTTAGCAGCTTTAGCATATTCTGGCTCTAGTGTTTGGCAATGACCACACCAAGGTGCATCTAAAGTTTAATGTATTTTTTTTTTTAATGAACCAATACGAGAGTTCAGCAAAACCATTGATTAACTTAAAAAACCTATAAGTGGATAGGATAAAAAAAATTCCAAATATATAAATATTAAATCGGAAATAGTTACGTAAAATGTTCAAATTTGTTTACTAACAGAATTCTACTAAAATATTGTTATCATCACGAACGGCTTCCTTCCAATTTTCTGTGGTGATAACTATAACATCCTTTTCCTCCTTTAGTTCTGTTACAATAACACCCACAAGAGCAAAGAGTATTAGAAGCTTCATTCTTTTCGAGGTCAACTGCTTGAGGCGTCACTATCACTGACTATGTTTTGAAAGGAGCTTTAGACGTGTAATGTTTTGATGAACATTATCTGCCATTATGCGCGCGCACATTTTTAGCCGTGTGTTGTTTTGATTGGTTCAATGTATAAAGTATGTCCCGCATAAATGTTTACAGAAAACTGTTCACGTGGACGGATTGAACAGAAAGTTTCGTTTAAGGGGTTAAGAGAGATTAACTTGAGCATTTTTTTTTCATGAAAATGGAAGCAGTTCTAATGTTTTCTTAAATCGTATTCTAAAATTAAAAAAAAAAGAAATAATCTTGTGCTGTTTGAAGATAAAATTATAAACGTTATTGGAAACCTACAAGGTTTATTGAGCAAATATAGTATTTGTAAATTGTAGCCATAAACTGAATGTTAAAAAAAGACTTAAATTTATGGTCCTGCGAGAAAATATGCGAAAGGTTTTTTAGCGTACTCATCGTGTGGCAGCACTTGAAGTCAATATTACGTTTTTTAGTCAAGAATCTGCCACAGTTAATTAAAAATACAAAAAAATACAACAACAACAAAAAAATACATTTTTGGGCTGGCAGCTGTCCACTCATTGATCATCGTGACTTTCTAAAATTGGTGCTTTGGGTTTAGTTATCATTCTTACTATTGTTATTACCATTTTTGTAATTGCCACCATTATAAAATGAAATGGTTTCCTGTCTGTGAAAAAATTTCATTTATTTTATCATTCTTTTTCTCTTCTACAGAATCTTTTTATTAAATTGGTTTTTTGCCAACCCCCCCCCCCCCTCATCCCTCCTCCAAATAAAAAAACTCAATTTTACCAGAGGATTGTTTCCAAATGTTACTAAGAGAAAACAGTCGTAAACATTGCAAAACGTGTTTGATAACTTGAGATACAAATAGTTGCAAAAGAATCTATGTAAATGAATAAATATACTGCGAAAAAACATGTGACAATCCAGGTGTTTAACATGATATAAAAGAAAGAAAAAAATTTGCTCTAGCAGTAAAATCCTGGGTACTAGTTAACAAATATGGATGAATTTTGTTGACACATGCTGGACCGGTTTGCAGCACAAAATGTGGAAATTGAGTGCGGCGCTTTAGGGAAAAGATTTACTACTTTTTTTTTTTCTTTGTTACCTAAGTTCATTTTTTTTTTTGCTTGGTTTTTTTTTGGAATAAACTTCTTCTTTCTAAATTTGTATTTTTTGTTTTAAACTTTATATTATAAGTTAAACATAAAATGGTTTGAAACCAAAAACAAGTTTTTTTCTAGGAACATTTGCATTTTAATGTAGATAATGTTAGTATAATGTAGATAATGTTAGTATATTTAATTATTTATGAAGCTTATGCCCACTATAGAAATATTGTTTAAGAAATGTTAATACTATTATATTTCCCAATCCTTTATACTAATTCCGAGAACAGTTCCTAATTCCTTTAATTATGATTTTTTTTTTCTTATTGTGTGAATAAATCGACTGCGAAAAATATCATTCCGCAACATGAATACACGGGTAGTTTAGAAACCCACCCACGTTCAGGACGTTCATGAATAAAGTGCAGACGATGTGTATGAAGTTGCGTACTAAGCGAAATAAAAGAAAAGACTTTTCTCAGAAGATTTAAATTGTAAAAGAATGTTGCGCGATTGAACAAGAAGCAAGAAAACGTTACACTCCATTGGGGCTCTCGGAGCATAAGCCAGCGAATTGAGGTTGTTATGAGGAAAGAGTATTATTTTAGCAAAAAATTAGGGGTAAGTATAATAGATTAAAGCCTAGGTACGCCAAGTAAATGAAAATTTTATATCCATGCACGACAACGACCAGAAGTATACAATATTGGTATGTAAAAATATTTAAATAGTACAATGGAGAATAATACACGACAAATGATGACATGGCCACCGACAAAAACCTGACACAGCGCCGGTTTAGGGTTTTTAGTCATGAAAATTTTACTACACTTCGTCAGGTTAGAATTATTTTGTTCTTTCTCCCATTTTATACGTTGAAAGAAAGTTTTTGATTTTTTTCTATAAGTAAAAATTATTTAAAATTTTACTATTACTTTTTTAAGAAATAATAACTTATTCTATAAATAATTTATATTTAAAGAAACTATTTTGAAAAAAAAATTTCAAAAAAAAAATTTGTTTTAAAAGTAATCATTATTTAGTAAAATTAACAATTCATTTTCTCCCAACGTTTAAAATTTGAGATAGAACAAAATAATTCTAACCTGACGACTTGCAAACGAGTGAGGTTAATTTATATAAGAACATTTGAATTAATGTTTTTTAAAAGGGCTGATTTGCTCAAAACCCGTTTTTGAGAAAACTAAAAAAAACTCTTTACATCTCTTAATATTAAATATACAGAATTTGTGTAATATATTTTTAAAAAATATATGCAAGAGTAATATCTTAGTACACTTTGATAATTGTTATAACATTTCGTTTGTTAATAATTAACTAATGAAATTTCGTAAAATTGGCCCTTTTAAAAAAAATCAAATATTTCGAAATCGAAACTGTTTATATTTTCCGCGTATTGCGGCTAAAAATACGAATCAGCTGGAGAGTGATTTTTTTAAAAAGGGCATATTTGAAACAAATTTGCCTTTTAAAAAAAAATCAAAAACTTTCAGGTGGCTTTATTTCTGTAAGAAGATAAAATTTAAACACATTTTTAACATAAACTGATGAAGCTATCATAGAAGGACACAAAACACACAAAAAGTGAATTTTAAAAAAATATATCAAATCAGCCCTTTTAAAAAACACTGATTCAATTATAGTTGATATTGTTTGTAATTTAATTATATTTTTAAAGTTTTTAAATAACTTTTGATTTTTCTGTTATTTTATTAACAGCTGTTGGAATTTTTGGTTTTTCGAGCACCAAAATACTGTTTTCAGCTCCTCATTAAATTCAATAATCCCTCTCATCGAGAATATCCCCTCCCTCCTCCGCCTTCTAATCCCCAAACCAAAAAAAAAAATCCTAGCATTAGATTTATTTTAATCTTACGGATGCCAGATCCACAACATTCCGATAGCTTACTATTACATTCAGAACTCTAAAATATGGTATAGTTGTTGTTATTTAAAATTTTTATATTTGCAGTATTTTCAATTATTGTTGTTTATCATTTTTGTTATATTTTTTAAAATTAATGTGGTTATATTATAGTGTTGTTGTCGACTTCGACTAATACGACTAAAAGTTTAGTAGCCAAAAGTCGAAGTTAGTCGACTTTGAAAAATCGAATAGTAGATTTAATCGACTATCGGTTTCTTACTCATCGACTAAAAGTAGATTTAGTCGGGTTAGAATTATTTTGTTCTACAACCCATTTTAAAAGTTGGGAGAAAATGAGTTGTTAATTTTAGTTAGTAACAATAACTTTTAAAATACGCATTATTTTATAACTTTTTTTCTAAATAATTTGGTTAAACATAACTTATTTAAAACATAAGTTATTTAAAACATAAGTTATTGTTTTTTTTAAAACTTTAGCTAAAACTTTAAGCAATTTTTACTTTTAGAAAAAATCAAAAACTTTCTCCCAACGTTTAAACTTGGAGATAAAACAAAATAATTCTAACCGCTCGATAATATATCATTTTGAAAGAACTTTAAAATATTATTACAATGGTGAAAATTTCATAAAAAAAGAATCTTTAATAAGTTATGAAAATTTAAGTAACAAAATTTAATTACAAGGATCGCTTAAGAAAACTGCGACCAACATAAAAAAATTTCACGTTCAATTAACGGTTGTTCTGTAATGGATCTCTATTGTTTATTTGCGCAGTATTTTACTTTGGTTAAGTTTGCATTCAACATAACGGCTTTAATACAAAATGTTTTTATAATTTTAAAAATATTTTAGTATTTTAATGAATCTATCATGATGGATAAAATAATAAAAGATTTTTGATAATGAATTAAAAAATAAAAGAAAACGTTATAACTAAATATGATATATGTATATGCGTATACAAGCGTAATAATAAACTCCGTTTAGCTGTAATATACTCAATGTAATTGTAAAATTATACCTTATTATTACGCTTATAATACGTTAACATGAATTGAATACTGCTTATATATTAAAAAAGGCGTATTCTATGACTGTACATTATTACATACTGCGCATATTGTATGTATATTAAATGGCCAGCTTTTTAGAAAGTCAAAAACAAACTTAAAGAGATTTATAGTTTCTTAAATTATACCTATTTTTCACAATACTGTTTTCGGATAGTACTTTGATAAAAAAATTTTCCTTATCATACAATTAGACCTTATCATACAATTAGAGGAGATATTTAATGTTAATTACTAAGAGATTTCTCTTAGTAATTCTCGGAGATACTAAGAGATTTCTCTTAATAAGTTTCGGCATGTGATTTCTCTTAGTAAGTTTCGGTATGTTCCGATTCTGTATCGGTCTCATAGGATGAGTACCGTAAAAAATGATCGATTCATTGACCACACGATACTTTCAGTACCGTGACTTTGATGCTTAGCTGTATCACATAAACTTAACTCTTAGCTTATTATATGTAGTACCACTTCATTAATATGTTTCGCTTATTGTAACCAGTTAATACTTTTTAAAACAAAAAGTTAAGTAATGTGTTATGGCACTCAGTTAGGGATGCGAAAAAGATAAGAAGTTTTATAAATCTACCATCCCAAATACAGTTTGTCCGGCCCCATCTGCCCCCACCTCGCTAAGCTTCTGTTTTTTGTTAATTAAACAAATCGTTGATAATATTTGGATATTATCAACAATTCGTTTAACTGCCTTTACACATTTTAAAACGATTGGTATAATTCCCACTGGACTATTTAATATATAAAACCCAAAGTTTGTATATGTGTTGTATGTAGGTGTGTTCTTAAGTCCACAGTTTTCATCCGACCCCTCATTTTACCAGGGGAAAGTCATAAACTATTTTTTTTCTCAGAACTTTAACCCTAAGGAGTTCCTTATTTACTAGGGTCACCCTGTTTTACTACACAGGGTACCCCAAGGAGCCAAAACCATATTTATGACTTTTCTTTAAAATCTTTTTAAGTATATTTTGGAAATTTTCTTTTTTATTCAGGGTACGACCGGGTACCGACCAGCTAGTTAATAACAATGATTGGTACAGAAGTAAATCTCTTTGGACATTATTTCCGCACAAAGGGGTTCTCGTGTAAATGCACTTAGAAGCCGGGCGGCTAAATTTTAAGTGAGAGACGAAACGAGTGTTTTTATAGAAACAAAATGTTGAATAGCAATTTTCATAAAAGTAAAGTCTGGAACTATTTTGTAAAAAACAATGACTCTACAATAACCACGTGTAAATATGAAGATAAATTAACAAACAAAATTTGCAACAAAGAGCTAAAATACAATAAAAATACCAACTCAATAGCAAAACCATTTGTATAGTTACCATCTTGTTAATATTAAAGAATCTAAACTTCCAAGTGCAACAACTGGTCATCTACCAGAGCTGCATTTGCAAACTCTCACTCGTATTGTTCAAGTACACAAAAATATAAAGATTTAGAGGAATCTATGAGTAATTTTGTTCTTCAAACAGGTCATCCGCTGTCGATTATTGATAATAAAGCATTTTATCAAAATACTTTATTATCAATAATCGACATACGTTCTATCAAACCGTTTGTACTTTACGATTGTCCAGGGCAGAGCAAACTTTTCTTTCTCTATGTAACATAGACAAAAAGATGATGATTGCAAAAATCTGAAGCGTGTAGATCTTTTTTAATCCTCTTCTTCTAGTCCATCTGAGCAGCAGCATATGCATTGTGTTAAAAAGAAGAGGAAGACAAAAAAAGTTAGAAGGCAAGCAAGTTTAGCTTTCTAGATTAAGGGCGACCGTTGATATCATTTATGTCATCTTCCATGAAGGTATGGCGTTTTTGCTTTATGCCTTTTAATTTTAGGATTTTAATGCTAGTGTTTCCCAGAAGAAGAGCATCAGTGTCACTGTAACACTTAAAAAAAAGATTAAGAAAGTTTGCAAACTCCATGATGACACTTTCAACTTTCAGAAGTTTTGCATTAACATTTTATTTACTCTTCGTTATATTTTATTTATCACACATTTGACGCTACGTTTGCGTTTACACCAAACAAAATTGTAATTTGACGTCATAATCAACGAGATTTACATTTGACGCTACGTTTGCGTTCAAACCAAACAAAATTGTAATTTGACGTCATAATCAACAAGATTTACATACTGCAAATAATATTTACCTGTATAGAAGATTCCCTTTTCACCTTCACATGGATATTTTGATGATCACTATTTATACAGTCTAACAGTCAGAGAAATCTTGAGCAACAAATATAAAAGAAGCAGTTTCTGAGTCATGAACAAAAGCTCTCAATACTATTACAGCTATGATTAAAATATGAAGAAAATTCGCACAAAGTTACTTATAGTGTTACAAGAGAAATCTAAAAGTCATCTTTTAAACCAAAAGAAATGTTTTTTTACTTACAACGTTAAAATTAAACTTATATCTTTCAGCTAGTTCATCCAAACAAAGCCTTTCTGTTATTTTCTGCTTCCCTGAAGCACCTTCTTTTTTGCTTGCAAATCTAAAAGTTTCTTTTACTTTAAACTTTAAGCTGCAACAAATAAAACTGTTTATAGAGGTAAAGCAATAAAAAAAACGACGTTCTCTTTGTTGTGTTATAGAATTTTTTTAGAAGAACATAATTTATATACTTTATTCACTTTGCTTTTTGGTAAACAACTGCGTAATGCAAAAATAACTTGTATCTAAATAAAATAGCTAGTTTAAAGAAAACAATAAGAACGCAGCTGTGTGCCTATTTAATCACAACATATAATTATGTTATACACCAAACAAAATTATACATTCTTTACCGTTTTTGACACTTTTTTGATGACAAGCTGTACTTGAACTGGATTTACCAATTAAATACAAATAACAACAATCTTGAATCCTTTTTACATAGAACACCATGTGTTTTTTTCACTATGAAAAAGAACAAAACCTAACTAGTAGCCGTCTAAATACGTGATAACCGTCCGGATGAAAACGGGAGGGAAGGTGGGAAAGAGTGAGGGCGGAAAGTGGGGACTCAATTCCGGATCTTGCCGGGGCCTCTAGATTTTTAGGGCCACATAACTTTAATGTTTATGTAATGTATGAAAAGATATTCTTTGAATAAAACCAATAAGATAAATCATTTGCACTATAACCATGAATGTATTCGTTTTTTCCATAGCACTTTGGCTTTTTTCACTTTCCTTTAGTTCTGTTTTGTTTCTCCATCTTTGTTTGCACAGAAGGAAACAACTGTATTTAACTCATCAGACAGTAACTATGAGCGAGAGGAAGTTTGAATCTGGTAACAGTAAGAGGAAAAGAAAGTTCGGGAAAGAAAAGTTTCTCGCAATTCTGAAGAATTCAGTTTTGCGTCATCTTAAACCTCTGAGCGATGCAGATGCTCGAGAGCTCGCTACTAATGTTACAGATCGTTCTTATCCTGATGATAACTTTCATCTTGAAGATTTACAAGCTCAGAAGAGGATTTTGACGATCTTCCTGTAGCAGAACACGAAAGCTTTAAAAAAAAAAGACAAAACTGATGAATCCAGATCCACAACCTCGTGATGATACGATCCAGGAATGCAGAATGCTCAAATTAAATAAAATCTTAAATATAGGTAAGTCAAACTCTGCTCTCTTAAATATTGCATTTCAAAATGGATGATCGTGCTCTTTAGCCTAAAGTTTTAATGAATTCGTTTAGAGAAACTCTGCTTCAAAGAGGTCCAATAAACCTGAAAGAGAAAGATTTTCCAAACAATCACGATAAACGATAAATTTCCGTATTTTAAAATGGGAATTTTTACAAATGGGGAAACCAAAGAAAGAAAACGGTTAGTTTATTCCAAGCATTCAAACAGCGTGTTTTTTTTTTCAGTGCAAAATACAGCGTATAACATAATCATAGCTTACAAAAGGGGAGATTGGAAGTCGAAATTGTCATGCATACTCACTAGCATACATAGGGCTTAAACAAGCGTACCCTATTTTGCGAAATAAAAGTGAACCATTTGGACTCTATTTTGAATCCGAATGGTTCGCTTTTTTAAGTCCTATGGATGCTAGTGAGAAGGAGGAAGAAGAGAAGGAGGAAAAAGTGCCCAGTCTTAAGCGTCCACAAGATTAAAACAACCGTACCGTTCGGACTCTTTTTTTTTTGGCATGGGGAGGAGGAGAGTGGGTCTTATTACATGAATCTTAAAAATTCCTAGTTTTTTGCGGATTTCGCGTCAGATCAATAGAAGTCGTACATTCACATGGGCTGTTTCCTGGTGTATTATTAGTTAAGGCAGACAATTAGCATAGAAGTTCGGTTTGCCTTCTCCCTCCCCGGTTTATTTGTAGTTTTTGTTTTTTGTTAGTTTTAAGTCATTGATCTTAAAATATAACTTTGAAATTATTGACTTAAAACTAACAAAAAATATAATTATATTTTGAGATCAGTGGTTTTAAGAAGGGACACGAGACCCGAACTCGGATCCGGGCAGTTATTTTGGGTATTAGCCGAATTAATTATATCGGGTAATTATCCGAAAGTTATAAAATACCCATTTTATTTTAAATTGGGTAATACCCGAATGTTTTTTTTTTTACTTGATACCCGTAGAGTACCCGTAAAATACCCGAAGAAGTAAAAATACCCAAAATAATTCTCAATTCATATTATTACATTGAGTTACATATAACAAAAAAAACTTGAAATATGAATATTTGCACTGAAAGAGTTCAAATCTCAGCATTAGTAAAATTAAAAGTAGCCTGGCCATTTTAAATCTAAAATTCCATCCAGTAATTTACTGTTTTCTTTCATGTACACTTGCTGCTTCATATTGCTAACTATTAAATTTGTTCTCCTTACAGTGCAATTGTTCCCTGCACTTGAAAACGCTCTTTCAGAAGTGTCAGATGAGGCTGGGATAGCCAAAATGAATGAAATTTTTAACAATTGTTCCTATAATGTGATTATATAGTATGATTTATTCAAAAAAAATGATAACTTGTAATGGAAGGAAGAAATTCAAATTTTATTGAAAACCGTGCAAAAGTTCATAAACAATTCTAAGCCCCATAAAGAAAATCAAAATTTAATTAAGAAAAATGTAATTAGATCAAAATTAATTTACTGGATCTAATATTTAACTTAAATTAAATTTAAAAGATGATGGGAAAATTAAAGGAATCGTCAAGAGAAAAGAAAATTTTAATAATACGTGCCGTAGAGAAGCATTCTTTATAGGCAAATTTTTGAGCTTTATGATGTGGCTAAATCAAAATAGGCGTACTAGTTAAGAGATATAGAGACCAAAAGACACTTGAAAACAAGTATCTTCCAGGCAGGCCAAAGATAACTACAGAACATCAAGATAGTACTTCGGTTAGAAAATCAAAACAAAATTTCCGTTGACGTGCTGTTGAATTAAATAGCATTTTGAGCAATAATTATGTTGTTAAGTGCAGCGTAGATTCTACAAAACGTCGCCTGCGTCAGCATAACTTGTTTGGTCATTGTCCTGCCAAGAAAGCTTTAATATTATCAGATAATCGCTCAGTCGAAATGAAATTTGCAAACGATCGTTTGGATTGGACTTCAAAAAATGAAAAAGTCTTATTCAGTGACGAATCAAAGTTTTTTATTTTTGGTAGCTAAGGTATCAAGTACATGAGACGTCCAAAAGATGAAACATTTGCTCCCAAGTATCAAATACCAGCAGTTAAACATGGTGATGGCAATGTAATGGTTTTGGGATCTTTCAATTGTGATTCTATTGGTCCTCTTCATCGTATCGAAGGCATAATGGATCAGAATGTATATTTAGATATAATCAAGAATGTTATGCTGCCACATGAAAAAGACAAAATGCCTCCTGGTTGGATTTTCCAGCAAGACAGCAATCAAAAGCACCGTGCAAATTCCTCCATCGGTTTGGGCTTCTCAAAACCCAGATTTAAATCCAATAGAACATCTTTGAGAACATTTCGATCGTCAATTGAAAGGAGAAAAACCGACCAACAAAAATGATTTATTCCAGGTGCTTTCGGATTGTTCGGCAAATATCCCCATAGATGGTCTTTTCAATTTAGTTGACTCTATACGTTGTTTTTGTAAAGCAATATTAAATCTAGTGGCTATCCAACAAAATACTAATGTGTGAAAATACTGTCTGCAAAAACTGCATGAGTCACTCTTTTGATTTTGAGATATATGCATTTTAAGATTTTGATTGCACTTTGAAATCAGACTATATCAGATAGATTATTGATGTTTATATATGTTAGGTAGAATGTTGAAGTACAAGTATTTATGTATAAGAATGTTGAAATTTGTCAAAAGATTGCTTGTAATAAATTAAAATAGGTTCACTGACATTTTTTAAACTTTCTTGTCAAAAAATTAATAAATCCCTATTGTTTAATTTTTAAATAATGGTAAATAAATGTAAAAAGATAAAATAAAAAAAAGCACAAATTCTATTGTCCAAAAATATAAAATAAATGATTGATGAATTTAATAACTAGTTTTAAGTTTCTTTATAGTGTAAATACTTTTTTTAAAATTAGTTATAATTTTAAGTTAATTATTTTTATATATTTTTATACAAAAATAATTAACTTAAAATTATAACTAATTTTAAAATTAGTTATAATTTTAAGTTAATTATTTTTGTATAAAAAATAATTAACTTAAAATTATAACTAATTTTAAAATTAGTATTTGCTTTTTCTCTGTTAGCTGATCACAGAAAAAAACTGTTTAAGTTTTCCAAATGTGGAAATAATTTTACGCCATATACTTGACTGATGGGTCAATTTTAGTGAAGAGTGATGTTTTTCTAAAATGCTATGTAATATGTCTAAGTCATCATTCATTCACTAGAGAAAAAAAAGAAATTCTTTCCTTTTAGCAGAAAATTCATACATAATCATTTTTTAAAACTTGTTTTAATTTTTATTAGTATATGTTAATTTTTGGTGTTTTACATTAGTATTTATTTTAATACTACATTTATATTAATCGCAAAAAAAAAATTTTTTTTAAATAAGTGTTTATTACAAGGAATCTTCAACTCATTTTATTCATGAGCTCGAGCTTCTGCTGAAGAGGAACTACGTCTGCTCCGATATGTTGTTGCCATCTTTTACCTTTATGGTAGAGAATAAAAGTGGGCATCGATTTGGCCCCTTCTTGACTTGCTAACTGTTGGTTGGTTGGTACATCAACCTTAGCAAATTTTATTTTTCCGTAACGTTTGGTTAGCCCCTAAAAAACGAAAAGTCAAACTTTAATAAGAAAATAAAAGATTGCATTCATATAGAATTCAGAGGATTTATATGAATGTGAATTCAGAGGATTTATATAAATCTTTTTGAGGGATAATTGCATGAGCTTGATTAAGACTAACCCACTTTAATGTAAGCTTTTATTGTCAGAAAAGTTAAGTTAAGATTAAAATTGAATTAAAAAATTATCGCATGAGAAGTGTGCAAAAAACTAAAAAGTCATAATCAAATTGAAAAGGTTCATTTATAATTGAATCACCCTGTGTAACTCAATAAGTATTTATTTCATTAACATCGTGCTTTAATTGTCGTTTCTAAAAAATCTTTCGAAATATTTTTACTTTTAGAAACTTTCGGCATATGCTTCTTCACAAGATTTCTAATTAATATATTTTTAGTAAATAGAACATATTTTGATGTTTTTTTTTAGAGAAAAGGTCACACTTACCAAAAGCTTTGGTTCAATAAATTTACAGGCGTTGCAGTAAGATGCGCTGAACTCTACAATGACAAATTTGCTTGATTTTAAAAATTCATCGAATTGAGCTTTATTTGCCAGGATTTGAATCGTGAAAACCTGCTCGATTAAGAAACCAAAAAATACTAAAGTCGGTAAGCAACAGTTAAGCTTCATTCTGAACCGACAAAAGATATTCTACTCAGGCTGAATACACAGACTAAATTTAATATTTTTTATTTTCTCGCGTTATTCGGTTAAGTTTGTAGAGGCACTCATTCGAAAAAACTCTGAAAAACCCATTTGCAGCATGACGAAATGTTAAAGCAAAAAAGCTTGCTGGATCGATTGCATGGATTGCATTTATCTCTTCAATCGAGAAAATAAAATAGCGGGAGAATATTTCTGAAGTAAATATATCCCGAATGGTGCTTAAAAAGGTTTTAAGAAATGTTTGCGGTTGAATGATTCACATCTTGCTTCTCGAAAAAAAAAAAAAAAAAAGATATTAACAAAGTCCGATCCAAAATCAAAAAGTTTTAAAAAAATTTGATGATAACAAATGATTATTTGTTACTAAAATTTACCTGGAAACGAATTAGACATTATTGAAAATAAAAGGCTAATAATATTTTATATAATATCTGCTGTAACACTCAAATAAAACGTGCAAAAAACATGCAAAAAATATTGAGGAGTGGGAAGTAGAGGGAAACTTCTTACACTAATTTTAGTTTGATTGATTATTTGGTTGTTATTGAATCGTTAAAGATAAGTGAATATGATACCCTCCATTCAGATTTCATGCACTTCCTCATTTTTAGTGAAAAATGGAAAAAGTAAAAGAAAGAAATTAATTTCCCTGTGAAACATTTCTCAACTTTTAAAGTAAAAAATCTCCGTGGTAACGTCCAGTAGAGTACAGCATCAAAGCATTTCTGAGAAGATCAATTATTCGAATGAAGAATACGTACTCGTATTCCAATGTAAAATTGAGTTGTTTTTTTTAAGACATTTTGGTTGTACAATTAAGATTAAGAAAGTATGTATTTGACTCAAAGTTTGACCAGAAGACGTTTTTCTTTCCAACTTTTTTCTTCTTTTTTGTTATGTTTTTTTAAAGGATGAAAGCTCCTCTGTCTTATTCTGACGAAACCATCTTACCTTTCTGAGAAATGAAAAATAGTAATTCCTGAGGTGGCATCGCAAATTACGGAATAGTTATTATTTCTAATAAAAGACGTTTCCTATCTATTTAACCCTGACATATAACTTTTAAAAATCATGGATTTTTCCCATTAACGTAAATTTTTGACGATGATCTCTTAGGCAGAATATCTTACGTTTAGCAGAGGAAAAAAACCGATTACTTCTCTAGCAACAGGTATGCGGCTATTTAGTGTTCCAAGTGGTGTGTAAAATTGTATGATAAACGTTATTATTTAAAGTTTTGATTTGAATGTCGAGAAGTTACGTTAAGACTGCTAACAACTTTAAGTTCAGAATAATTTTTGCCTTTCTAGTGAAAAGTAATTAAAATAAATATTAGTGTTACTATGTTAACATATTTTATTAATGTGCGATAAAAGTGTGACCAGGTTAAAAATTTGATTTTTAAAAGTCAGTTGGGGATACCGCATTATCCATATTAACTACTGTTGATCCGCCATCACGCTATATAATCAATTGTCAAAGAGTTCATTTAAGAGTTTCATACAAATTGCCCAATATTTTCTTCAGAACAGAATGAATACCCACCGACAAATTAGCGCTGATGGCGGTTCATGCCGATTTCTTAAGCAATTTTTTTATGCTAAAATACAAACCAAATTTTGAAAGGAAAAATGTAAAAAATTATAAAAAATGATAAAAAATGATAAAAAATATAAAGAGCAACAAAATTCTAACGTGTTTACTGTTGTTATCTATGAGCTGAAAATTACTTTTTAGCAGAATTTCTGAATTTTACTGAATTTCTTTTCTAACGATAAACTTTTTGGCAGGAGCATCAGACAAGATATTTCTTTTCTCTAAGAAGATCTTCATAAAATTTATTCTCTGATTAAAGTTGAACACACATATATTTAAGAGAACACTTGAAAAAGGCGTTTTTTTTTCCAAAAAATATCAACTGAAATAAAATACAGATGGATTTTAAATTAGTTTTGAACGTTCAAAGTTATAACCCCCCACCCCCACCCCTACCCCACCCCGCCCCCCCACCCCGCCCCCCGCCCCACCCCGCCCCGCCCCCGCCCCACCCCACCCCACCCCACTTAATGAATACTTATACTTAATATACCCACAATAACCACCTATTGAGAAATTTATGTTCTAAACTTTATTTCATATACAGTTCAAAAATGTTTTGATTAAAAACATGTTTTTACTGCTAGTTAATTTTTTTTTATAGTTAAAAGTCTTAAAGTTCTTTTTTACATAGACATATGAGTACGCATTTAAAAACAGCTTCTGATATAATAGTTCTCAAGCGTCCACACAAACTTCAGAATGAGGATAAATTTACTAATCAGATTTTTCTTCAGGAAAAGTAAAAACCTGTACATATAAAAAAAAAACGGGTGTTTTGTTGCATCTCGAAAGAGATTAGATTTTTGTAATTTGTGAAGAAAAATTATTTTAATTAAAGTAAATTATAATTTTTTAAAAGAAAATATTGCTATGATTGTGGATGCTATTAAATCTTTTTATGAAAATAAGCTAAAACTAGAAAAAAAAAATTAAAACAAGTGATGAAGAACTTCCCACTGGTCCCTTTTATTGAAATATAATTTCTGATCAAAATTAAGTTTTTTCGAAGGTCACAAAGGTAGTTTCAGAGCTACGATTATTTCAGTTTAATGATGGCGGTAAAGCTAGCAGTAATCATTCCAATTAATAAACAGAAAAAGATCAAAATACCAGAGAGGATTCTAGATATTTGTAAAGAAAAAAATATCGAAGTCAGTTCTCTTAACGTTGATGACGACGATTTCTTTGAAAGTGGTCCTTTTGACGTTCTTCTGCACAAGATAGAAGATTTTTATAACGAATACTCTCCCGAAGAAGCTTTAAAGCGTACTCAAAAGGTCCAAGAATATGCTGCTAGGTATCCTAATATGGTTATACTCGACAACTTTGAAATTTCAAAGCAAATTACTGATAGAACTTTTATGACCAATGTTATACAATCTTGTTGCATGACAGTTGATGGTATAACTGTCTTTGTTCCAAAGATAATTGAAATTCCTGAAAATTCAACACTCGAAGAATCAAATCATTTGGTTTCTAGCAGTTCAATGAAGTTTCCAGTTCTTGCAAAACCACTTTCTGCTAGTATGGATCAAGGATCACATGATATGGTTTTGATATTTTCTAAAGAGCATTTATGTGATCTTCCGATACCATGTTTATTGCAAGAATTTTGTAATCACTCTGGTATCATTTATAAAATATTTGTTATTGGAGATCACATAAGTTTTTGTGAAAGACCATCAATAAAAGATATTAACCAATCTGACCAACCTAAAGTGACACTTTATTTTGATACAAGAGATGTGTCAAAAACTGGAAAGGCATTTATACCTGAACTCCATGGAAGCGATCCAAATGAAAGAGTTTGGCTTTCTTCTGATGAAAATCCAGACATGTTAAACATAAATGTTGTAAATGCAGTTGTTAAAAAAGTTAAAGAAGTATGCAATATTCATTTGTTTGGATTGGATATATTGATCGAAAAGGAAACTGGAAACTATGCTTTAATTGATTGCAATCAGTTTCCAGGTTATACTGGTATCAATGAGAAGTATTTTCCAAAATATTTAGTGGAATTGGTTCTTAAATTAGCTAACAAGCAATAAAATTGATCCATGCATTGCTTTATTCCTTTTTTATAGTATAGAAGCTTAACGAAATTAGAAGTGGTTTATGTTTTTATTTTGTATGTTGTATACTATATCTTCTGTATAGCTTCATACTAGATACTTGAATTTATATTTACTATATGAGAAGTAACATAAGCTTATATTCTGTGTGTTTGCATGTGTGTGTATGTGTCTGTCTGCAAATGCATGCGCCTGCAAATACAAAAAAAGTTACCATTTTTAAAACTTTTACATTACTATTTATTGTTTTGAAAAGTCCAAATAAAGTTAAAAACCAGGAATCTCCACATTTCTTGTTTTAAAAGGGAAGCATTTATGTTTTTCAATTTTTATATTTTAATGAATTGTTAAATGTATCATAATAACTTATGTGTTTAAAATGGTAAATATAATAATATTTTATGTTAGAGCAAAAATATATCATCTTAATAATTTTTCGTTTAACATCAAATAAAGTCAAACTTTTACTGGACTAAAATAACTAAGTTAAACACTTTTACTTAGTATATTTAGATCCCAAGCTTTTCAGTTGATGTTTTTAAAACTTAAAAAAAAAATTTTTTTCTTCTGAATGTATTGAAATGTGGCAATAGAAAAATTATCTTTTAAAAAGCAGCGTGAAAAAGATAGAGGATTTGTAAAAGTTTTTCCTCTCATATATCCTACCATGTTTAATTTTCTGAAAGAAATAAAATAAGAGACCATTTCTGCATTCTTTTCCAAAACTTTCTTTAAGAAATCTCTTTATGATTACAAATTCTGTTTTACCATAAAAAATGTAAATGGTACCATTAAATAATAAATCCGATTCATCACAGATCAAACTTTTCAAACGTATCAAACATAAAAAAGGAAAGTTGCTAAAGTTGTGTTGATTTAATCCGGAGGCACATCTGCACAAATCAGGCATCGATCAATGAGATATACTTTCATTTGATGAATAAATTCATGACGGTCGACTAAATAAGCTGTCAGTATTCAGCTATCGTGAAAATCTAACTTAGTAATCGTTAATTCTTCAACTTTCTAGCCTTTCCATTGAACTTGAAAGTCTTTCCATAAGTGAAAGTATTCTATGGGCCTTATTCCTGGATGAATCACAAAAACTACACGGTCAGGATATGTAGAAACATAAAAAGGGAATGAGTAAAAATGGGTGTATATTGGTTTATTTCTAACAACAAGGAATTAGGCAACATAAGAAATTTCCAAACTTCACACAAGTAACTGTAAAAAAATTTAGCTTCTGAAAGAGATTTGAATTTCAAAATTTCAGTTTTTGGGAAATTGATCCTGAGTCTTCCGAACTTCAGACTTGCAAATAAGTGTAACTCAACGTCGTTAATGCATGTTCTGGAAAATACACGAATTTTGCGTTTTTATAAAAAGGTTATGTTTCACTGTATTTTTTCAGCCCAAATAATTTTTTTTTTTCAATTTTTTTTTTCTACTAGCGCTTTAGTTTGTCTAAAATCAAACAAAGTTAATTTTTTTTTTAATTACTCAAGTTTAGGTATAAAATTTTGCTTAATAGTTGATGAACCATATTTTGGTATAAAATGGTGCTGCTCTTAATGAAGATAAAACATTAAAGTGAGAAAACAAGTTTTAAGTTATATATTTAATTTCTAACCAGTCATATGTCTGGAAACATATTAAAGGTCGAAGAAAATTAGTTATTTTAAGTTTAAAATCTGTTTTTTCCATTTTATATGAAAGTTTTTATTAAGGTGGCTCACCCCCATTAAGTCTAACTTTTTATTTATAAAATTTCTAAACTTGTTTTTAATTTTTTATATAAGGAAATTACATTAAAACTTTAACTTTTCAAAATAAAAATTAAATTTGCATTTTTTGATGCTGAGTCAGCATAATTTGTCTAAAATCTTACCTTATCTAAAACAATGATATCTTGAGTAAAATTTGCACTTATTACACCATATTTTGCCAAATTGTAGCTAAATAGTTGCTTTAGGGCTGGAACTAAAATTTTTTTCAAATGTTAAAAAAAACTAAAATGGCAGCAATAAATGTGCCGAAATCGATTAATTGCCTGTGTCAGTCTGACAAACTACATTGAAACTAACTCATTTATACTTAAAATATTACAATTCTAGTTCCAGCCCTCATAAATAAGTTAATACACAAACTGTGAAAATTTGAAGAAAAAAGCTTTAACCAAACTGAAGATATTAACGTTTTCGTAAGAAAAACATATTAAAATAAGAAAGTCTTAAAAAACGCATTTTAAAAAAAAAACAACAAAAACAAAAAGTTTTTTTTATAAAAAGTTACTAAAAACTGCCACTAGCATAAAAGTTCACATCATCCTTCTCTTTCTCAATGTCTAAATAACCTTCATTTATTGAGCTTATATGTTTTCTTTGTTTTTTATCAATATCAGTCAATTTTCTTGACATACTTGATTATCACTTTTTATCTTTTTTGTAAGCTCCTTTTTTCGAAATTAACACCTCCAGAAAACCCAAGCATTTTAAAAATGCAACTTAAAGAAGAAAATCCATCATTGTAATTTAAAATAGAAGAATAAACAGATATTCCAAGAATTTTCCTTGCAGTAAAAGTAGTTTTAGGGCATCACTTCCAAATGAAACCACTCAATGACTCTTTGCAGTTTTGTGTCATCCCATGTAAACACTTTCTTAGCATTTCAGGGTTTGACAATTCTTGAAAAATAGGTTTAATTTCCTCCATAATTGTCACAGGTAAATTAATTTTTTATCCATAGCTTGTTTTACCCATAACGTTATCTGATTGCCATTTGCACCAACTGTTTTTCACTTTTAAACAAAATTGATGACGAGTGACTTCATATGGAAAGTTTGTACAATGGTAAAGTACAGCTATTACAGAATTTCCTATACTCAGTAGGTTATTTTTATTTTGTCTTATAGCCATTTCAACAAAGTTCTGAATTGTGTCACTAGCTTTGAACTAGAAGCACTTCGATTTATAGATGGTGATGAATAAAATGTACTTTCAAAGTCACAGTTTGGACATTGTATTATAATTCCAATAGAAAATCCCATACCTATAGATTCATTATGAAAAATAGTTAGCTTGCTATTACACTCACTGCATGTAGAATACTGTTCAAATACATTTTTAATAATTCTAAAGTTACAAATAAAGAAAAAACTGTCAACTTTGGAATCACAATTTGTTGCAGCACTTAAGTCATGTTATTTATTAAGCTTTGATACACTTGTTGTTTCTAATTTCCTGCTACGACCATTTACTTCCTCTGCTCTCCATGTTTACCTATTTCCTTGATATTTTCACTTTAAATTTCTAATATTATTTCTTTTGTTCGCCATATCCAGATAGATAGTTTTCAGTTCAGTTACATTGTATTAATGCTACAGAGCATATTTTTAAGAAATATTATATTTTACAGAACAGTAGAAAAGCATAATAGATCTAACATTGAAAAATACTTCAAAACTTAAAGTTGAAACCTTCCAGAAAAAATGAATAAATTTGTTGTTTATACCGTTGCTATGACGTTGCTAAGGAGTAGGAAACTGTATTAACCACAAAAATGGTATTTTTTGTTACTTTTTAAGCATATAATAGTAAAAATATATTTTGGATTTTGTACTTCAATGCTTAAAATAACATAATTCAAAAGAAAAAAAATTTTTTTTTTTTTGATTTTTAATGGGGGTGAGCCACCTTAATATGAGTGTGAAGAACACACAAATTGACATACTACTAGCTAGATTTTTAAAGCTAAACCTCTTAAGGTTTACTTAAAAGTCTAAGCTCAAAATTAATACATTCCTGTGATATGAACCACCCCTATTTTATTATGCCATAAAACTTTTTAACTAAAATTCCGGTCTTTAAATTACCATAGATTAATGTAAACATGTAAAATTCTTTTGTTGGCTATGCATAGCTAACAAAAGAAAGACAATATTTTGTTGAATATATATATATATATATATATATATATATATATATATATATATATATATATATATATATATATATATATATATATATATATTTTATTTTTTTGTAAAATATATATATATTTTATTTTTTTTACTCCATCGCAAAAGATGTTAAGTTTTAAACATTATCTATAGATGTTGTTTAAAACTTAACATATCTTTTAAAACTTAACATATATTGTTTGTAAACAAATGTTGCAGACCGGAAAAAAAATGTTTGTTATCACCGAGAACAAACAAGACAAAAAAGTTTGAGAACATGCATTAACGGCGTTGAGTAATTACAGTAGATAAACACAAGAACTTAAAGGAAGTCATTAACTTGTTATATACTTTTGAGTCTTTTTTCTAGAACTTGCATTCAAAATGCGGAAGTCTAGGTGTATTTTGAGGAAAACGATATAAATTGAAAACAACAACTTTGATTAGTGATTATTATCAATAATATATCTGAACACACTACAGACATGAGTAATAATATAAAACTATAAATATGTGTGATTTTGAATAATGTCGTTTTTCTTTATGTTCTTAACTATGTTGAGATGTTCAACAACACCTGCAGGAAACAAATTCGATGTTCCCCAATATTACCTGCAGGTAATATTGGGGAACATCGAATTTGTTTCCCTTCAGTGGAACCTTCTTCACTATCAAGACCAATTTCTTCTAACGGAAACAGACATTTTGGTTTCTTTGCAGTTATGGCTGCAGGTAAGATCATCGTAGGCTTTCTACTATCAACTTTCAATCAAGCTTCGGTCCTTGGATTTCCAGTTTTGTCACCTCTTAATTGTTCAATCTGGGCGTATGTGAGGTCAAGGGCTTTTCAAAACCCTCACAACAGTGTCAACTCCCTGAAGGCTGCTATCAAGAAGGAATGAGACCAAAGCTGAAAAAATGAGTCAAGATGCCTAAGGACTTTATCCAAACCACCTATTCCAAGTTAAGGAGTCAACTTGAAGTTGTAAAAGATGCTGAGGGAGGACATATTGAATAAGAATGTGGTAAAAGATGCTAAGGGAGGACATATTGAATAAGAATGTGGTAAAAGATGCTGAGGGAGGACATATTGATAAGAGTGTGGTAAAATTGGTTATAAATACTTTATCAAATAATTTTTGTTTGACTTAAAAAAACGTAAAAAGTTTTCATTAAACATACTTTCAATATTTTCATTCAATATTAAAAGTTTCTTTTAATACAGTCATGAAAATGACTTCGATGGTTTTGGACAACCTGAAGGAGAAATTGAAGTTGATCCTCATCTTTTGGTAAAATCTTGAGTAAGGGTCACCCTTCTCCCAGCTTTGTCATTAACAAAATTCAGGATGCGATTACTAGCTCTGTTGAGCAATGGCGAAGTTGCCTTGTTGAGCCCAGATAAAAGAAAAAAAAAAAAAAGAAAAGCAAATTCATCATTTGGAAAGAAAAATACACTGTTGATTTCGAAACATTTGCATAACACTTTCACAATTTTTTCATATCAGAAATTCGTTAAAAAAAATTTCAAAGCACAAAACGAACAAAAAACTGTTTGATGATTAAAGCTGTAATTGTTGATACCGAACTCACGAGTATTGAAAATTTTCTTGGATGAAAGAAAATACAAGTTTAATGCGTTGTCCAGCTCGATTATTTTTTTTAATTTAGATTTAATTCGGATCGACGAAAAATTAGTTAAGGTCCGAATAAAATCCGTAAATAAAATCATGTGTCATCTCTGACTGCCGCGCACATTTTGCATATATTCAGGAAGAATTTCTTATTCTTTATTTATTTTTTACGCAGTGCAGAAATTTCAATTTAAATATTTAAATTATATTTCGGCTGCTTGAAACTGACGAAAAAAAAAAATTAAATTAATGATAGTTTTTCAAAATTATTATTATCAAAAGAATTCAAACAGAATCAGTATAGACATAATGAAGTCGCAGTGGCTGTTGGTTATAAAGACATAATTTTCACCTATTTTTTGTGACCTTTGAAATAAAAAAAAAAGCCCTATTTATTTGATTCCGGCGTCTCAAGTCTCTTTGTTCTTTTTATCTTCGTACAGTTTATCAACTTCTCTATAATATTCTTCTATGGGAACCTTAAATCTATACACGGATCCCTCTTCGGTCACACCCCAATCTAAATAAAAGAGCATAAATAACCGAAGAATTACTGACAAAGTCTACGTTTAACAGATTTTTAGATTTCTCAATGAAACTACCATAAGTCATAAAATGAAATGAAATTTTTTAAACAATTTCCTGCAACGAAAATCTAAATTGGAAATATAGTTCAACCGATCATATTAAGTTGATGCTAAGCAACCGTACGCGATTAAGTAAGATTCGAAATAAAGTCTTATACCCTTTTTTTTCCACGCTTGAAAAGCATTCCAATAATCATCAACTTGTTTTTTACAATTCACACGAAAATTTTCTTGTTCTTTCATATAACAGGCGTTCAATCGACTTTTATAAACTACCACCATTTGTTGCTCCACTAAACGCTCTAAAACCTGAATAACGTTTAAAAAATTGCGCCACTATTTATAAAATACTAATCACCTCCTTCAAAAAAAAATTCCTTTTTAACGATTTAAAACAATTACATTATAAGCAATAGATTTCGATTGAAACATCAGTAGTAAATATATATTGCTAAACTTTTATTACTCGGCAAGTTTATGATACAAATGAACCATTTATTACCCAAGCCCTATGTGCTGCATGCCATTGAACAGGATCACGTCGCTCAATTTCATCAAAACTTGGACCATATCTAGATTTTGGTGCAGGTTTGGGAGTCGTTGTTTCACTCATTACTTTACTGAAAAAACATAAAGATGTTCAACCGACGTAAAATATATAATCACACTTTCTAGTTGAAAATAAAGTTCTGCTTCAAAAGGAGAAACGAAGTAGCAAAAAAAAAAAAAAAACAACTTGAAAGTGCCATTTTCAGGTTGACTAAACTTTTTGTGCATTTTTAAGTGGAAGGAAATTTAACTAATTTTTTATCTAACTTAAAAAAAAAACAAAAAAAAACAAACAAAAAAAAAAAACACTTGCAACATTTTTATCAAAAAAATGTCAATAAATTAAGATACCAATAAGTAAAAATTTATTCTAAGAAATATTTTTTTCTGCAAAAATAAATATTTTTCCTTGCCCTGGATATCGTAAGATTTTCATGCTTCAAACAAGAAATAATTTTAGAATTAGACCTAAAAATATTTAAAAATCCCATTAAAAAAATGAAGACAAATTGAGAAAAAGTAATTGTAAAGATGTTTAAATAATTCATAAACTGAAATAAAAAAATGTTCAATCTTATCATTCTTAATTTACCCCTTTAATCTATTTTTGTAAAAAATAATAACTCCTTTTAAATAGCAGAAAAAAAACTAAAAAAAGAACTTTCTACCTTTTACTATTTTTAATGTTACTTAAAACTTTTATACAGAAACTTTAGTTGTTTAATAATTAAATATTACTGCACCTTTATATATATATATATATATATATATATATATATATATATATATATATATATATATATATATATATATATATGCATAGATGATATATACACAAACATCATATATATGCATTTATGATATTTATGAAAATATCATGAAATTATAACCCTATTACATTTATTAGAAGCATAAAATTGAATTGAAGATAGGAAATCTCAGAAGAAAATAAATAAATGAATAACTATCAATTTCTGAAATATTAAAACATTTTGCGGTTAAAAAAGCTATCATTTATCTGTGCGGCTAACCAATCAAAACCTTCGTAGAGGCCTTCACCTTTAGTTGCTACAGCAGGTTGTATAAACCATTTATGTGTTGTTATATCTGCAAGTCCTAATAAACTTTTAACATCATTTACATTACAAGCTCCAATAACATCCTGCTTGTTTGCAAATACTAGGACATATGCATTTTTTAAGTCATCTTCTTGTAACAGTCTATGAAGTTCATTTTTTGCCTCATTCATCCGATACTTATCAGAGCTGTCTACAACAAATATAAGACCAGTAGATCCTTTTAGGTAAACTCGCCAAAGGTTTCGTATTTTATCCTGAAAAATAAAACAAAATTTTATTAAACTTCAAATATTACCATAAAATCATAGATATTTCAAGTGTCTATGAACAAATGTATACCTAATGAATGCTTAATCATTTAATAAATAATTAATTTTGCTGTTAGTAATAATAGACCTGATGTCTTTATCAAAAGAGAACCTCTTATTGATCAGAGAAAGTGGCAATAATTCAAGAAAGGACATGAGCCTTCAAAATTTCATCCTCAAGCATATTTTAAGAAAGACAAGTGGCATCTTTTCTTGAGAAGAGATAATGAGTTTGAAAACCACAACCTGTACAGGATATTTAGACATTTGGACTAAGTAGATGGCATGAGGGATTTCCTTCACATTCTACTTGGCAATGAAATAGTCATTTTGGCTGTTACCAGCTGGAGTAACAGAAATATTCTTAATCTGAAAACAAAAAAATTTGCTTTTTTGTTCTTCAACATATGGAGGAGCTTTTCGGAGTATTCCAACTTCCTTTTTTATCTGAGGAGATGATATTTCTGTGTGGACAAAGCAACCATCTTATTCCATTAGCTTCTATTGTCAGAATTACAATAGGTTTTTTATTGTAAAGAGAAAAAAAAATTTTTTGGAACAAAATTTTTTACATCTACAAAATGTTTTCTTGAGCTACTTAAAACATTTTTGAAAACATCAACAAGTTTAATTTTAGAAAAAAAGATCTTTCTTTATATGTGGAATAAATAAACAACATTCCTTATAAAAATAAACACAGTCTCAAGATACCTGTCCACCAATATCCCAAACAGTAAATGCAATATTTTTATATTTGACAGTTTCCACATTAAAACCAATTGTGGGAACTGTAGATACAGTCTCATTAAGTCGAAATTTATAGAGAATTGTTGTCTTTCCAGCATTATCTAACCCAACCATCAGAATTCGAACTTCTGGACCACCAAATAAACGCTGGAAACCTTTCAGGAAATAATTACCCATTATTTAAACTTCTATAAAAAAAGAAACAATTTCTGTGATACAAATTAAAAATAATGAATTTAACTATAGCCTAAACTATTTACAACTGAGATGATGCATTTCTATAAATCTAAGCTATTATGATAATGCCTTGTTAACATGATTTTATCATACTATCTGAGATTTTTTTTTTAAATACATTTTTATTTGATTTTTAATTTAAAAATCAAATAATATTTTTTAAAAAAAAATATTTGATTATGTATTTGTAAAACTGAAAAAACAAAAATTGTAAAAATCTAATAATTTATTTACTGGGACAAAAAGACATGGTCTTTACCTACATCTTGTTAAAAGAAATATATACAAATCAATTTTAAGCAAATAATTGTTTTTAATGTGTAAAATGTAAGATACAGCTTTTTTCAAAGAAAACTTTTCTAACTTTCATTACACTGCGTCTTTTAAAATTATACATCCTTTTCCAACAAAATCCAATACATCTAGTTTGTAGATACTCAAAAAATATGTAAGTAAACAAAATTTCTATGTCTTCAAATATGTGACAAAGGATTACATCTTTATAGTAATACCACACTAATTAAAGATGCAAATATATTCAAACTTTTAAATATATAATTAGCTAAGATTTAAGTATTTTAAAACTCTCTTCCTCTCCTCTTTGGTTAATTTATTATATTTTCAGTAAATACCAGTGATTTGTTTCTAGTAAAAAGGTCAAACATTCTAATTCCATTTTGTAAAATCTACATTAGAAAATTTTAAATGAAAATCTAGTAATTGTAATACAAATGATGGTTTTTTTTCTTTTAATGATATGCTTGAGTGTGTGTGGGCAAATGTGTGTGAATTAAAAGCCTGTTATAAGTATACTATCAAACTGTGAGTAACCATTATTAATCAAATTTACACAAATTAGTATGAACAACCACAATTAATTTACAAATTTAAAGAAGCCAGTTTTTTTTCCATAAGCTGCTTTAAAATATTCAAGTGATTTGGGTAGTTTCACAAAAATATAGTCAAAACATGAATTAGCCAAGTGTTCCACAACGCTCCGTCATTTCACCGCCATTTACATTTAACATCTCGATAATTCGCGAAGACACGGTTATGGAGCGCCGTTTCCGAATTAGATTTTGTCATCTCATTAGATTTAAAGAAAATTGACACTTAAGCGAGGACTTCAACGATATCATCAAATGAAATTTCTTGTAAGTACAATGCATAAAAAAACCTTTTTGTAAGAGACTTTAGCAAGTATTATCGTTAAAAGTATAAGTATGCATAAATAATTATATAATATATAAATTGAAAATCATTTTGATAATTGTATCGGGTGTAGAATTTTTTCATCAGGATATCGAACACACGCTAAAAGGAGCTATATTACTTATATATATATTACTTATTCTAACATATTCCCCAAATAATGTGCTAATACAACTATCAAGTGTCATTAAACCCCTTTTCCACCTATAATAAAATGCTAAAACTAAAGGATTTTAACATTCAGTTAAAGTTGAAAAAGAATTACCCTGTCAAGATGAAAACCAACCGGAACACGGATTTTTTAAAGATGACGTTAATTAGTATAACAAAACAAAACTGCTATGTGACCATTTTGCGCTATACACGCCATATTACATGCAATATTTAAATGGAAAAAATGAAGTCGTTTTGTCAAAGAGATTTCCTATTTCAATAATGCCATTCTGCAAAGCTCTAAATTCTTTGGTTTTCAAAAAAATTATTATTAGATTTCAAACTCATTTACAAGCAAATTTTATGAAAAAGAGCACAAAAAAAACCGAGTTCTTAATCTCTGGTCAAGTTCTAATACAAATAATACACAATATCACTTCATTTGCAGTACCGAAGTAAACATTTGAAAAATATACAAACAACATTTTCTGAAAAATAAAAAAACCTATACATAACACCCTAACAGATATGCACACATACACACACATACATATAATACATACATACATACATACATACATACATACATACATACATACATACAGGGGTTAATTTATGGACACTTTTCGATAAGTCAGGGATTTTATCATGAAATTCAGCATTTTTTTATTACACGCGCAGAGCACACACACACACACAGATATATACATATATATATATATATATATATATATATATATATATATATATATATATATATATATATATATATATATATATATATATATATATATATATATATATATATATATATATATAAATAAACAAAGCTGATCCTTGCAAGACTCCAAATAATAACTTAAGTATTGATCGTTTTACTCTTAACTATTAATAACTTTTGGAGTGAAGCTCAATGTGCTACAAAACGCTCCGTAAATTAAAATTCTTTTTTGCTCAATAAAAAAAATAGAAAAATGAAAAATAGGAAACATTCACTAAAAGTAATTTTTTCGGAGTTGTTCAATATAATTACAAATAGGATCTTTTTAAAAAAAAAAATTAAAAATCTTTATTTGCAGGAATTTAAAAAGTATAAATATTTACAATATTTTCAAATTTTTCGTTAGATTGTTTCTAGCACATTCCGATCTTCTAATTCTTCGAAACCTAGGAACTGTAATAAACAATACTTATCTCTTTATTACATTCATTTTATTCGAATTAGAGACAGAAAGTAATGTGCAGAGTTCCTTACATAGATTTTGGGGTGAATGTAATCTCGTAATTTCAATTTATTTTCCAATAACTTATCAATTGCTATTTTTTTAAAAGATTATTTTGATCGAGAGTCTAAGTAAGCTGTAAGAAAAGGTGTTTCAGCAATCTCGCTTCGTAAGTAACTGTATTTTTCCCTACATGCTTAGGTTCTTGCTCAAGCGGTTGCTCAATAACAGTTGGTACATCACGGCCGTAAGCTGTAACGGAAATTTTGCAGTATTAAACATTTCCCATAAAACAAGCTTTTTTTAAAAACGTAAATGCAAAAATTGAAAAAGAAATTCTAATCCATATTTCAATTTAAAGTTCGTTTTCAATATGGGTATCGGACCTGTCTTGAAAACAATTCAGACTTGTTTTTTAGAACAGTAAAAAAAAACCGTCAAAAAAAAAAAAAAACAACAGGTCAGTGTCTTGAAAAAAGTTCAAGTCCGATTTTTTGCATTCGGACCGACAACTGTAAACACTATTCACAGTTATTATGAATAGACTAACTTAGTTTTCTTAAATTCACAAATTTTAATTAGAAAATGAAAAATTTACTTACTTTCACAGTGCTCAAGAAATTGCAATATATCTTGCTTTATACTGTCACGTAACATAATCATTTGTTTTGCCTCAAAAACAAAAAACAACTTTTACTTGATGAATACACTAGGGGCTTTGCTGTTTGTACTTTTAGCTAAGCATGTAAATATGTTAAGTATGCAAATATTTATAACAAAAAAAGGATCTTTAAATGTAGTGTACGAAACAGCAGTGTACGAGAAGCTACATTTTTTCTTAAAACTTTACCGTTGCAAAGGGTTTACTAAATTTGACCTCCCCTCCCCCAGCTCTAATGGCCCTGAACCTGGAATGATAGATTTATACTCACCATATTCTCAATCAGCGACAAAAAACATCTTTTGGCGTAATACCACGTGTCGGTACCAAGCTATATATATAAAAAACAAAAGAAAACCCACGTGTTAGAGCCAAGCTATTTACGAGAAGATTTGATAATAAATATTAACACCAAAAAAAAATTCTTTTCTTTTACAAAAATGGTGAGAACATTTATTTCTTAGTTAAAAATTCCATTTGACAAGATGATTTAAGCTGAGTTTCTTTTTTGGTGTGAGAAATTCTAACAATTTAAGCTGAGAATGACTTTTTGCAAAATATTTTTCCAAGTTAACCTTTTTGCTGTAAGGCTCCAGACTTTTAATTATTCTTGACACACCAAACTCATAGTTGCCTTTCGAACAGTAAAGTGTTCTAGATAAGAGACATAAGAAAGTATAACCTTATAAATAAGAGGATATCTCTTGCGTGTTCTAGAGATTACGCATAGAAAATCTTATAAACAATAAGAACAAAATATCATCACTAAAAAATTGATTAGAAAGTTAATGCAGCCTATATAAATATAATATATAAAGAGGAAATTTGCATGCTAGATAAACTGCAAAGTATATCATAAGTAGTATAGAATTTAAAATCCGAAAATGCAGACTTCCTTTGAACTAAATTACTTACCCTATAACCAAATTTACAATACACAAGTGATAGATTTTTTTATCAGGATCATCATAAGAAACATTTTCCTAAAAAAAACATTTCAGATCACTATAAGCAATTGTTGAAGTGCACTAGATATTTAATATAATCCTCAGAAAATGAATATAATCCTCAGAAAATGATTAGCAAATGTTTTCAAGGTCGTTGAAATCATGAATAAAAGATATTAGTAATTCGATTTCAAATATAAGATGAAACTTTTTAGCTGTTAAAGAATTCTTGATAACCATAAAGTTAAAAAGCGGCAAAAATAATACTACTTTTAGGTGATTTTTCATGACAGATCTATAAAGAGTTTAGATGTGCTCAAAAATAATAAAAAAAAAAACATAAGACAAAAAAATATGGTGGTGAACTTGATATAAACCTTGCATACGAAGATAAGTGCTATAGAATCATTTTAGTAGAATTCTTCATCATATTTGCAAAAATCAACAGATTCTTATCGCTTGTTACCAAAAAATCACTAACTTTATATTGTTTAATCTAGTTTTGAAATAAAATTAATGATAGTTATGCTTAGTTACATATTATAATTCTATTCTATGAACTTTAGAATAGATTTTGCCTGACTTTTTTTCAAAAATAACTTTAGGTGTAAAAAGTGGACTGTTTGACTTGATTAAAGGTTTTTTATTTTTCATTATATTTTTAAACACTCTTCAGATTGTCTGCAGATTTTTAAGTAAACAAGAAAACTACAGTGTTACATTATGTTAGTATATGGAAGATAGATAAAAATTACTTAAATTTATAAATCTATGAATTTTTTAAAACAGTTTTATTATTTTACAAAAAGTACAGAATCTTATAAAATGAAAGTCACGGTTTCTTGTTTTACTTAGCAAGAATTATGGTAACAAAAATAATATTTTGTAAACCAACTGTCATGGTGACATTATGAATAGTTTCCAATAAACTGTGTTTGCTTAACATTACCAAAACATGTTTTTGTCCATGTATGTATGTATATATGTATGTATGTATGTATGTATGTATGTATGTATGTATGTATGTATGTATGTATGTATGTATGTATGTATGTATGTATGTATGTATGTATGTATGTATGTATGTATGTATGTATGTATGTGTGTGTGTGTGTGTGTGTATGTATGTATGTATGTATGTATGTATGTATGTATGTATGTATGTATGTAATGTATATATTTATATATAATATGGAGTCAAAATATATTATTCTATGGTATGTTTTTTATAGCATACAACTCTTACTATTTTACAGTTTTAAAATTTAAACAAATAACATGGTCTTTGCCATAGTTAAGGAAGCGAGTATACAATGACTGTAAAGCATGTACACGAAATAAATGTGAAAGAATAAGCACGCCATTTTTTTTCAGTGGTTGTATTAAAATCTTTTTAATTGTTTTGTATTTTGTTTACAACGTGTTGTGGTTACAAAAAAATATGTTAGTTTTTGGATTTAACTTAAAATTAGTTTTAAAAATGACAAAAGAAGAAGACGTAAGAGAAAAAATTATGCACAAATATTTACAAAATCCTAATAGTAGCTACAATTCGATAGCAAAATCATTGCAAATACATCCATACACCGTTAGTCGTGTTATTCAACATTTTTCTCAAACAAAATTGATCTAACGCAAATCTGGTGGTGGAAGAAAGGAAGTTTTTAAAGATATAAAACTAGTTAGAAAACTGGTTAACAGTTTTAAGAATAACCCAAGCCTTTCACTCAGGGAACGCGCAAAAATATATGGATTTTCTCATAGTTTTGTTGCAAAAGTTAGAAACAAACATGGTTTTCATTCTTTCAAAGCACAAAAAGTGCCCAACTGTTCTGAAACCCAACAAAAAAGTGCAAGAACCCGCGGCAGAAAGTTGTATGACAATTTTATTTCTAAAAATTTCTGTTTTATTGAAGATGATGAAACTTATATCAAGTACGATCATCAACAAATTCCTGGTGCTGTTTATTATATTGCCAAATATAGAGGAAAAGCAGATAAGAAATTTAAATACACAAAACATGACAAGTTCGCTAAAAAAGCTTTGATTTGGCAAGCTATTTGCAGTTGTGGCAAAAAATCAGCACCTTATATTTCTCAGTCCACACTTTCTGGTCAAATATATGTTAAGAATGTTTACAAAAACGCCTTTTACCTCTCATTAAATCACACAATAACAGACCTGTGTTCTGGCCTGATTTAGCATCAATTCATTATTGTAGACTAGCTATAGAATGGTATAAAAAGAATAATGTGAAATTTGTGCCTAAAACAGAAAATCCTCAAAACTGCCCAGAATTGAGAGTTATTGAAAAGTACTGGGCTATTATTAAAAGAAAAATGAAAAAAACAAAAAAGCTTTGCAGAAACATTAAAGATATTAAAATATCATTTAAAAAAGCATCAAACAGTTTTGATTCTTATTCTGTGCGCAAGCTTATGGGTACCACTAAAGCAAAAGCTCGAAATTTTATTAGATTCCCAGAGGAATAATTAATTTTTTTTTTAATGTTTGATCTTCTTATATTATTGTATTAAAATTATTACTTGGTTCGAAATAAAAATTGAGGAATACTTTTTTTAGTTGTTTTTCTACTTTCACATTTATTTCGTGTACACGCTTTATATGGGTTGGTAAGCAAGAAATCAAATGTAAAAGTTTAATAGACAAACACACATGTATACATACATAACACAACAAACTATAGTATATATATAGCTTAACCATACTAATTTAAAATTTTAGCATAAAATAAATAGGTAAAGAGATAAAAAATATAGCTAATAAGCTATGTAAAAAAAAAAATAATAAAACAAACCTCCTCTTTCTCAATCTTTCGCATCATTTCTTCAGCCTAAGAAAAAAACTATTTTAAGGCAGAGTGTTAAGTATAGACTAAAGAATTTGGCTTGAAAGCAAACAAAATTGTAGATATTTCACAATTAAAAAGCAAATCACGAGTTAACCTCATCATTGGCACTTGTCATGATATATGAAACACATAGATTGGCAAGAACAATGGCACTGACATTTAAAAGCTACAAGAAAAGTTAAAAACCAAAATATGAAATATAAAAATAACTTATTCACATATAGAAAAAATTTATAAACTTTGAGTTGCTGTCTACTTCAAATAAGAAATGTAAGAAAAAACAATAAAAGCTCATCATACATTTTCATAATGTTTCTTAACAACAGGCTCATAAAACCCAATCGCTTCTTTGTATTTATTCTCCTAGACAAAATAAAATCCTAAACAAAAAGCCAATTCATTTTTGAATTTAACCAAAAACATATTTGATGAGCAAAATAATGTTGATTAAAAATGCCTTAAAAAACTGAAGCAAATCTCAAAAAGAAGAACAATTTCTATATTTAACATGTCACATGGATTAAGGGACCAAAATTGTTGTGCACAGTTTCTCCCATTGAATAACTCACCCTCTATAGCAAAGTTTTCTTTGATTAAAATGTCAATTATGTTTATTGATAAAAATTGGACAAATAAATGTAACCATATTTACAATTGAAGACATGTTGATAAAACATCTCTTTTTTAACCACTTATGATTAATACCGAAATTAGCTTTCAAAATTAACAAGCTCAAAATACTCTTTTAAATAATCTTTGACAATAAATTTCAATAGAATTTTAACTTATAATCAATTATTTTACTTAAAGATTGTTTTTAATCAAAAGAATAAACCTGCATAAACAGAACATGTGCAACATTTAATTTCCAAACTTCATGCTCATTGCAAAACTCAACTGATTTACGAAAGATCTAGAGTAGAATAACAAAAATCATGCCTTTACTGACAAAAGTTGACTTTTTTTTTAAAGTATAATTTAACAACCTTTTCTACAGCCTGGTAATTTTCTCTATCCCAATATATTTTTGCTTGTGCCATCAGCACAGGAATATATCTAAAACAAGAAAAGTAATGTTAACAGTTTTAACAGATATTTTTATATTCTTTAGTGGTACTGTTAAACACTAAACTGCTATCCACCTCTCCAATGCTTCATCATAATCATTAACAGCTTTTTTAACAGCTTCATCATTGTGATTTTGACGTGATTCTTGCACCTAACCAGTAAATGTTAAGTTAAAAATCAAATATTGTACAATAATCCTTTCACTAACTTGTAAGTTAGAGCAAACCAAAAAAGAAACCAAACAGATATTTATATAGAACCTGTTTTGTCAACTTTCTTAAAGTATCAGTATGCTGAACTGCAATTTCATCAAACTTTCGAAATGCCTGAAAGTATAGAGTACAAGGAGAATTTCAAAAATGCATTTAGCTAAAACATACTGTAATGGCAGTGTTGTTAGTTTTGCTTTTCAAAAGAAAAAAATACAGTATATCAGTGCTGAAAAGAAATACCTCCTCAGGAGAACTTTGTTGCGTTATAGTGGCATCCAAGAAATCAAACAAATACTTTAAGAAAGAATAATTTCAAAAAGTTAAAATTGAATTAAAAAATCAAAATTATATTTTAACAATAATTTAATTTCTCAACTAAAACAGAATAAAAAAAAATTGTGAGATTTTCTGAACTTCAGATTGTCAGAAAAACTTTAAACAGAAAAACAAAGAAAAATGGCCCTTGGTGCTCTAAATTGATGCAGACTCCTGCATCATTCATATTAGAATTAGTTGTATCAAAACACATGCTTCGGACCATATTTTCTTTTCCCCCATGTACAGATAGTTTGTTAAATAGTATGGATTTCAGCTTGACCAGGCTAATTATCAAAAGAAACTCTAGCAAAAATATTTTGTAAAAAAAAAGAAACTTTAATTTAGTCATTATGTAAACTTAAGAATAGAATGGTCAACTTCATAACTTACCATACAAAACTTCAATGACATTGAGCTCTCTCTTAAATTAGGTTATAGTTGGTAATAATATAAGGTAGTTAGTTTTAAATGTAAAGATATAAGGTTCAGACACTCATAGGACTTCCCAAATAAAAATATTCTCTTAGTGAGTATCATTTCTAACAACAAAATATAAAAAAAAAAAAAAAAGGACGGCTGTTTTACTCACAGGTTGCATATACTTGTAAGTGAGATGGGAGTTTTCAGCAAGAACATCTGCAGCCAAATCGTAGTACTAGAAACAACAAATCAAATTATCAAAATTTTGTAAAACACAGTTAAAAAAAAACAAACATGATAAACAACATGACAACAAAACAACAAAAAACATTTTATTGAAACTAACTTAAAGTATGATACACAAGTTTGTAAAAACATTTTACTGATACTAACTTAAAGTATGATGCACAAGTTTTTAAAAAAAAAAAAAAAAAAAAAAAAGAGTAAAATAAGAACAAAAAATGTTTACTTGATATTTGCAATACAAAAGTAAAAGATTGCCAAAAGTTGCTGAAATAAAAATGGTGTATTGATAAGAATAAATTGAAATTTTAAAAAAAAGTTTTGATTGAAAAATAACAAGAAAACAAATCTGAGAAATAATGTAAACACAGTATTATCAAGTGCGAACATGCAGAGCAATCAACAGAGAGAGAGATCAGACATAGGTGCACAGTATTCCATTTGGATGGTAAAAACTTGGATTGAGGAAACTATGCTTTGGAAAGTCAGATTTTTCACTTTAAACTTGAGTAATACCAATAAAATTTTATTGGTGCTATTTAAGCATTGGACAATTTGTAAAATAATTGTCTGTGTCAACAACTTCTTAATTCTTCTAATAATATTTTAAAAATAATACTTGTAAAATAACTGCCCAATGCTTAAACAATATCAATAATTACTTTCTTTAAATGCTTCACCACAGTATATTCACAGTAAATTTGCCACAATAAATTTATTCATTATTTATGTGCTAAGTAATTTTGGTTAAACTAGCAGATAAGTCAATTTACAGACAGTTAATTTTATAACTAAAATGCTAATTGGAAAGAATAAATAAAATCACCTGGTGGAAAAGGATTTTGTTGAAGTAAAAACTGGAGCTTTTCAAAACCCTATAAAATAATTTATAAATTCATAAATGTAGTTTTATATATAATTAAATGCATACTTGTATTCTACATAAATGTTGCATCAAAGTTGTAATATTCTTAAATAAAAACAAAAAAAACCTCAGTAGGCTTTTCTTCAATGTTCATCAAAGCTTGATTGTGCAACGACACTGGATCAAGTTCTGTATCTGAACGTGGCGGCATGTCAGTGAGAGCCTCTTTTGCAGCACTATCTGTAATTTTATAAAAACTTTTATTTAGAATCATTTTTCACTAATTTTTAGCCTCAGTTATTTACAACTATAATTCATTTTCACCTCCACCTTCACTTCCAAATCACAATTTCCTCCTTTTACATAAAACAGAAAAACCAGTATTTCTAAAAAGTTTCTTACAATTTTTCAGCTGGTATTCAACTGCAGCTTTTAAGTTAAAAGCTTCAATAAGAGCCGTGTCATGTAAAATCTACATTAAAAAAAATAAGAGAACCATATAAAAACTCTACTACTTTTTTTTTTAAGTTTAAGTGTTTCATTATAATTACTAAACATTTCTGAAAATGTTTAATAATTATAATGAAATACTTTAAAAAAAAAAAACAAGCTGAAAAATGATGGTTGGCATAAATCAATAACATCTGTAACAATCAAAATAGTAAGAGGATGACAATAACAACTATAAGATTCTGATTATATTAAAGTTCAATGACAAAGATTCTGTATTTAAAAACAAATAAACAAGGTATCTCTTTCATGCACACATAAACTGGCTACTTCAAACAGATAACATGAGCATAATACCCTTTTAAAATTGCAGTAAAGCAATATTGAAATAAAAATAAAAAAAATAAATTAGCAATATTTAGTTTAGACATTTTTAAGCCAAAAAATTGGCTAGATATGTCAAATAAAGTAAAATAAAACTAATTGTATAAGTGAGTAAATAGTTTTAAAAAGGTATATTATTCAAACCTTTGTATTGCCAACACTTCTTACTTCAATTCCTTCTGTCATCATTCCAACACTGAGTTCTAAGCAAAAAAATTGCACTTTAGAATTTTTTTTTTAAAAAAAACTCATTATGAAAATAATAATAATCTTAAGAAATGCTTTGCATTAACTTTTTATTTAAAGAGAAATTTAATAATTATTAGTTCCTATACCACACAACTTTTATTGAAAAAAAAAATTAACCAAAAGTTTAAAGTTAATAATTGTTACAAAATCACAAGAAATTATTAAGTAAAAAATTATTACAAACTATATTTACTAAATAGAGTCTTTCAAGAATTAAAAACATGACAAATGATTACAAACTATATTTAAAATCTTACTTTTATACATTTTTATATTTATATTTATATTATATACTTTTATACTGAAATAAAAACTTTTTTTTTTTATCTCTTAAAACAAACTTAGGACATGTTTAGTTAACAATTAAATATCAATTGTTAAATAAATTTCAAAAGTTAAAATAATTAAAAAATAATTTTTAAAACCCAAAATAGAGAATAAGAAAAAGCTTTGCACTTTAGACATTTTCAACAATTATTTTAGGTGAATATCAGTAGAATAATTTTTAATTATTTATAAAGTATGTAGGAAATATTATTAATGTCCATGAGAACAACACTAATATTCCTTCTTAAACTGCCATCACCAAAAGATTGATTTCATACCTGGATGCTCTTTGATTCCTCGCTCAATGATGTCAGCAATATGTTTCAAAGCTGGTGCAAAGTGCTTTTGCTTGTAATGACATAACGCAATATTGTATGATAAATCTAAAATTCAAAGGGCATATAAAATTTAAACTTACTTTTAAACTAATACTAACTTTAGAAATCTTAAAGATTAATGCAAAAAATGATGTGAGCTTTGTTTACTGTAACTTTCCCCAGATAAACAATTTGCAATTCAAAAATAAAAATTGTTTAAAAGCATCACAAATACTTGTTAAACATATTAAATCAAACAGAAAAATCAGAACTTGGAAAGATGAAGTTTTAAAGCTTGCCTAACAAATATAAATTCAAATTTTAGAACTGTTTAGACTTTAGAACAAAACAATATTACAACAGAATGTTAAAAAAATATAGTAAGTAACAGAAAGCACGTAATTAGCACCTGCACGGTAGCCTAGAATATTCATAGCAGTAGTAAACTTATGACAAGCTTCTTTATACCTTTCTTCCTATAGATTTAAATAACAATTATTCATTTTTTATTGGATTTTGAATGGAAAAATAATTGAAAACAATATACATTAAAAAATCTTTTATTTTTTAGGTTTTAGGTGGTATGGCAGCCATATTCAACAACTATATCTTAATCATACTTAACATTTAAACTGTAGAACTTTCAAAATACTTTTTTTCAAATTCATAACAATACAACAAGTTGTTGTAAAATGATGCTAAACAACCTGGATGCAGCATAGTTAAAGATCTCTCTAGCCATATTGCAAGTTAATGGCACACAACAATGAACAACAATAAACAACTTCATACATCCACCAGAAGATGTTCTTATAAATGTTTTTTAGATAACTTTTAAATATTAATAAAGACTACTAATAACCTTATAAAGTATACAACCATGATTAACTTCAGTGTCAGGATCTTCTGAAGGAATTTGATCAACCAAACTCTGAATGAATGAGAAAAAAAAAGATAAAGTATGAAGACTAAATTCTTTCTATGAAATACCAATTATCTAAAATCACTTGGTTGAAAATCTAATTTTTTTATACCTTAGCACCTTGAACATCATCTTCGTTGTATTTAATTGCTGCTTGCAGCTTTAAAACCTAAGACCAAAATGTTAAAAATAATTAAATCATACCCGATGGTTTTTCTCTTCTGTCATCAGTATAAGTTGGTAATTATATAGTAATACTTTACCTGATAGATGAAATGTTATCAATTGTTACTTAAAGCATTATTACTACCGGATAAGATTAAAGAGTTGATTTTTAAGAATGTTCTTATTAAGTGTTGGGACAAACAATATATTTGCTATATATTTTATCTTAAATAATTTTACTGTTAACAGTTTTAACTTTTTTTTAATTATAAATTTTATTGAATTCTTTAAAACTTTGACTATAATGTTTATGCATCTGGTTTAATTTTTAAAGTAATTTATAGTTGTTATTCTAGTTATTATTATTTTTATTTAGTTAATAAGAGTTTTTCTTTAACCTATAAAAAAAATCGAAGAAAACAAACTTATTTGATTAGTATAACAAATAAATTTTGAATAAACTAGCCAAATAGCAATCACAAAAAAACCTTTGTTAAATCCACCAGATAAAACTTGTTTGCACATTATTAACCAAAAAACTGAGCCAATTCAAACATTCTTTTGTCATTAGACAAAATGATTTTTAAAAGTATTGACTACTTCAATACCATAAAAATTGGCAACTTTTATATCAAGTATATAAAACATTATCAAACTTAAAATATAAAGACGTTTATTATTTTTTTAAAATTTGCAACATGTCTCTTCCAGTTAATCAGTAAAATTTTTTCAAACACAAAATATCCTTGATAACTGTAGCACTTTGTTAGAATATTTCATGTTCTTAGATTCTCTCAGAACTGTCCTAATTTTTCAGATTTCACAAAGCTCCAGGCTAAATCTAATCTGATATTTATGTCTGATTATTAAAACATTTATATTTTTTTATTTTCCATAAACCATACATTTCTGCTGTTATGACTTAAACTATGATAATTTCTCCTTTAATTTTTCCGTGTGGAAAATAAAAAATTTAAATAGAATTTTTTTTTTTAAACTTGCTCAAAAAATAAAACCAGCTTTAACATCTTACATTTGTTGCAAGATTTGGATTTTCAACTTGATATGTAGCTTTCATAGCATCTTGAAAAGCAAATGCTTTATACAACGACTAAAAAAATGTTTTAAAAAAGTATTAAATTGAAATGTTTCTAAACAGCATACAAAGAAAATGAGGTACAAAGGACATAAAATTACAATAAAAAAATTAAAAATAACAGTTTTTTTGTAAACTTCACCTGTGAATAAAATAATTTATACTCATCTACATCAGGAAAAGATTTTGTTAATTCAGAATAGCTAAAAATGAAACAAAACTAACATAAAGAGTATAGATATCTATAAATTTTTTAGAATTTTCTATAAATACTTTATATAATATCATAGATAAAATTTATTAGAACAACTTCTTATTAAACTTTTAACAATAGTTAAGTAAATCTTTAAGGAATTTTAGAGAAAGTAATAGATAAATAATAACACAATTACCATTCAGAAGCATTATGGAAATCTTGAATTTGATAATAACAGTAACCAAGAAGAGAAAGAGCTGGACGAGACTAAAAAAAAATCTCAAATACTCATGCAACACCACAACAGTCAACAGTTCCCAGGGGCATCCCCTCACCCCCACCTCACTACATGTTTTTGCTAAAAATTATGGTTTTTTGTTAAAAGTACAAAAAACGTTGTATTGCGCTGTTAGTTTTTGAGTATTGTATTTACATTTTATACATTTTTTATTTTTTTCTTTATTATTAATAGAATTTTCTTTCAATTTTTTCTGATTGTCTTTTTGTAGCCAATAAATCCTTGTTATAAGCTTTGTTATCAATAATTGCAAATTCTAAAAATCAAAATCAAACTAAGATGTGTTTCTCTGACAAGAGGTATAAGAAAAGCTTTTGCCTCCTCCCCTTTCTTATTTAAGATATTCCTGGCCATGTATTTCAAAGGAAAAATAACAGTTTTTTTAACTTTTATTGCCATAAAAACACAGCAACTTAACTAAAAGAGATGGTAAAAAAACAGATGTCTTAAAGCTACATAACGCTTTATAATTGTCAAAAATAAACTATAATATACTTGCAACAAGATAAATATATATCTAATTCACAATAACTTTGAACAATCAGAATTCACTAACAGACAGATACATGTATTAAAAACATTTTTAACAAGATTGCCAATTTAAAAACTTCAAACCTTTGGATGTTTTTCAAGTTCCCGAGATAAAATTTGTATAGCATCGTTAAACTTTTGCTGTTTAATCTAGAGAAAATATATCTTTTTTATGTACGTGTATATGTACCATCAAGCCGATGAAAATTAGCCAAATGGGGGAAATTAAAACAATACTGTTTTTCTTTTTTATATATTTTATAAAAATTCCTCTAAATAGTATTTATCAAATTGGGAAATGTAGTTAGCATCACTCTATCATAGAAGCTGTACTTTAAAATAAATCTTGTCAAATTTTCAATTTATAGCATGAAATGCTTCGTTCATTCCTGAAAATTAAAGTAAAAAAACCTTAAAAACAAACATTGCAATGCACACACAACCAAAATATAACTACGTTGTGTAACGCTAACTATATTTTCTTAATTTAATAACTATTATTTAAAACACTTTTTATAAAATGCTAAAAAATGTATGTATGTATGCATGTATGTATGTATGTATGTATGTATGTATGTATGTATGTATGTATGTATGTATGTATGTATGTATGTATGTATGTATGTATGTATTATGTATGTATGTATGTACGTACGTACGTATGTACGTACGTATGTATGTATGTAGGTATGTATTTTACTTACCAACCCATATATAGTCATTGTATACTCGCCTTCCTTGACTATGGCAAAGACCATGTTTTTTTTTATATTCTAAAACTATAAAATAGTAAGAGTTGCATGCTATAAAAAACATATACTATATAATGATATATTATGACTCTATTATATTATATTATGACTACTATTATGAATATATATATATATATATATATATATATATATATATATATATATATATATATATATATATATATATATATATATATATATATATATATATATATATATATTCGTATTTATTGATGAAATTTATGTTTTCGTATGAATTTCGTATTATGTTTTGTTATGAAAAACGTATTTTTTTCCTCAAAAAATACGTTTTTCTAAAAATCTTTAGATATGAAGATCTAAATCCTTTAAAATTTTAAAAACCTTTAGATCTAAAGATCTAAATGATTTTAGAGTTAAACGTATTTTTTGAGGAAAACAAAAGGAATCAAACCACAAGGAATCGGTAACTATTTATATTGTCATCTCGACAGTTTGTTTACGAAATCCTACCATTTTTGTTACCATAAGTCTTGCTAAATAAAACAAGAAACCATTATTTCTAAAGCATTTTCAGTTTATAAGATTCTACGCTTTTTGTAAAGTAATAAAACTATTTTTAAAAATTTATAGGTTTATAGATATAAACAATTATTATCTATCTTTCATATGCTAACATCTCAATTATAATAAGATGTTAGAAATTCGTTTAAAAAAGTTGAATCCGAAATAATAATGCATTTGATGCACTTTTACGGCTAAGCTTTACTTTTACGGCTAAGTTTATATTTTATGTTATCAATGATTTGGGAAAAAAAGAAAATTGCAGTTAAAAAAAGATAGAAAAAAAAATTTGGATGACACAATTAAATTGAGTTAAGTTTAAAACAAAGTGCCAGGTTTTTACTAATTATATGATTAGTTAATACAAAACTTTTAACTAAGCTTAGAATTTAGGCTTTTTCACTTTTTTTTTTACCTAATACTATACATAACCTTACTCATTTGAATCTTTCGCTTTTTTTTCTCTCTCTCAATGAATTAGCCATGCTGCCTTACCACAAGATTAGCGAAGTGGTTAAAGTAAAATCTATTAAAAAAAAAAGGTAAAAACCATATGAACATGAGCTAGTACTGCAATGCGTGTTGGTCAGGGCAAAAGATAACATAAATTGGGTTAGAGATTCTGATAAGAACTAACTTTTCCTTCAACCTTGCCAATCATAATGCATTTATACATTTTTTAGCCTCAATTTACACTTTAGAATGCCACTAGACACTACAAGCATAAGCTGCCCGACTTTTGTGATGTAAATTAAAAACCAGTAAGTCTTTTTTAAATCCGTTATTTAAACTTAACCAAATTAAACTCTCTCATGACGTTAAACGACAATCTGTTGACAACGAAAGTGAAATGTACGGGGGGGGGGGGGGGTTGGGGGTGGGGGTGGGGGTGGTATTTAATAGCGCATGTGAGATAACAATTTTTTGCAATGACATAGTTACGAAAACTTTTAATAATTCTTACATGTATACACCTGCATGCAGTATTCATATGATGTTATCATTTGATTGATATCATAGTTAATAATGACCTGGTCAGAAAGGAGAGTTAAGGAGAGTTACAAAGATCACCGTAATGAACAAATGAGCAACTGTCTTTGGTTGGCTATGTTCTTAATACTTAGAGAGACAATTAGATGTTTCTGAATTTTGAGGAGGCGCTATATATAGCCTTATTCTCAACAAACCTTTTTGTTTAACTAAATCTGAAGGTAAAGGCCGCCTGAAAAAGGCATAATTTGACCATTATAATAAGAGTAGCTCAGAGTGGTGGAAATCCACAAATAATAGTGTGTAAAATTGTGTGGGTGAAGGGTTAAACATTGAATATATAAAGATTATGCAAAAAAATGGAATTTCCTTTAGAGAAAACAGTGGAATTTCCTGTAGAGCCTCCCATTCCAGAGGATTCTCTACAACTCACCGAAGAGTTGTAGAGAATCCTTAAAGTTAATCTTAAATGATGATAAATTAATAAAAGATGGTAAACTTATAATATACTCGACTTTAGTGAAAACTGTTTAGCGCCAACCACTCTGACTTATTGTGAATTCAAAATTCGATTTTTGGTGAACCTCCTGAGGCAATTTAATAAATGTAAATCTTGTATTATAACTTATTATAAATAAAAGTATATTTCTTATTACAACAAGGAATTTTAAACATTCCCAACATTGAATGGAACTATTTCGGAAAATTGTATTTGATGGAGGTGGAGGAGACCTTAAAAAGGAATGTACTCCTACTTTATGACCTATATAAAATTTAACAATTGCATCAACACTTGACCATGGCGAAATAGATTTGTCCATTAATTGAACCCAAAATTTGGTGTTATTAAAATTTGTCTGTAAAAATATGATTTGATTGTTGTGTTTTTTTAATTCTAATTTTTTTGCCTTTATTTTTTATTTTTTGCTTATACCTAGAGATCGTTTCAAAAGTATTTATTAATTCTTATAACATTTAGTTCGTAAGCTATGTACGAACTTTGCTGTTGTATTTTTTTTTTTGCTATATTTTTACTTAAAAAAAAAAAAACGAATTTGTAATGTTTATTTGTTGGTATAATATTTTGTCACGACCACAATTTAAAACTATCCCTCATTTTAGAAAAGTATGCAAAAAAAAAAAAAAAGCTCCTGAAGTCTTCTGAGGTCCAAGCACAAGCATACCAAACATAAAAACACAACAAAAGCTTTTTGAAAATCTTTACTTTTTAATCATTACTGTTGTTACTGTTGTAGTCGTTATGAATATAATTAATATTACAAATAAAGATGTTACAAGGTAAGGATCAATAAATTGTACGTACAATAGGAAAATTGTATAAAAATTTTTTAAAAAAATACACTACTTATATTAATAGTTGATAATTTACACTAATTATATTAAAAAAAAAAAACAAAAAAAAACAGAACAAAAATATCAACATTTAAACTAAATAAAATGTAATAATTATTTAAAAGCTTGGGTTAAGTGGTTGTTCGGAACCAAACCGGTTCTACCCTTTGAATATCCCATACTCCAATTGATATCGATTTCAGCATAAATATAAATTATATCTCCTTGTTTAAAAGAAAGATCTTGGGGAGATTCCGCTTGGCAATCGAACAAACCGATCCAAACTTTGCTCATTGAGAATTGCTTCTCTAAAAGTGAAGCAAAATAATGACGTAATGCTTGTGCAATACAAGAGATTTTCTCTGAGTCTTTTAACCTGTTGTTATGCTTTGAGTGTTTTGAAAAAATTATGCTTTGCAATTTTGAAAAAAGTACAAAGCATGTTGTTTGTAACTCTGCAAAAGTTGAAAATCCGTCTGTAATAAAAGTTTGACCTTTTCATTTTTGCTTAATAATACATATTGCCATGACTTTTTTGAAAAACTTGCATTTTTTTTTTTTAATACAAAAGAAGTTATCAGAATAGACAAAAAAAAAAAAAAAAACACGGATAGGAGAATTAGTCCTTTAAAATAACTTGTTATTTTAATTTTTAGAAACTATTATTTCTCCTCTTCACGCTCTCCTCTGTACCGACATCATTTCTTATCTTCACAACAGCATTTGACTTTTATATCTGTTTGACATATTTTATATTGTTGTGCTTTTACCTTCATATTTTATGCTTTTTTTATAGTTATCTTTAAAGTTTAGACTTTTATAAACTTTTATGTAAAAAACTGACGGGAGAAAAAAGGATTCATTATCTTTAGATATATGTAAGCTAATACCTAACATTCATGTGGAAGAACATTTAATTAAGAAATATGCTTTTAACAAGATGAAAGATTATCATACCGATGGTCTCAGGCTGCCTTTTAACAACATCAACTTCTAGAAAAAAACGTTCATTTTATAAATGAAGCAAATAACAAAATCTCAAAGTAATCTAGATAATCAGAGTAAAAATTTAAAAAACACAATAAAAGCGTGTCGACTTTAAATGCAACCTCACCTCTATTTCTCACGGTATCGTCCAGGGAATCATAAAAATCTTAAAGAAATAGAATCCTTTTAAAGTATTCAAAATTTAAAAATAACTCAAAATAGTTCAAATTTTTCAAATAAAATTAAATTAATTCTTATATATTTAAATATTGATGTGTTTAAGATCATTAGTTTTTGAAAAATATTTGCTTGCTCAGTGTACCCTTTTTTTTGAGGTGTGCCAAAGAGCATATGCTCTGCCTTTTCTAGTTTCATTAGTGCTCAGTTCTCTTGCTTATCACTGTTTTATTAACAATTTTTTAATTAACTTGCTGTTTTCTATTAAAATGAAAACTTATATAAATTACTTCATTTGCATTATTTTTAATGAATCACTAAATAACTTTTCAGTATAAAATATCAGCAGAACAGTAATGGGAGATAAAAATACCTTTTATGAATTATTAAATTCTTTTGAATTACATTGTATAAATAATTTCATAAAAACTTTAACTGCGTAAAATCATGAGTAATGTAACTAATCTATTAATTAGTTTTTTTTTAATCTTGGGCTACATAAATAGCTCATAAGTTTATGATAAAAAGTCCAATATCTTAAAAAGTATTTTTTTAAAAATTAATACAACAGTTGCATAGTTTTGCAAGTTTTAATAGCTTTTCTCATTTTCATATTTTTGTGATATCGTTTGACCAATGGGAGATTTATATAATAAATCAAAGTGTAAATAATTTATTTCTATAAATGACAGTATAAGTGGTTTAAGATGTTACTCTCCCACCTGTGATGCTATGCATAACTAGTAAAACTAATCCAACATATAGTATCCTACATATAATTGATTGAAACTTTGTTAAATAATACTGTGAAAATTGCTTTCAACTTATAGAAAAAGACATAACCCATCCATTTCTCAAGCTAGGGAAGCAAAAAAAATTGCTGTCTATTGAGCAATCTGTGTCTGCTAAATAAAGGTGTCTTTTCAACCTCGTGAAAATATTTTGGAAGACCTAAGGTTTGGGTACTAACAGTTTGACTGTTTGAAGGCATTCCTGTCCATTCTGTGTAACATAATCCTCCAAAATGCTAATGCTTATATATACTATATAAAGTAAGGAAAAGGAATTAAATCAAAAGTTCAAAGATACCTGGTTGCACTGCCTGAGGAGGATTTTTTTCATTACAATCATCATAAGTATCTAAAAAAGATAAAAGAAAATATAAATAACATTTTTTCTGTTTTTCTAAGCTGTCCAAGAAATGAAAGTTTACAAACCTATTTAAAGGCTGCATAATAAACTTACAACCCAAATAAAAAAAAATACAAAAAGGTAATAATTTAAACATACAGTTTTTATTAGTAACAGCAGTAATATATTAAAAAAAAGAATTACATACCATCAACATTACATCCTTTATTTTCCTGACCTGAATGAGAATTGCATAAAGCATATATAGGTTATATGTAACTATTTTTAAAATAAGAAAGTCCAATTTAAATATGGTAGACAATTTATAACAGTCATATTTATAAAGGTTTTTAAAATTGAGTTCTTCTAGTTACATAAAAAAATATTTCACCGAAGCAGATATCATCAACTTTACTGCTGCCACTGCTGGTATCATCATCTTTGTCTACATTATCAGATGCTACTTCCTGAACAGCTTTTAATTGGTCATTTGAATATGGTTTGGTAGTTATAAATGCTATATGTTTTCGCCATTTTTCAAAATCATCACGACTATCAGCTTGGAACTAACAAAAAATATTTTATTAACTGTCCAAGTTTTTGGATTATTAAACAGGCAAATATTTTAAGTTTATATGAAACAGTCATTGGATTTAATACAAGATTTATATCAAACCATTTAATGTAAATCTTGTATTATAACTTAATATAAATAAAAGTATATTTCTTATTATAAATCATAATGAAATAAAAGTATATTTCTTATTATAAATCATAATGAAATAAAAGTATATTTCTTATTATAAATCATAATGAAATAAAAGTATATTTCTTATTATATCTTGTATTATAACTTAATCATTATGAAATATAGTTTAAGGATAGTGATGAAATGAGCAAATAAAAGTTAAAAATAGATATAAAAAATATATTTAATACTAATGTAACTAATGATGATGATTGATGATGATTGATGATGATTGATGATGATTGATGATGATGATGATGATGATGATGATGATGATGATGATGATGATGATGATGATGATGATGATGATGATGATGATGATGATGATGATGATGATGGTGATGATGCTTTTGTTAGCAACTTCAAACATTCTACAGTTAGAGAGATAAATATCTGAGCCAAAAATATTTTTGCAAAAAAATAAACCTTGGCAAGGCATTTAAAAAAGACAAATAGATTTGATAAAAACTTTTATGATTATTAAGAAAGGTAATTTAGTCAATATTTCAGTTAATCAACTTTATTTGTTCAAAATTTAATGATGCCTAAAAGGGTGTTTAAATCTTGATGAAAGATAAGTATGAAAACATAAACAAAGTTTTCAGAGTGATAATTAAAAAAAATTTCTTTTTAATAAGGAATTCAAGGTATTTTGTTATCAGATAATGAGTAACTGCTAATAATTGGCAGATACTTTTTAAAGCTATTTGTAATTGATAAAGCTCAGCACAACTTAGTGAATGACTTGTTAAGGTAAAAACATTCAGATTGATCAAGAAGCAACTGGAATGACATTAGAAACTATCAGCGACTTGATAAAGTAAAAAAGATGTGAAAAATCAGCCAAGATTAGAAGGTAAGTGCAAAACAACACCTAAAATTGATTAACAAATTGTCAAGATGGCGCAGAAAAACCAATTTTATCAGCATCAAACTTTCCAAAAAAAGAACTTGAAAGAGTGGCTTTAAAGCAAGAGTTTCATGCAAGAAGGCAATTCTTTCAAAAACATTTTAAGTGTAAAAGCTTTGTCATTCTGGAAGAAAATTTTATGGATTACTGAAACAAAAATTAATCTTGTAAAACCTGATGGAGCTCAGAAATTATAGAGAAAGGAAGGCAAATCATTCAACTCAGTTGCATTCAAAAAACAGTGAAATTTGGTGGAGGCAATGCTATGGTATGGGGATAGATGATATGGAATAGAACAAGAAATCTTGAGTTTATTGATGAAATTATTGACTCTGAGGATTATGTCAACATTGTCAATGAAAATCCTCTGGCCTGAAAATGGGAAAAACTGAGAATGGAATAAAATTTTATCTTCAACATGGCAACAACCCCAAGCATACTCCAATGAAAACAAGAGTTTTTTTATAAAGAAGCACATTGAGTTGAAAGGCTGGCTCAAAATCTAGATCTCAATCCAATCAAACACCTGTGGGCTATTCTGGATCAAAAAGCTAGTGCACAATGTCTCAAAGAGAAAGAAAAGTTGAAGATCTTGCTCAAAAGAAGCTTAACCCTAAATTAGCTCAGACCATGCCAGAGAATTTAGTTGAATCAATGCTAAATTGACTCACAGGAAGTCTTTAAAGAAAATGGTGGCCCAACTTGGTACTAGAAAGCTGCAAAAATTAATTGGAGAAATTTTGATTTCATGAAGTTTTATCAGATACTTATTTAATGTCAAAAAAATTTTGAAAAGTTTGAAATGAATTTCATTAAGTTTTGAGCAAAGAAAATTATTTTTTTAATCTGAAATTTTGATTAAATTTGCTTTCAGAATTATCAGAAAAGTTTTTAAAAACTTATTTCTTTTCTCTAAAATATCTTGCTAAAGTTTAATTTTTATAATAAAATGTTTTGTTTAGATACTATCTCACTGTATAACATGCTAATAAACAATAAAAGTAATCTATATACGGTATATGAGTCTCTTCCTTTTTCTTTTGTCTCCAGTATAAATATGTGACCTTTTTCTTTTTCTTTTGTGGATAAAACCAGGGAGTATCCAGGCAGTATAATAACACCAAGTTCTTTAAAATCAGATTCTGATTTGAAGTAAAATATGAAATCTTCCTTTAAGATACAATATCGCTTGTGCCATGTAATCGTGAACCGACGATTCTTATGCTTCAGTAAATAACCTAATGTGATAAGATTATACAAATGTTGATATGAAGATGATAAACAAATGACAATAACCAACACACACTAGACAATCACTCAAAATTAACAGATCATGCTAAAAATTACTCAAAATGGTTATTTTGAGTAATTGTCTAGAATGATTTGTTAATGATCTTGTACACATAAGACAATCACTAAAATTAACCAGCTCACACAAGGCAATAGCACAAAGATAATTGCACAAAAGATAGCTATAATTAACAAAAAGATATTGTCTAAAAATAATCAAACTAATGCTAATATTTAAGTCTCTTAAATAGAAAGACAATGAAACAATTGGGTTATTAAATGTAATAAATTAGAATTTTACTTACATGAAATTTCAATAAAGGGAGTTTTTTTGCCGAAACAACATTTATATTTGCATAAAAAAAAAAAAAAAACATTCTCCATATATCAAGAATATTTCAAAATTTTAAAGTAAAAATATCTATGCTGACCTGAAACAAGCGATCCTTCCTTTAATTTTGAAACTGGAAAGTGTTGGTATTCACTGACTTTTCGTTTCAGCTCTTCATATGAAAGCACAGAGCTTTGCTGCAATTCAGTAGATAGGGATTCTTGCGATATTTTATCTAAATTTTTAGATGCATTTGTAACAACTAAGCACAATCTAAACATATGGCAGCATTTTAATTTACATAAAACTCTCCGAGCATTTTAGTCCCAATGCAAACAAATTTCATCTAAACTGGTACTAATGCTTAAATGTATCATTGTATCTAGCTACAGTTTGGATCAAAGTAAATTTCACCAAATTGGCAATGCAAACAAAACTTCATCTAAATTTATAAATGTATGAGCAAAAAGCCTTAAATATCAATTTAACAGTTTTTATATTAAAACCTGTTTAATGTTTATGATCCTACATGCTGTAATTAATATGTTTAATATTTATGACCCTAGGTTCTGTATATAATGTATTAAATATTTATGAGATTGTATACTGAATTAGTATCATTTTAAAATTTTAATCAAAATATACAATATCAGAATTAAACTAAAATATCAGATTATTCAGACTTGCTTTAAGTGATATTATATACCTGGTAAAATTTCATAATCTTCAATAGGAGATTCTTCAGCAGGAACATTTTCTTTTCCTGGAGTAAAACAATAGCATAAAAGATAAATTGGTATAACAAAAGAAAAAAAAAAAATTAAAGGTTGAACAAGTACAGGTTAAAGAACATATTTGTAAGTGAAGACTAAACTCATTTTCTAAATTAGATTTAAGAGCTACTTTGAATCTAATTTAGTAAAAATTAATTTTAAAAAACCAAAACTGGACTAACTATTTAATGGCTGTGAACTTGGTTTGGTAGGAGTAGTGCTCTGAAGATTCAAATTAATTTTGCATAAGTTATTTATCATTTCTTCCAATTTATCAGCCATATCTTTTCTTTCCATATCAGTACTTGGGGATAAGGTTTCACCAAGTAATGTTACTGTTAAAAAATCTTTTGTTGCTAAGTAGAAAGAATAAAATAAATGAAAAAAAAAATTGATTTCAAAGATTTACAGAGTGAGACTTCTTATTCCTTGCTTGAAATAAAATTAGAATAAAGAAAAGAAAAAAAGAAATACAGATGGATCATTTCCTAAATATTGCATTAAATTTATTATTGTAAAGAAAAAAAGTTTTTAATTTACTGCTGTACCTTTTAAAAGATTGATAACATCTTCTGTTCTTACAGCTGCAACCATTGTAAATATGGATAGATTCCAGTTAACAATAATATGATATATATTTATATATAACTAAAACATACATATATAACTAAAACATAAGTTAAACATATATAAGGTTTCTATATTCAAGGGTGCACTTTATATATCTTTGGTCCTGGGTAGAAAGGTCATAAGTTAATTTGACCAACTTTTTGAGACAGCAATATCAATGTTTGAAAATTCCTACGTGTAAGTTAGGGTTAGGGATAAATATTTTGTAATATTAGTAATATTCATCACTGACTTATGCCAATTGGACCAAAAAAATCAGCAAAAATTAAGCTTTAAATCTACAGAAAAATATGATATATATATATATATATATATATATATATATATATATATATATATATATATATATATATATATATAAATTAAGCTTATGAATTTTTAACTTTTTCATCAAATTGTTTATCAAAATGTTCATCAAATACAATATCAGGAAAATCAATTTTTTTCAAATATTGATTTCTCTGAAGTTGCATTTGATGAACTTTTGCATGTATGTTAGATTTCAGTGTTACTTCCCTTTGGTTATGCAAAAATTTACTGCACCAAACCATTTTGTACTTAACATTACATTATACTTCTAATTTAATTATCAATTCTCATTAAAAGAATTGTATTATATTTTGAGATTTAATTATGTCTTTTGGTAGTAAGTAAAAACAGCAGTAGTATCAACTAGAAAACACAATGCAGTTTAACAACAACAACAAATTGCTGTCCCAGCATTCCAGAAATGAAAAAGGATTATCCATGAGATAATACACAGAAAAACTTGTCAGCAGGTTTTGGGGACTGTGGGATGAAATCAAAGGGCAAACTGACCATGTTAAAAAGATTGGCGCTACTCAACTTCCCCCCCCCCCCCCCCAATTTTGTAATTGATTATGATAGACAATTTTATGCTGATTGACAATCGCATAAAAACACAAGTCTCAAAAGCAATGGAAAGCGCTCTAAACTGAAATTGAAAGTACAAAATTATGCAACAAATCGCTAATATTAGCCATTTTTCGCTAATATTATCCTTCTTTCATCTTGAATAAAAAAATTATCGTTTTTCAAGAAACGTGGCGTTACTTTCATTTATTTTTCAAGATCGATTGCAATCTTACTTCACCTTGCTCAGACAATTGCAATTCAAAAAGATCAGATTGAAATTCTGAACTCTTCACACGGATAGTTAGATCTTGTGATCTCATAACAACTCAATGTCCTTTATGCCCAGTGATCGAGGTAGCAATTCTTTATAGTTTTTCTTTTTCACAAGAATAATTTATCTGGATCTTCTGATAGCGCTTTAGGTCCATTATCTTCCTGAAAAGCTATTTGTCCAATGAAAATTTTTCCTGACAGCAATCCGTTCAATTTTAAAATTTCACTATATCTCTCTTTCAATTGTTAATCAATTCACTAACTTAGTTGATGTTATCCATTTAAACTTCACTTTTAATTGAGAGTATTAACAAAAAATCTTAAACGAATCCTGAAGATCGCGATCTTTCCTATATAATTTTTTTTCTACTCTAAATAGCACACACAAATAATTTTTAAATATAACAGACTGTCATTTAAAATAAATTATACAATAATCTTATGACTTTAATATATATATATATATATATATATATATATATATATATATATATATATATATATATATATATATATATATATATATATATATCAACTAGGAGATGTTTGAAAAAAAATTAGCTTAGCAAATAATAATAATAAAAATTAATAAAAAAATGCAATTCTAATAATAAAAATACTGCTAACAAAGAAAAATTTAAAAAAAAAACAACGTTGTAAAGCCTTTTTATGCAAACTTAAATATTATTTCTTCAAAAAAAATTATTAAAAAACGTTTTTAAAAAATTCACAAAACTTTACAATTATTTAAAAATACTTTATTTTACAATACTTTATTTTTCTATACCACATAAATATATTATCTGATAAATCTAAAATAAAAAATGTAACGGATAAGTAAATAAATAAGAAAAACATTACATACAAAAAATGAAAATCAATGTAGCTTATAGAGAAAAGCTGTTGTGATTTACCAGAGTAGTAGTTGTAAAATATTATTTCATGTTAGCTTTTACAAAATAATTTATGTTGGTTCAACATCATGATTCCAAAATGTTTATAGCAAAATCATGTAGTAAACAGCGCTTAAGACAAAAAATTAAATTAAGATAAAAAAAGTTGTATATATGGCAAAATAATTTGTATTGGCTTTTAGTGAATGATTAAAAGCAGTGATTTTTAATAAAATTACCTATTTACCATTTTTAACAATAGACACCAACTTGAAGATAAGCCAAATGTCTATTAACTCAAAAGATAACAAAAAAAACACCACAGCAACAACACACAACAATAGCACACACCATAAGTTAATATAATATGTATCTATAATATAACTTAAGTAAGATAACATTCATATATAACAAAACATAACTAACAAGATTACACAAAATGTTATTAAAATACATTATTATGTATTTTTAGAATAATTAATAATAAAGGCTTGAAAACAGCTAAACCTTAAGCAGTAACAGTTTGACACTAAACACTACCGTATAACCCTCTGTTAAAAGTACATCAGTTGGCTGGCAAAGTTGACAAATCTTGCTCTACATGTTTACCAAGTCAAATCACTTTGAAAACACGGAAACAACATAATATAAACATATGTACCAACTATAAACACAATAAATGTGTTTAAATATGTATATAAGGTTAAATATATACCTTATATACATATTTAAACACATTTTTAAAACAATTACATAACGCATATTAACACATACACAAACAATAAAAAAACACTTTACATTATTGACACTAACATATTGATCATGGACCTATAAGAGATGGACGTGCAACCTATTGTTTTACATCAGAGAGGCCGCAGAAATCAGCGAGCCATGCGAGTTTCCGACAAACTCTAAATTTTCACCCGTCAACAAAAAAACCTATTTAAATGGTTGCCCACAGTTTTTAAATAGAAACTCTGATCACGTGGTATTAGTTTAAACTTTTATAGCATTTGTTTAATAAGACTGTTCAGGATAAAGTAACTACTTCACGAGTTGACAAATTACTAAACAAATTACACCAAGGTAAATGAAACAAGTTGTCGGCACGAACAGATTTTCATCATTTTTCCAAGATAAACATTTGTAAATTTGGGAACTTTTTTCGTGTAATAAAAATTCCGTCAATAATAAAATACACCTATAAGGTTAATTTTAAAATGACTAAAAAAAGTATAGCGAAATATAAAAAAGCTTAAATAAAGTTTTTAGTTAAGGCTTGGTTTCATTCAAGTCCTTGGTCCTTAATTCACCAGGCTTAATTTTGTGTATTTTTTTAGTAATCTTTCCGATATGTCGCCATTTTTTGCCTCGACTACTCTAAAAGCTCCATAATATATACTCCACTATGCATTATTTTTTAGTAGGTGTATTTTCTAATGGGCTTTTTTGTAATTCATTTGATAAAGCAAAAGCTTTTAAAAAGTTGTTCAAATTTACAATTATCTTGCAAAATGCGCCCAGATAATTCATGTTTTCGTTTTTCATATTTCATATATTATTTCATGTCATAAAAAGCACATAATAACTCATTTGTTTTTGTCAAACAAAAATTAGTTTATATATAGCTGGTAAACCATACCATGTTAATATTAAATACTTAGTTATTCTTGCGGTTTGCCATAAATTGGCTTTGCTAAATTCTTTAAAACTGTGACAAATAATTTTTATTTTTATTGTATTTACATTCATTTTATGTATAAATTATTTATCCTTAACTGTATATAATTCTGTTGTTAAATATAAAAGAAGAAAACTCTATAATATTCATAAACTGGAAGTCTACAGCAATATAATAGATTGAGTAGTTCCCTGGACACGAAACCATTGCGCTCCAGGTAGCTACAAAACTAGTTGATATTCTGTATTAATTATTACATCTCTAGTTATACATGTACTAAAGTGGTTAAGTAAATGATCTCAATTTCTATATTATCATCAGCGTTATTTCTAAAAGTATTAAGAATATCTAGCTATATAAAATTATGCTTAAAACCTCATTCTATTGCTGTTATCTTGAATAACTAAAAGGAAGTTGATGTGACTGGTTAGACGAGACCAAAACTTTTCGATGAATCCGACAGACTTCAATATAATTTAATTTCTATTGTTTAAAACAAAAGATTTGCAACAATGTGCAACGAGCATGGTTCGCAAAAAAAACAATAGGTTCACGTCCATCTCTTATAGGTCCATGATATTGATAAAACAACTATAAGGCACTTATTACCACATACTCATACATATCAAAAAAGCATATATGCAAGCAATAAACGTGTGCAAACAAAAATTTTAAAAATGATGCAAGAAAGTTTAAATAGATTCAAAGTAAACAAAACATATATTTACAAACAATGCTCTTTACCTTCTTTTTTTTTTTTTTAAATAATGTAATCCTCATAACAAAATTTAACCTTTACATTCAATAACATGCGACATGCCATGTCAGTGTTGGCGCAAAATTTTAATTTATTTTTCTAAATTTTCTAAAAAAGAACAAAAATAGTTAATAGCATCACAGAAATTTCAAAGTAGTAGTAATCATTTTATGGAAATAGCATTAGTATAACTATAAATAACAACCATACCCCTATTTTCCTTCTAAAAAATAAAACTGCTAAAAATAAAACTGCTAAAAATTTAATTAATTTTCCCATCCTTTTCCCTTTCCCGTAGCTAAAACGGATGAGTGGAAACTCACCTTAATAAAATTTCGGACAATGATGTTTCTAAAATGTCAGACGATGTAAAATATAATACAAAGCAAAATGTGAAAAAAACAAAAAATTGCCCAAAGTTGAAAAAAATCTCCTCTTCAATGTTGTCACAGATATTGGATATTCTAGGGAACTAACTATTCTATTTATAATTTCAGAGGTAATTCACTAACGTCCTGATTGTTTCCGATTGACTTCCTAGTTCTTCCTTCTTTTTTTTAACATTCCATACCGTTGAAGTAGAAATTTTAAATTTTTTTGCAATATGTCCCATCAAGTATTTTTTTTGCCAAAAATGTTAATATTGCCAATCGTGTTTCTACTAATAACTCGCGTTTCTTACTACTTTTTTTATTTAAAAATATCAATTTGACTCTGGCAAAAATATTCCATAACTTAATCTTTAAAATCTAATGCAAAGGAATAATTAAGTGCTTATGTTTTTAGGCGTCTCACAGCCTTAAGATGAGCTTAACATAAGCATTGGTCTTGAAAACCGTGGAAAGTTATCATGGTTTATTTAAAGAGTATATTTAGGTAAAGAAACCGTAAGCACCCACTTGAGATATTATGAAAGCATATATTTTTAAAGTTATAATTATTTTCGACTTTTTTTCACTTAAATTATCTATCCGCGCTTACAACACCATAATTTACCAACATTACAAAAAAATAAAACAAAAGAAACATTTATACATTTTTTTTAAAGTCTCAAAGTCATTTGAATTTTTTTAAGTAATTTGAATAATTATGAATGGTAGTGTTTATATATGTTAAGGTGGGTCGAGTTGTAACAAATGCTTAGTTGCAGCAATGATACACTGCAAAAAAGTTGTTACCCGACCCAATACTTAAAAAAATATGAATTCTATTCTTTTTATTAAATATTAAAATTTGCCATCTTTTGGTCATACTAAAGTGTCATAGTTACACAGGCCTAGAATAAACGTTTAAAAACAAAGGTTCTTACTGTCAATGCACGTGTCACAACGTTTTTCCAATTGCAATTAGCTAAGAACTTTATTCAGAAAAGCTATTTATATAATAATGAAGGTACACTTGTTGTTTGAAATTAACCTTTGTATCCACTTTAGCTAGTTCAAGCCTAGCTTTCTTTCCTTCTTCTGTCCATAGACTTTTGAATTGGATGCTGAAACATCTTTAATTGTCCGTTCAAGCTTGTGAATGGTATGGAAATTTTGGTAGAATAACTTGGGGACAAGTCTTAAAGTCATCGCTAAACACATGCGATAGTAGAGGAAGTGGTGTAACCTGGTAGTTGTCCCATTTAATTACGTATTGGCAGAAAAGTTCAGTTTAACTACATTTTTATCAAAAATGCTAACAGCTTAAGGTTACACTCTCTGTCTTAATGAGTTTATAATTTCAGCTGATTGCCTAAAAACATCTAAATTGTCATCATAAATTGCAGCTATCAACACATGTTCAGAATGAGCAAAATAACTATCGCTCTGGAAGCAAAATATCTTGATCTCGCTTATTAAGTTGCTAGAACTGCATCATGAGGAAAAATAAAATTTTTTGGTCTTTCGTGACTCATCACTTTAAAATTCTATGTGAAACAATGTAGGGCCAAAAGCATTAACAATGAATAGAGCTGTGCGAAATTAGGTATTTTATCTTCGATCGAGTTCGGTCGAGATTGCGAAATATTCGATCGAGTTCGAGTTCGAGATTATTAAAATAACTTTTATTTATCGGCTTTTTATGTAACTGACAATTTTAAAAGTTACATTAAGTATTCTTATCTATATATCTTTAGACAAACTAGTGTAAGTGTACATTCAATTCATTAAAAAAAAAATATTCAAGACAAGTATCATCATCAACAAAGCATCCTAATGCTAAAAGTCTACAAATTTTTATGAAAAAGGAAAGTTCTTCTACATGCTCAGATAGAAGACTGCAGCGTTTAATGGAAACGATGTTCCCAGATGTTGAGTTCAGACGCTCTGAATTGACACTGGTCGCTGGGATTGTCAGAAGTGATTGAGCAAGCTTAGCAAAACAAGAAAATCGACTTTTATTTTTCCTCGACCATGTCAGTGGACAACTATTGCGCCCATTTGCCATATCTTTCAAGTATGCCTTCACATCATCATCAAGCGCACTCGTACTTGACTCATTAGCAACATTGTCGTTAATTGCAGTTGCTGTCATCATGTTACTGAGGGATTCCCACAAGCCTGTTGATTGTGTTTCTAGTGTAGACTCTGCCACTGATTGCTGAAACTGGGCTATTTTTGGTCCTGAACCTTTAACTGCTGGAAGTTCATTGAGTAATTCACTAAGCTTTAATAAGTTGGGCGCCAACTTTTCAGGTTGTTTGCAGTAAAGTGACTTGTACCAGGGATCTACAAGTATGCAAACTTCATCTGACTGAACCTGAAAAAGTAGTACAGAAACTATCAGATAGATCAACGAATATAGATAATTAGATATTAACATATTAGATAAGTATGACCATGATCCGTAATGCAATTGAAGTTAAAGAAAGATTTAAATGGAAATAGTTAATTTAAAATTAGTGCGTGATTGACAATGAAAGTGAATTTCGAAAAAAGATTGATAAAACACTGAAATAAACATTTATATACTAGGTCTCAGTATACAAATAATTGTTGTTATTAGCTCGTCAAAAGAAAATCTTAGTTCTAAAGTCTCCGCGCCAGTGAAATTCCAAAGCCTCGATTTGCAATATCACTGATGAAACCTTGCAATTTCTGGTGTAATCCGTGCTGAGCTGGTATATTAATAAATAGCGATTGGTAACTTTCACCATGGCCGCCGAGAGGGGAGGGTGGACGAGGAAGATTCGCGGGGCCCCGCGTGTAAAAACAAATTTTTTTAAAATAATTTTCAAAAGATTTAGTTTTGACTTTTAAAAGATTTAATTAACTTTTATTTTTAATTTTCAATGACCAGAGCATGCTTCTTTTGGTCCTGGGTATATAATTGATCATTAATGAGGGCCCCTTAAGAAAACTTCCCGGGCCTGAAATTTCTCTCGGCTGCTATGACTTTCACCACACAGTTAGTGAGGTTCTCTACTTTGCCAGTTAATGCAATTTCGGCTGGTAAGAATGCTATCTCTTCCATAAAGCGTTGAATTATATAATAGTTGGAACTCCAAATCGTTTATATATTCATTATAAGCCCACGTTCATCTCTTTTTAATTGCCTTGGTCGTTCATACAACAATTGAGATGATTGAATACTGTGATGGTAGTGCGAGACGATTTTTTTACATTTCGTTATCATACTATTCATGCCTTCAATTTCGAATACTGCATCATTAATTGATAATTGAAGCGTTTGAGCGAAGCAAGGTAAGTCCATAAAATTTTGGGACAAGTTTATGGCTGCTCTCATATTAATACCATTGTCTCGAAAAACGTATATGGTACTGCTCTTGGTAACCAGTCTTCAATTGACTTTCAAGAGATTTTAATTTTGCTTCGCCCGTATGTGACACAGCCACTAACGGTTTATTCTCAGTGCATATGATTCCATTTGAAAATCAGCAGTTAAATATATCAAACAATATATATATATATATAGGAACCTAGGGGTTGAGAAGACCGTGCTTGAAAACCTTGTCCTTCTATGAAATCTTACGGCAGGTAATCAGAAGCCAACATGCGCCCAAAAGCTCGTGTTATTTCTTTAGCTTTTTCGTGATCAGACGTCCATGCTGTTTTCTTTGCCCATAAACCTGTGACATTTCTGGCAGTTGTTTTCCAGCTTTATTTTTTTCCTTTTTCATTCTTTTTGTTTCTTGTGGTTTTAATCTAGTGATCCTTCATCCTCCATTCTCAATTAATGTAAAGTTTACAACTAAGTAATTTTTCGCACTCCCCGAGCATCTTTGTCTTTTCGCACCCTGAGCATTTTAGCTGTTTCTTTTAGCAAAGTTGTTTCTTTATAGTGTTTTCTTTTAGCTGTTTGCTTTTCAACTAGATGCGTTGTAGTTTTTCTTCATATTTCCACCTGTAGTCTGTCCAAATATCTTTATGCCAAATTAGGTCAACTGTTATTGGCATAAATGCTATGCCACAAATATGATTGACAGCGCAGGTAGTGCTGTCAATCATATTTGTGCACATTTGTGCCAACAACAGCGATACTTGTGTTAAAAGTTAGAAAAAGGAAAACAATTAATCCAAATGTCAAAATTCATTTCTTTAGCGCATGCTCTATGTGATCATAGTGATAAGCTACGCGTTATGAAAGTACTTAATTGAAACAATCTATCGGCAAAAAGATGTTAAAATTTAATATACACTGATTGCAGCAGTAGGTTCCTGCCAATAAAAAGCCATAACATATTAAATTATTATTGAATTAGGAAGTACTTAGAAGGTTGACAAGTGTCATCGCATGGTGGTAGGAAGCACTTAGGAGATTGACATGTGCTATCGTTGCACTTCCTGCCATTTAAAATTGGAAAATTTTTTATAAAAAGTTTACAACGAGGTAAATTGGACTTTTTCTTTTTTAAAAAAAATTCCGTTTGCTTGGTTTGAAAAAAAAAAAAAAAATTAATTCTTTGATTACAGATGCTCCACCTTTAACAATTGGAGGCTTTGGGGGTCTGTACCAAACCTATGGTACCAATTTGGTC